>NC_077234.1:54118309-54427559 GCF_027887165.1 Monodelphis domestica
AATCTAGACTTGTCCAGCTTGACCTGTATAAAACTAAGAAAGAAACCTATTTGGAGGATAAATGCTATCTAGCTCTAACAAAGAACCATAGCAAGTCAAATATAAATAATCTCATATCCATAACATAAAGGTTCATAAGGATTTAACCATTACATTAACCGATTTCCTCAGTTTCCACTTCATCTAAAATGATGCCTCAATCAGTAAAATAGTTTGCAATACTATAATAGATATCCCATAAAGATTTCCTAAAGGAATCATATAATTTTCACCTAAATATCCTCTTTTATACCTCTCCCCTCTATGTTTCTTGCTTGTGATTTTCTTGCTTCTTGCATGTGATTTTTATGGCCATCTGTTGTTGTAGGGCATATTCTGAATTGTTTTTGTGAATTATACACTTAAATTCTCAAATCTTAATCATGTAGGGAAAGTAAGAGAAGCTTAGAAGGGTATAATTATAGAGACAGTTGTGTGGATGGGAACAAGTGTTGAAAATGGCACATTAACATTCCAATATTTTCATAGATTTGTTACTTTTATGGCATATGTGATACCTCTTATAATTCAAATGCCTATTTATTAATGAATGATCCTTTGAATCTTCTGTTCCATTGTATTGTTACTCTGCCATTGGACCTCCAGAAATAAAGAAGGAAACCTAGATGAGGCTTGAGGGACATTTAAGTGGAGAGATAAAGAAGACCAGTTCTAAATTTAAAGGAAATGGATTCAAATCTTACAAATGATGTTAACTACATCATGAATTTAGTTAATTTAATCTCCATGGTTGTTGGTTTCATTATAAAATTAGCAGGTTAGATTAGAAGCTCCAGGTGTTCCTTTGTTCCCTCGATCTAGAGTTCTATTTTTCATAAGTTAAAGATTTTAAACAGTTCAAATTCTAAAAAAAGAGTGAAACTAAAATTGGCCCAAGAGCTTTACTGACTAATAAGAGTATAACTAGATATATAATTACTAGAATGCAATATAATAAAACTTTTTTTTTAATTTTCTTTCCTCTACTAGGAATCTTCAACTTAAATTAAAAATAACTATTAATTGATAAGCTCAAAAAGGGAATGCTCCAATGTATTAGGTTTGAATATTTATATAATAGAGTTTTAAATTATCACATATATAGTGAAAAAGTTAATCAAATGGAACAATATTTCCTCCCACTGTAAATTATTTCAACAATAAATTTCCTTTTGTAAGTCTCTGTTATGCTTTGCTTAATATTTTCACTTAAAACCTTTCTAGTTATCTGCTAAATATATCCCCTAGAGAATTCTTTTAGCACCTTAAAATCACCATGTTCAAATCTAAATCCATTTATATTTTTCCTAATCCTTCCCCTCATCTAAAAATTATTTAGCCAGCCAGACTTTTTAATTTTTCCCATGGTTACATGATTCTTGTTTCTCCCTCCTCCCTTCCTTTCCCCCTCCCAGAATTGACAAGCAACTTCACTGGGTTGTACATATATTATCACTCAAATATTATTTCCATATTATTAATTTTTGTAATAAAGTAATCTTTTAAAACCAAAACACCAAATCATGTACTCATACAAACAAGTGATAAAGCATATGTTTTCTTCCTGATTTCTACTCCCACAGTTCTTTCTCTAGATGTGGATAACATTCTTTTTCATAAGTCCCTCAGAATTGTCCTGGATCATTTCATTGCTTTTAGTTGCAGTCAATTATATTAGATCATCCCTCAATGTTTCAATTCCTGTGTATAATGTTCCCCTGTTTCTGCTCATCTCAATCCAAATCAGTTCATGGAGGTCTTTCCAATTCTTATAGAAATCAAGCAATTCATCATTCTTTATGATAGTTTTCCATCACCATCATATACCACAATTTGTTCAGCCATTCTCCAATATAGAAACATTCCCTCATATTCCAATTTTGACACAATAAAAAGTACAGATATAAAAAGTTTTGAACAAACAGAACCTTTCCCTTTTTTTTCTCTTTGGGATGTAAACACAGTAGTGATATTGCTGGATCAAAGGACATGCATTCTTTTAAAGCCCTTTGGGTATAATTCTAAATTGCCTTCAAGAATGGATCAATCCATTCACAACTTTACCAGTAAAGTATTAGTGTCCCAATTTTGCCACATCCCCTCTAAAATTTATTATCTTCCTTTACTGTCATATTGGCCTCTCTGCAAGGTGTAAGGTGATATTTCAGAATTGTTTTGATTTGCATTTCTCTAATGAGGAGGGATTTAGAATATTTTTTCAATATAATTATTGATACTTTTTATTTCTTCATCTGAAAATTGCCTATTCATATACCTTGACCATTTGTCATTTGGGGAATGATTTGATTTCTTGTAAATTTGACCTAGTTCTTTGTATATTTGAGAAATAAGACCTTTGTCAGAGAATTTTGTTATAATTTTCCCCCAGTTTGTTGCTTCCCTACTAATATTGGTTGCATTTGTTTTGTTGGTACAAAAGCTTTTTAAATTAATATAATCAAAATTATTGATTTTATATCTTTTAATATTCTCTATTTCTTGTTTAATCTTAAATTCTTTCCTTCCCCATAGATTTGACAGGTTAAACTATTCCATGTTCACACAATTTAGTTAAAATATCAATCTTTTTCTCATTTTCTAAAATAGTTTTTTGGTAGCTTGTTAGGTATGGCTCTGAATAAGTAAAGTAATTGAGATATAATTATAATTCCATTATATTAGCTCATCTTATCCATGAACTATTAATGTGTTCATATAATTCCTGTGTTTGGCTACACAGATTCCCAAATGTTTTAAATTCTCTAGAGTGATTTTAAATGGAGTTTCTCTTTCTAATTCTTGCTGCTGAGTTTTGTTGGAAATATACAGAAATGCTGATGATTTATGTGGGTTTATTTTGTATCCTATAACTTGCTAAAATTATTATTTCCATAGCTTTTTGGTTGAGTTTCTAGGATTCTCCAAATATATCATCATATCATCCTCAAAGAGTGATGCTTTATTTTCCTCACTCCACACATTAAACCATTCAATATCTTTTTCTTCTCTAATTGCTACCACTAGCATTTCTAATACAATATTAAATAATAGTGGTGATACTGGGCATTTTGGTTTTACTCATGATCTATTGGGAAGGTTTGCAACTTATCTCCATTGCAAATGATATTTTCTGGTGGTTTTAGATAAATACTACTTATTATTTTGAGGAAAGGCACTTCTATTCCTGTACTTTCTAGTGTTTTCAAATGGAATAAGTGTATTTTGTCAAAGGCTTTTTCTATATCTCTTGAGAAAATCATGTCATTTCTATTAGTTTGGCTATTGATATGGTCAATTATATAAATGTTTCCCTAATGTTAAACTAGTCTTACATTGCTGGAATAAATCCCAACTGGTCATGGTAAATAATTCTTCTGATGACTTATTGTAGTCTCTTTGCTACTATTTGATTTAAAATTTTTGCATCTGTGTTCAGTAAGGAATTGGTCTGCAGTTTTCTTCCTGTTTTTGGTTTGCCTGGCTATGGAATAAGTACCATATTTGTGTCATAAAATGAATTTGTTAAAACTCCTTCTTTGCTTATTTTCTCAAATAATTTGTATAGTATCAATGTTAGTTATTCTTTGAATGTTTGACAGAATACACTTGTGAATCCATCTGAATGTGGGGATTTTTCATATGGGGTTCCTTGATAGCTTGTTCAATTTATTTTTCTGAGATGGAGTTATTTAAGTATTCTTTTTTCCTCCTTACTTAATCTATGCAATTTATTTTTTGTACAATCACTCATTTCCCCTAGATTGTCATATTTAATATGATATGATTGGGCAAACTAATTCTTAATGATTTCCTCTTCATTAGAAGTGAGATCATCCTTTTCATTTTGACACTGTTAATTTGATTCTCATCTTTCTTTTTTTTAGATTTACCAGAACTTTATTTCATTTGTTTTTCAAAGTACCATTACTTAGTCTTATTTATTAGTTCAATAGTTCATTTACTTTTAATTTGATAAATTTCTCCTTTAATTTTTAGGATTTGCAATTTAGTTTCTAGCTGAGGATTTTTCAGTTGTTCTTTTTCTAATTTTTTAAATTGCAAGCCCAATTCATTGATCTCCTCCCTCTCTATTTTGGTTGCTATATGTACTAAAAAATTTTCCCCTGAGTACTGCTTTAGCTGTAGTGCTTAGATTTTCATACTTTGTTTCCTCATTGTTATTCTCTTTAATGAAATCATTGTTTCTATGATTTGTTTTTTGGCCCATCAGTTTTTAAGAACTAGATTATTTATTTTCCAATTGATTTTAAATTTGCCTCTCCATGATCCCTTATTAATTTTAAGTTTTATCTCATTATAAAATGAAAAATTTGCATTTATTATTTCTGCTTTTCTGCATTTGTTTACAACGTTTTATGCCTTAGTACATGGTGGATCTTTGTACATGTACCATGTGCTACTGAAAAGAAGGTATATTCCTTTTTATCTCTTTTCAGTTTTTTCCAGATATCTATTCACTGTAGTTTTTTCTAACATTTCATTCACTTCACTTACTTCTTTCTTATTTATTTTTGGTTTGATTTATCTCTTTCTAATAGAAGAAGGTTGAGGTCTACCATTAGTATGGTTTTACTATCTATTTCCTCTTTACAATTCTTTAGTTTGTCCTTTAGAAATATGGATGATACATCATTCGGTGTATAAATGTTTACTATTGATATTACTTCATTGTTTAGGTCTGGCTTATTCCTCAGGAATGCTTAGAAATCTTGTGTCTTACTGAAAATCCATCCCCCTCCCCCATAGAATATACTCTGTTTTGTTGGATAGCAGACTCTGGGTTGTAAATCTATAGATTTTGCCTTTCTGAATATCATATTCCATGCCTTCTGATCCTTTAATATAGAAGCTTCTAGTCCTGTGTGATCCTGATTGAAGATTCATGGTATTTAAATTGTTTCTTTTAGCAGCTTGAATAATTTCTCGTTAGCTTGGGGGCTCTTGAAGTTAGTTATTACATTGCTCAGAGTTGTCATTTGAGGATTTCTTTCTGATGATTTGTGAATTCTTTCAATTGCAATTTTATTTTCTTTTTCAAGCATATCTGGGCAGTTCTGTTTGATATTTTTATTTTGATGTCCAAGTTTTGTTTTGTTTTGTTTTTCTAATCATGGTTTTCAACTAATCCAAATGGTTCTTTTTCCCATTAGAATTAGTTTATTTAGTCAATTTAGAAAATTATTCCTTGGTTACAATAATCATATTATTTCCCTCCCTCACTTCCACCTCCTCTTCCCACAGGCAACATGCAATTTCATTGGGTATTACTTGTGTCCTTGATAAGAACCGATTTCCATGTTATTGTTTGCACTAGGATGTTCATTTAAAGTCTACATCCTCAACCACATCCCTTTGGCCCATGTATTCAAGCAGTTGTTTTTCTTTAGTGTTTTTACTCCCACTGTGTTTCCTCTGGATGTGGATAGTACTTTTTCTCATAGATTCCTTCAGGTTGTTTAGGGTCATTGCATTGCCACTGATGGAGAAGTCCATTACATTTGATTGTACCAAAGTGTATCAATCTCTGTGTACAATGTTTTCCTGGTTCTGCTCCTCTCATTCTGAATAAATTCCTAGAGGTTGTTCCAGTCCCCATGGAATTCCTCCACTTTATTATTCCTTTGAGCACAATAGCATTCCATCACCAACATATACCACAATTTGTTCATCCATTCCCCAATGGAAGGGCATCCCATCATTTTCCAATTTTCTGCGACCACAAAGAGTACAGCTATGAATATTCTTGTACAAGTCTTTTTCCTTATTATCTCTTTGAGATAAAAACCCAGCAGCGCTATGGCTGGATCAAAGGGCAGACAGTCTTTTATCGCCCTTTGGTCATAGTTCCAAATTGCCCTCCAGAATGGTTGGATCAATTCACAACTCCACCAGCAATGCATTAATGTCCAGACTTTGCCACATCCCCTCCAGCATTCATTACATTCCTTTGCTGTCATGTTAGCCAATCTGCTAGGTGTGAGGTGATATCTCAGAGTTGTTTTGATTTGCATTTCTCTGATTATTAGAGATGAAGAGCTCTTTTTCATGAGCTTCTTTGTGACATATAAGTTTGTCCCCATTTGTTTCTTTTCCCATTGCTTTTAGTATTAACCTCTTTTTTTAGCTCTAGTTGTATATATATATATATATACATATATGTATATATATACATATACACACATGTATATGTATTTATGCATGCATATATCTATATTCCTATTTATGTCTTGTTCTTTCATCCTATAGAGTTTGTCACTGTACCCTGTAAGTATAATTCTTCTAGCTGCCCAGGTGATGGCAACAGTTTTTAAGAGTTCCCAATGACCTCTTTGCTTCTAGGGATACATAACATTTTAACTTATTGAGTCTCTTAAAAAAGGTTTTGCTTGTTTGTTTTGTTTTATTTTTCTTTTTCCCCTCTTTTTTTAATTACCTTTTGATGATTCTCTTGAGTTCTGTGCTTGGGCATCAAATTTTTTGTTCAGGTCTGGTCCTTTCTTTACAAATTCTTGGACTTCTATTTTGTTGAATGACAAAGAATGACTGTAAGAATATAGTCATTTTTGTTGCGTAGTTGATTCTTTGTTGTAGACCAATTCCCTTGCTTTCCAGAATATCATATTCCATGTCTTTTGGTCCTTCAGTGTAGATGCAGCCAGATCTTGTGTTATCTTCACTGTGGTTCCATGGTATCTGAATGACTTCTTCTTGGCAGCTTGTAATATCTTTTCTTTGGTCTGATAGTTCTTGAGTTTGGCTATAACATTCCTGGGTGTTAGTTGGGGATTAAGAACAGGAGGTGATCTGTGGATTGTTTCAATCTCCACTTTTCCCTCTTGTTCCAGAATATTGGGGCAGTTTTCTGGAACAATTTCCTGTAGTATTATGTCCAGGCTTTTTCTTTTGTCATGGTCTTCTGGTAGACCAATGATTCTTAAATTGTCTCTCCTTGAATGACTTTCTAAATCCTTTGTTTTGTGAATGAGGTGCTTCATATTTTCCTCAATTTTATTTTTTTCATTCTTTTGGTCCTGCTGCCTTGTGAGGTCACTTGATTCTAGTTGTTGTATTCTGCTTCTTAAGGACTGGATTTCATCTCTGGCTTTCTGGTCATCCTTCTCCTTCTGGTCTGATTTTCTTTGGAGGTCATCTTTGATTCTGTTTACCTCATCTCTCATCTCCTTTGCCTCAACTTTCATCTTCTTTGCCACAACTTTCACCTTCTTTGCCTCATCTTTCATCTCCTTTGCCTCATTTTCAAGCTGGTTGATTTTGGCTTTCAAGACACTATTTTCTGTTTCCAGATGACTTATTTTAGTTTTTAAATTCTTGTTCCCATTGTCTTCAGTCTCTCTTAATTGTGTTTTGAAGTGCATTTTGAGTTCTTCCAAAGCCTGTGTCAAATTCTCTGGGATTTCTGTTTTATTACTTGCCTCCTCCTTTGTATTGTTTATTCTTGGTTAGTTGCCTGTGCAGAAGCTCTCAATTGTAATTTCTTTCTTCTTCTTCTGTTATTTGCTCATATTTATCCCTTCTTTGAGCCCCATTTTTGTCTGTGTTCTTGCTCCTCTCATTTTTCTGGTTTGGGGGCTTTTTTATCAGTCTTCCCTCTTGGAGCTTTGTCATCTTCCCTGTGTTTTTTTCAATGAGCAATTTCATGTTTTCTTCTTTTTTCCATTCTTTTCATTTTGTTTCATTGTTTCTTGGTTTCTCATAAAATCATTAATTTCTTGCTGCTCACTTCTTATTTTTAAGGACTAATTTTTCCCTGCCAGCTTTTGGGTCTCCTTTTTCATTTCTTCAATTTCTTTTCCCCACTTTTTCTCTGTCTCTCTAATTGTTTTTAAAAATCTTTTTTGAGCTTTTCCAGAATCTGTGTATATTCCATATTTTTTTCCTTTTGGATATTGTTTGGATATTGTGTTATTTTGTTTGTTTGTTTTTTCACTGTTCCTTTTTATCTTTACATTGCTCTTTGTCTCCACAAAAAATCTTTATAGTTAGATGTCTTTTTTGCTGTTTGTTCACTTTTTCTACCTTTTTTATAGGTAGGCTCTCTTCTCTGGGAGGTTAGGGTGCTCTCTTAAATTTCCATCCTATCTTGACACTACCCTTAGCTTTATTTCTGGATTTCTGCCAATTTCATTTCTTCCAAGATGGCATGATGGCGTGAGGGCTGGGAGCTCTGAGAGCCACATCCAACTGCTTATTCATTTAATCCTTGAGCCTGCTGATAGATCAAATTCTAGCTTCAGGCTTAGATGTATGTAAGCTTTTGGTCTCGTTCTCAACTTGAAATGGTCAGATACAGAATCTACTTGCCCTGGGGCTCTGCCCTGAGTTTTCAGCAGGATGATGATCAAGGGGCCCCAGCTTTGAGTCTACCAACTATCACAAACTGGAATCTATGTCCTCACTATAGGCCCAGAGTGGGACTTCTAGTTTTACTCTGGACCTATGCAGATAAACACTCCTTCAGCACAAAATGCCCTGGGCTGGAATTCCAGACTTCACTACAGATTTGCTTGGAATTCCAAGGGGTATAAGTTGACTTGGACTTCTATTTGCCTAGGAAGGATCCTGGAGTCTGGATGCTGGCTTGTGCTCAAGTTCAGAACCTAGCACAGCAGAAATGCAGTGGTGGAGGGATGGGTAAGAGGGACTTGCCCTTGGCTTGCATTTCACTCCTTGTTGTAGTCTCCTGCTGGCTGTGCTCCCTTCTCATCCCAATGCCCCAGATGTTTTCTGCCTACCTTTTAGGTTTTTCTCTTCTTGAAAGTCATATCACTCTGTGTCTTCTAGTTGGTTCTTTCCCTTCTATATTCATTTTTGTCATATTATTTCAAGATTTGTTTGAAAACGATTCTTATGGTGATTTCAAGCTTCCTTGTTTCTACTCTGCCATTTTGGCTCTACCCATGGAAAATTAATGAGCCACCCAGATTTGAAACTACAGCTTCTACCACTTAGTCAAAACCTTTGACTACTATAAGGCACAAATTCCTCACTGGTAAAATGAAAAAAAAATTAACTGGACATTCCCTTCCAGTTTTAAATCTATGATATTTGACTTTTCTCACATCTCGTCAAAGCAATGATCAAGTCCTGTTAATTTGACTTCTTTAGTAATTCTAATAATAATTCTCCACTTGGAGAAGTCCCTCTGAAATCTATAATGATCACTTGCAGATGGTTATATCCTAGATATAACTGAGGCATAACTAAAAATAAATAAATAAATACATAATTTTAAACCCCGGTGCTATTCCCTGGTCTATCTCTTCCTACTCAGTGACTCCTTTGGAAACATCCATAGTCAGTGCATGTAAACTGACAGGCAGTTGAGTAGATAAAGAGCTGAATTTAGAGACAGAAAGACCTTGGTTCATATCCTGCATCTTATGCTTACTAGTTGTGTGACAGTGATAAGAGATAATGGATTTTGTTTGAATCAGGAAATTTCCAATGAGGAAACTCCCTCTAGAGATATAGGAGAATATTTTCTCTGAAATTTACAATTTTAGCAGATTGCCTAGAGCAATGAGAGTTTTTAAAGGATTTGTCCAATTCACACAGTCAGTATATTTCATATGTATAATTGAAAATCTGTTGCCCTAAAAAAAGAGCTACATTCCTTGGGAGCCCACTGGCTTCTTGTCATTATGTACTTTCTGTAGACAGGGGATAAATATTGAATGGGAGGTCCTCTCCCTCTTTCTTTGGCATGATGACATAAAGCTTGGTGGTGGTGGTATGCCAAGCACAAGGATTTTAAATGGGTTGATCAGTCATGGGCACATGGTCTTTATTTTGTATCTTCTTCATTCCTTTATTTCTAATAACCATTAATAAATCCCTTAAAATATAATATTTTTATTATTTGAGATTTAATTTTAATTCTTACACAGAAGTTAGGCTTGTCAACTTAAGTCTTCTTGACTCTGAGGCCAGGTATCAGGCTCATCTGTAAAACAGGAATAATAACAGCACCTACCTAAAATGGTTACTGTGAGGATAACATGATATAATGCATGCAAAACACTTTCAAAATGTAAACTGTTAAAAGTACACATAGTGTGGACAGGGGTAAGAAAAGTAATACAGAGGGGAAAACATATAAATATTAAATTTATTTTAACATAGAAGAGATGAAGGAATGGGAAAGGGGAAAAGGTGAAAAACTGACTGTTTTTTACCCACTAACTAATCAATATCTGATTTCTGCAGTCTGGCTTCCACCAGGAACACTGGAATTATTCTTTCACCACAGCTAGAAGATCC
Source organism: Monodelphis domestica (assembly GCF_027887165.1). NCBI lineage: Eukaryota > Metazoa > Chordata > Mammalia > Didelphimorphia > Didelphidae > Monodelphis > Monodelphis domestica. The sequence continues at coordinate 54,128,651 of NC_077234.1, forward strand.
TCAAGACCAGATGTTTGATGAATGAATTCAAGATAAGTCACAAAAACACCTTTCTCCTCCTTCTCTCAGGTCCCGAGTGCCAGTTAATCAACTGTCCCTAGGAGTTCTGACTTAACCAGGCGCAGGAAGATTATGAATCCCACACCCTGTCAATTATTCCTTGCATAAGTTTTATTTTCCTTTGCTATAAAATATATAAATAATTGTGAGCCTCCGGCCATGGTACATGCCAAGTTGTTCACTATCATATCAGAGATGGAAAATCAATCAGATGTACCTGAGTGAAGACCATCTATACTAGGTTATGACCTTTCTCTGTCTCTTCAAGCTGACCTAGAAAATGGGTTGGGGGAGGCAGAATCTAGATATCACTTTTTTTTTTAAACTAAGAAAAAGAGATAGAAAGTTTTCCTTCTGCCAAGACCCAGAGAAAGACTATGGGCATTGAGACATGGTGGTATCTACTCCAAATCTGGGAACCAAAGCATATTTTCTCTGAATTCTTTCCCCTTTGCTCCTATTCCCAGGGCATCTCATACTAGGCCTTATGTAATTTAAAACATAACTGTTTGGAAGTATATAGATTTATGCTTTGCTAGAATGCCTGACTTCTTTTTTTGAAAGCTTATTATAAGTCCCTAAACTGTAGTTATAGTCTTACCAAGCCAAACTCCTTTCCACATAAAGACCCTATCCATTTCTCAATCTCTCTCTCTCTCTCTCTCTCTCTCTCTCTCTCTCTCTCTCTCTCTCTCTCTCTCTCTCACTCTGTCTCATAGTAGAATTGTCAAACTCTTGACCTCACCCTCAAAAACCAGTAAAATTCTTGAAAGGGAAAAGACCAGATCAAAATAACTATGAAATGTTTAAATACTACTACTACTATTATTATTTATTAATAACATTATATATATATAAATATATATATATATTTATTAATAATATTATATTTATATATATAAATAATTATTTATTATGTTATAGTATACATTATATTATAATTATTTTTATATAATGTAATTGATAAAATATATTAAATTAATAACGGATAAGAAATTAAATGAGAAATTAATTATTTTATTGGATAAATATTAAATATTAAATAAATAAAATATAATACAACATAGAGAGCATTAATTTATTCTTTTCTAAGTTAATCTGGGGCCAATGATTCCATTCATTTCTATTTGAATTTGATGTCACAACTCTACAGGGGGCCTAAACTTCTTAATATTATTATTTTCCTTTTTAAAATCATTTCCAATTGTTAAATTCATGGTTGGATTAAATATTTAATTGATCGCCAGGGATTTAATTTGTAAATCACAAAAATGAATTACTAAAGTGAAATGGATTTTACAGTAGTTATTTTTATAATAGAATGAAGATATTAAGGAAGAGAGTAAAGGAGAGAGAGAGAGAGAGAGAGAGAGAGAGAGAGAGAGAGAGAGAGAGAGAGAGAGAGAGAGAGAGAGAGAGAGAGAGAGAGAGAGAGAGAGAGAGAGAGAGAGAGATTTCTACTTTAAGAGACCTTTTTCTTTTGTGGCACTTCCCCTAAATTTTACATCTACCAATCACAGCTGATGTTCCACACCAGAACTGCCCGCTCTTTCACATGTGGGTCACATAACTTCCACTCAATGTATGAAATGGGTGTTCACACATTTTTGTGGTTAAAATCCAAATGGGTAGATCTCTATATTTAACTTTAAGTACTGTGCTTTACACTTTCGGGATTAAATTCTAAAAATACACAGGGGATTACAACTTAATTATCACAATCAAGGAAGAGCTAACTTCATTGTTACAATCAGTGGAGAGCCAAATCCAATCTTCAAGCTATACATCCTACATATAATTTGTTTTTATATATTTGTTTGCTTGCTGTCTCCTCCACCTGATTGTAAATTCTTTGAAGAAAGGGACCAACTTTTAACTCGTTTTATATCCCCAGCACTTAGCATAATGTCTGGAACATACTAATGCAAAAGATAGCTTAGTTAGGCTATTTTAAATGGGATGTATTCATTGTTTATTTAATATTTTGTGTATGCATACCTTCTGTATGTAATTCCCTTAAATGACAAGTAGTAAAGTAAAAAGTTGTTACCATAATATAATTAATAATAAGGAATAATACCAATGATTAATATGTTGATTAATTGTATATGAGAATCACTATTTGATAATCACATTTTGTGTAAAAATCACAAGGAAATTTTTCTGAAATGCCTTTGTAAAATATCCTTCCCAAGGGGAGCTCTGTGCATGTGTCCATCATCCTGGGAGGTTTCCATAGAGTGTGATATCTCTGATGGCTTTGAAACTACTGAAAATGAGCTTGACTTTTACTATATGTGGGATTGATCATCACTTTATACAATATTCCCTCTCAAAAAATTTTTTCTCTGGTCATCCCTTCTGGGGAGAGGTGTTCAGGTGACTACTTCCCTTATAAGGGCGTAGAGGTCTGTATAATTTCTCTCTTTATATACAGGTCTTACATAAGCACTGGGTCTATGACTGAGCTGATATAGACTTGTAGTCTGACCTTTTGTAATTTATGACTTTCTTCAACAAGTGTCAGAATGGATTACCTCCCAGTATTTTTCATTATTTTTGGCACTTAATAATATTTATTGATTGACTTACTAAACTGGACTTTGAATCAAGGGTACTAAGTTTGAATTCCACATCTGACTCTTATGGAACAGGTAGCCCTGGGAAAGTCTCTCTAAGCCTCAGTTTTCTGTAATTCTGTCTAAATACATACAAACTTAGTTACTTTGAAAGTAAAATGTGGATAACAGTAACCTAATTATGTTGAGGCTCAAACAAGGTAATACATGTAGAGAGCTTTGGAAAACTATAGGCATCATATGTATGTGAGCTTTTATACCCTTATCCTACCCTAGTTTGTAGGACATTTATGAATGTATTATTTCCATTTCTGAAAAATACTTTGTAAACCTGAGAACAAGCATTACCTAAGGGGAATCTAGCTTGTCATTTTTTTGAGTGGCAAACTGTGGGTATTTCCTATCTGAAATATAGATGCCTTCTTGTGTGAACAAGTTCTTCATTCTTTAAAAGTAAAGGGAAAAATTCCTTATTGTTATTCTATAAATCCAACTTAGATTACAGTGAGGGGATAAAATCTAGGAATGAAGAACATCTACTTTGGCCTCTTGACTTTACTATTTCCCAGGAGGGAAAAAATGAAGGACTATTTTAGTTCTCCTTGAAATTCAGACATTTTTCTTCTTATACATGCCAGAGGATGCTTTCAGAGTATTCTTTGTGGTACATATCTTTTATTGCTCAGCTGGAAATATTATTTAAAAAGTCATCTGAAAATGTCAAGTTTGAAGAATTCTATTTGGAAACTTGAAATTCAATAAAACTCAACCAGCCATCCTGAACCTTGAGAGAAATGTTACAATTTAAAATAAATATAGATTAATTTTAATGCCTTAAGAATAGATTCAACCCACCCACACAGATATATACATGTTATATGTTCTTTTCATTTTTTTAAGAATCAATATTTTTATAATCTCTTCATTGAAATAGATTGTAATGTTTCTATATCTGGGGAAAATATGTTTTTAAAATTTTCTTTAAGAAAAGAGAGAGAGATGGAGGGAAGGATACGGAGGGATGGAGGATGAAAGAAAGAAAGAGAGAGAATGAGGGAGGGTGGCAAAAGGAGGAAGGAAGGAATCGAGAAAGGAATGAATAAAGCAAGAAAGGAAGGAATGATGGAAGGAAGGAAGGAAAGAAAGAAGGAAAGAGAGGAAGAGAGATAGAGAAAGGAAGAGGAGGAAAAATTTATAAATGAAAAAGGAAAAGAAAGGAGGAAGAAAAAAGATAGCTATATATATATGTGTGTGTATATATATATATATATATAATATATATATATTACATTTGACCCAAATTTTGTTGATATCACCCTCTGAAATTTGTGTTGTAGTATGCTCTGTATTCCCACCCCCATCAAATAAGGTAATTCTATTAATATTTTTAAATCCTTGTGGCAAAATACCTCCAACAAATCCATTAAATACTAAGGCTTTCTTGACCTTGTTATATATTTCCATCAGTAGTCAATGAGACACTTGTCAGACTGAATACTAATGAATAAATCTCCATCTGTTCTCTATAGAGAAAAAGAAAGATATTAATGTGGAATAGTAATCTCATGGAACTGCCAAGCTCATTAACAAACATGTAAATCTATTAGGGAATCAGCATGGAGAATATGGAGTGCAGAAAGAAAGTGTTTATATAGACAAAGAGGGTAGGGTTTTAAGTTAAATCTGAAAGGATGATTTTAAAAAGAACAAAAAAATAGCAAAAGGTGAGAAAGTAAAACACTGAGAGTAAAGAAAAGCAGAAATATATGGGGGTAAATTAGCTCACACAAGGAGGGAGAAATAGTAAATATAGTAGAGGAAAATAGTGGGCAATTCTTGAACCTTGCCCTTATTGGAATTGGCTCAAAACAGGAATAACATTCATATTCATGTGACTATAGAAATCTATTTTACCCTTTAGGAAATGCAGAACACCTAACATAAAAATGAGTTATCTATAGTCTGTCTTTGGACAGAGAACAATGGGACATTTACAGCCATATTACTTGAAGGTATCATCTTACATGGAGACCAAAATAGCATTAAAATTTTTAACTGCGATATCAAAGTGCTGACTCATAGAGATCTTCCAATCTATCAAAATCACAAGATATATTTTTTCAAACAAATTACCATTTAGCCATTTCTATGCCATCTCATATTTTTGAAGACATTTTTGGACCCATTTAAGATTTTGTGTATAGGGACCTTTATTAAATCCCACCCAATATTAAATCAAGCCTGTTATGATATTTTGGAATCAGAGCAGAGACAAAATAGTGGAGTAAAATCAGGGAAATCTTAACTGTATACCCAATTCATTTTATATACTTTTTCTCTATTTTATTGATATAAGCACTCAGGGATATAAATTTTCACCTGAGTACTACTTTGACTGTATCCCATAAATTTTGATACATTGATTCTCATTGTTATTCTCTTCAACAAAATCAGTGATTACTTCTATGATTTATTCTTTGAACCAACAGTTTTGAAGGGTTGGATTATTTAGTTTCCAATATATTTTTAATTTACCTCTCCATGATCCCTTGCTAATTTTAATTTTATCACATTATCATCTGAAAAATTTGCATTTATGACTTCTGCTTTTTTGTATTTGGTTTTGATGTTTTACAAGGTCAATTTTATGTATAATATGTGTATCATACACTACTGAAAAGATGGTATAATCCTTTTTTATCTCTATTCAGTTATCTCTAGATATGTATTAAATTTAACTTTTCTAATATTTTGTTTACTTCCCTTACTTTTTTCTTTAACTTTTCAGTTCAATTTATCCTAGTTCTGATAGAAGTAATTTGAGGTCCCCCAGTATGATAGTTTTACTGTCTATTTCCTCCTTACACTCCTTTAGTTTCTCTTTCTATAATCTAGATGCTATATCATTTGATGCATATATCGACCGATATTTTCTCTTTATCTATTTTGCCTTTAATAAAGATGTAATTTTACCTTCCTTAGTCTCTTCTAATCAGATATATTTTTGCTTTAGCTTTGTCTGAAATCATGACTGCTCTTCCTGCTTAATTTTATCCCAGTTATAGCCTAAATAGATTATGCTCCAGCCTCTTACCTTTATTCTATGTGTGTATACCTGCCTCAAATATATTTCTTGTAACAACATAAGGTAGAATTCTGACTTTTCATCCACTCTGCAATTTGCTTCCATTTTGTGGGTGAATTCATCCCATTTACATTCAAAGTTATGATGGCCATCTGTGTATTCCCTTCTGTAAAAATAGACTTGAATCCAGGACTTCAATCCCAGAAATCCTTGCTCCACTTCCTCAGAGTGCTTTCTAATCTCACTGGGTTCTCACCTGGGCCAAGAGCAAAATCATTATTTAGAGGGTCTCCGCCCATGGCGGGCTGGGTTCTCTTCCTGGATCCACTGGCAAACAGAAGCTTCTCATGATATGAGTGAAATTTGGGTGGGCCTCATGGCCCACCTAGCATGTGTTTCTCTTGTTTGTATTTTATTTAGCCCTTGACCTTTAATAAACCTCATAAAAATAATACTCCTTGCAGAGAGAAACTAATTTCTACCTGCCTCAGCTTCCCAAAAAATTGTAACTGTTACACTTCCATCTTGAATTCCTATTTTAATCCTGCCCTTTATCCTTTCACTCTTTCCTTCCACACTAATGTTTTGTTTTTAATCACTCCTTCCCTCCCAACTTCTCCCTCTCTTATATTATACCTCTCCCCAACACTATCTTTCTTATTTCCCTTATACTTTCCCTTCCATTTCCTTTCTTATTTTCCTTCTCTATAGGGTAAGAAAGGATTCTCTACCCCAATGAATGAGAATGAAGTTTAAGTGTTACCTGTCACCATGCTCAGCCTCCCATACACTGCAATAGAATTTTTAATTCCCCATTTCTCTTTAAAATTTAACTCATTTTATTTCTTTCAATTTTTCTTACTACAACCCCCTTCTTCACCTTGTTTTTTTTTAACATATCATCCTAAATAGCTTACTACTACACCCTCTATATATGCTTCCTCTAACTACTATGATAATTATACAATTTTTAAGAGTTACAGATATCATCTTTCCATATAGGAATATAAATAACTTGACCTTATTGAAGTCCTATTTTTTTCTCTTTCTTACTTACCTTTATTGGCTTCCCTTGAATTTTGTATTTGGACATTACATTTTCTCTTTAAATTGTGGAAAGTAAATTTGCTCTTCTCCCTACTTACTATGTCTACTTGCAGTGAATTTGATCTCAGCCCAGAAGTATGAACAGTGTGAGAGAAATCACTGGGCAAGTTGGGAAACAAGAATAGAATGACAGCTGGAAAGGGGCAAACATGGAATTAAGATATCATGAGACAGATGGCAGGATGATCTTCTCTGTAATGCCACCTGGATTGTCCTCTTAGGTGGTGCAGGTAAAATAGAAAGCCACAGTTGGCTCCCAAGAGATGATGTGTGAGATTTAGTGGGTGGAGACAAGGTTTGATAAATAGAGGTAAGAGTGAATTTCACTCTCTTTGCTTCCATATTTTTGAGCTCATTTGTCTTCTCTTGGTAGTCAGGAGAACAGCAAACTAAATGAAGCAATAAGAAAGGTAAACTATATATCTTTGTCCTATTTTTCCATCATTCCTCCTACCAATTTTGATTTAATAAAGTTATTAATTAATGGCCAATCTCTTAATTTTCACTCTCATAAAGTCTGGTATTTTCTTCAGGAATACTTGGAAATTTTCTGTTTTGTTAAATGATCACACTTTCCCCTGAATGAATATAGTCAGTTTTAATTGGTAGGTGATTCTTGGTTGTAAACCCAGTTCCCTTGCTTTACAGAACATCATATTACAAGCTTTCTTGTCCTTCAGTATGGAAGCTTCCATATCCTGTGTATTCTGGACTAGAGCAATATGATATCTGAATTGTTTCTTTCTGGATGTTTGCAGAATTTTCTCATTGGTGTGGGACCTCTTAAACTTGGCTTTGGGATTTGTCATTTGGGGACTTAATGTAAGAGGTGATCTGTGGATTCTTCCAATTTCTATTTTATCCTCTTGTTTGAGAAAATCTTTAAGAATACAATACAAGAATGTATTGTAATGTCTAGGTTTTGGGGTGTTTTTTCAGTCATGACTTTCAGGTAGTCTTATAACTCTTAAATTGTCTCTGCTGGATCTATTTTCTAGTTCAGTGGTTTTTTTCAGTGAGATATTTCATATTTTCTTGCATTTTTTTATTCTTTTTAAATTCTTTTTTATTGTTTCTTAATGTCTTGTGATGTCATTAGCTTTTATTTTATTTTCACAATTCTAACTTTTTTTTAAACCCTTACCTTCCAGCTTAGAATAAATACCTTGTTTTGTTTCCAAGGCAGAAGAGTGGTAAAGGCTAGGCAAGGGGTGTCAAGTGACTTGCCCAGGGAAACACAGCTAGGAAATGCCTGAAGCCAGATTTGAACCTAGGACCTCCTGTCTCTAGGCCTGGCTCTCAATTCACTGAGACACCCAACTGCTGATTTTTTTCCATCATTTTTTATCCTCTAATTCCAATTGGTCTATTCTACTCTTCATGTAATCTTTTCTTCAATGGATTTTTTGCCTCTATTTCCATTGGCCAATTTTGTTTTTAAGTATTTCTTATACAGTTGGATAATTTTCCTAGTTTTTTTGTTTTGTTTTGTTTTGTTTTGTTTTGTTTTGCTTCTGGACTGGGAATTCTGAAAGCTTGCTGTTTCTGTCTCCTCTGCTTTCTTGCATGGTTTGGCACTGTGAGCTATATTGCCCTGAGGCTAGGTATTTACCATAGCAGGGCAAGTATGAATGGGCCAAGCGCTATTGACTTCAGAACCTCATTGTGCTCTGATACTAGGTCTTGGGACTTCAAAGGATGGGTCTGAGGTACTCTTTTGTTATTGTAACCTGGGTTACAATATCCTAAAGTTGGCCTATGCCCAGGTTCAGAATCTGGTGCAATAAGTGGGGGGAGGAGGGGAGGTAGGATTAGTTAGCCAGAACTCCTATATGTATAGTTTTGCCTTTGGTTCCCCCTCATCCCATGAAAATCAACTCTCTCTGCCTAACTTTTAAGCTGTGTTCAGCTAGAGAACCTCCTCACTCCATCTTGCTTTGGTTTTGGATTCCCTTCCTTTTGAGGAGTCTTTTAAAGATTGCTTTTGAAGAATAATCAAAACTATTTCAGCTTTTGCTGCTACCAAATTGCCATATTTGCTTTGATCTCAAAAAGCAGGGAAATCTTGAACTATTCTGAGAATCTTTTCCAATTAACATTAAAATTTATCTTAAAAACAAATACTGAAGTGAAAGAGCCAACAAGGGGATGGAGAGAAGATACTTTTCTACAGCAAACAACCAGAAATTTAGGCAGATATGGTCTGGTTCACTAGGGTGAGAGGGGAGTATCAACCCAAGTCAATAGCAATTCTACCCCCTACCCTATAGCTACTGTTTGAACCTAGACGTGAGTCAATTTTAAGTTCCTGAGAAACTTCCCAAGCCCACACTCAGGCCCCACACCTCAATACATGGCAGTCAGCAGGGTGCCTAGCTGGTATAAGCCAAAGGGGAGGTACAGAACCCTTGAAGTGAGGACCTTAACCCCATTTACAAGGAAGTCCTTGATATTCCTATTCTTTTTAAGCCAGTAGTAAGGCTCAGAGGCCCTGTCCAATCTCAAAGCAAAGTCATAAACCAGAGGACAAGGCAGTCCAGAGTGGATTAGTGCAGATAAAGCCCCAAAGCTCCTGCCCAAGCTGAAAGCTTGGTCCTGATTCCCAGCACAAGATAGCTCACATTGCTCTGAGTTCTGCAAGCCATAAACAGTTCCTGGAGTAGAATCAGGAAGGGGAAGTGGTTTTCAGAGCTCCCAAAATGGAGAAATAAAGAAACATTAAAAAAAATTAAAAGCAAACCAGAGGGGAGAAATTATGGTGACAAAGAAGAGTATATTATTGAGGGGAAAGGGAAGGGTAAATGGTAATTTAATAAAATATATATTCAACTATTTCTTATGAAAAGACAAGATTTAAACAGAAAATTTGGTGTTCAATTGCAACACTCAAGAGAACCATAAAAAGGTAAATAAATAAAATGTAAGGGATTTAATCAGATTCAACTGTTTGTATTTCTACATGGAAAGATGACATTTATACCTCTTTAACTTTATATCATTATTAGAGTAGTTAGAAAGAGTATTTAGAGAGGGTATGAGAGTAAGTTTATTAGGATGGTGTGATGTGCAAAAATAAAAATGAAGATCAATGAGTAAAATAAATGAGTAAAAATAAAAATGATTGTCCTGAGGAAAAAGGGAAGGGATAGGGATGGATTATCTCACCTAAAGAATGATGAAAAACTGTTACTGTAGAGGGAGTGATGAAGGTGGTGATGGGCAATGTTTAAACATTACTTTCATCATGGGTTCAGATAAGGAATAGCAACAATATACATTTGAATAAAGGAACATATCATATAGTGACATACGAGGGGAATCAAGAGGGTGGTCATAAAAGGGATAAAGAAACAGAGGGTAGACATTAAAAGGAAACACTTGTGAAAAGAGAGAGAAAGAACATCATCAAAGGGAAAAAATAAGATGGAATATAATGTATAATTGATGATCATAACTGAATGTGAATGGAATGAACTCACCCATAAAATGGAAGCAAATAGCAGAGACTATACACAAGAATCTTATGATATGTTGTTTATAAAATCACATCTAAGGAAGGGAGACACACAGAGAGCAAAGACAATTACAAAATAAGGAGACAAGGAAGATAATTACATCTTGATAAAAGGTACCCCAGATAATGAAGTACAATAAGAACTTATCATATATGTACCATATGTTATAGCTTCCATATTTTTTAAGGGAGAAATTAAATGAGTTTCAGGAAGAAAAATATAGCAAATTTTTACTAGAAGGGGTCATTAACTTCTCCCTCTCAGATATAGATAAATCTCACCAAAAAAATAAGTAAGAAATAAGTGAAGGAAGTGAATGAAATTTTAGAAAAGTTAGAACTCAAATATCTCTATAAAAATGAATGGGAATGGAAAGGACTATATCTTCTTTTCAGCAATATAAGACATAAAATTTGAATGTATCAGAATATAAAAATCAAACAATAAAATGCAGAAAAGCAGAAATCATAAATACATTCTTTTCAGATCATAAAGAAATAAAAGTTATTATTAATAAGGGTCCATGGAAAGACAAATAACAATGATTTAAAAATTCATCTGATTCTAAAAAAGAAGAAAGTACAAATTAAATAATCAGTAATTTCATTAAGGAGAATGACAATTAGAATATAACATACAAAATTTATAAGACAAAAATAAAGCAGTACTTAGGGCAAATTGTAGTTCTGTAAATGCTTGCATTTAAAAATAGAGAAAAAGGAGATCAGTGAATTGATCATAAAGCTAAAAATTCCCAATTAAAGACTAAATTACAAATCTTAAAAATAAAAGAACAAATTGAAAAAAATTGAAAATTAGAGAGTTACTGAACTAATAAATAAGACAATGAAGAAGTAATGAAAAAGTAGAAAATAAAAATAAAAATAATTTTCCATGAAAAGCAAAATAAAAGACTATTCATTAATTTTATTTAAAAAAGAAAAGCAGAAAAAACAAATAACCAGTTACAAAAATGAAAAGAGTGAATTCACCACTTATGAAGAGGAAATTAAAGCCATCATTAGGAGATATTTTGCACAATTATATGTCAATGAATCTGACAATCTAAGTGAAATGGATGAATATTTATAGAAATATAAATTGCCCATATTAACAAAAGAGAAAGTAAAATATTAAAATTATTCCATTTCATAAAAAGATACCAAACAAACCTTCAGTGAAATCCCTAAGAAAAAAATCCCTAGGCCTAGATGGATTCACAAGTTAAATCTAGTAAACCTTTTATAAACAATTAATCCCAATACCATACAAACTATTTGGAGCAATATACAGTCAAGGAATCATATCTAGTGATTTTTAAGACAAAATTTAATTCTGTTACCAAAGAGAGGAGGAACAAAAACAAAGAAAATTATAGACCATTTTCATGAATGAATATATATGCAACATTTTTAGATAAAATACTATCAAGGAAATTATAATAATATGGCACAAGGTTCATTCACTATGACCAGGTGGAATTTTTACCAGGAATTCAGAGTTGGTTTAATATTAAGAAAACTATCAACATAATTTAATATATAAATAAGCAAACTAACAGAAATCACATACCTGCTTCAATCAGTGCAGAAACAGGCTTTAACAAAATAACTCATTCTTATAAAAACACTAGAAAAAATAAATTAACTAGTCCTTAAAATTGTAAGTAGGATCTACTGAAAGCCATCAGCAATTATTATCTTCAATGGGGATAATTTAGAAACTTTTCCAAAAAGTAAAGATTGACAAAGAGGACCTTTATCACCATTATTATTTAATATTTTATTAGAAATGCTAGCTTTAGCTATAAGAAAAAAAAATGAAGGAATTAAAGTGGGCATTGAGTAAACTAAACTTCACTCTGCAAATTATATGATGTTATATTTAGAGAATACTAGAGAATGAACTAAAAAAACTAGTTAAAATAATTAATAACTTCAATATAGTTGTAGGATACAAAATAAAATAAAACCACATAAATCATCAGCATTATCAACAAGGTTCAGGAACAAGAGATAGAGAAAATCTAGTTAAAGTAACTCTAAACAATTTAAAATATATGGGAATCTATTTACCAAAGCTAACATAGGAATTATAAGAACACAGTTAAAAAATGCTTCACACAAATAAAGTCAGATGTAAACAATTGAAAAATTTTAATTGTTAATGGATAGGCAATGACAATCCTACCTAAATTAATTTACTTATATGTTTAATCAGATTAAACTGTTTGTATTTCTACATGGAAAGGTTACAATTATAAACAAAAGAAATAGAAAAGCAAAAAGCCCAGAATGTATTAAATTTCACCATTCTATATATTTACATTTATATCACTATAAAAACTTCATAAGACATTTCTATGCCTGCATCAACCCATTATATATCTACCTCAGTATACTGTTGTCAAGTCCTTTTCTCTCTAACTTGTCCATAAGAATTAAGTTTGTCAAATACTTTGATTAAATCTAAGTGAACTATTTTAGTACTCCTCAATCTGCATTTTCTTTAACAATGTGAAAAAGGAAGTAAATAATGCATTAATTAATGTTGATGAAGCCATATTGATGTTCCCCCCCCCCTAAATTTTCATTCACTATCCCTTTATTTATAGAATATTGGCTGGGATTTAAAGTCAAGATCACTAGGAACTCTTTTTTTAAAGCCATTTCCTTACTTCCTGTTAGATAAAAGTGTATTGAATTCCAATACTATGGTGCTTATATAACTTTCCTTGATTGTTCAAAGATAAGTGATAATTTCTCTGTAATTATATGAATATTTTTTATAACACTAGACTATTATGGTTCATTGGGTCCATATAATTGAAAACCTTCAGGAGCACATGACAAAGATGGAATATGTGTTACACAAAAGCACAAATAACTTAAATCATATTACCTGCCACTAGGGAAGAGTAGACAGATGGTAAGGAACAAGTGAAACAAATTGTAAAATTTCAGAAAATGATTATTAAAATTGTATCTACATGTAATCTAGAAAAAAAATAAAGGCAGCAAGAAACCATTAAAGGCAGCTCATAGGGGGCATCTGGGTAGCTCAGTGGATTGAGAGCCAGACCTAGAGATGGGAGGTCCTAGGTTCAAATCTGGCCTCAGACACTTCCCAGCTGTGTGACCCTGGGCAAGTTACTTGACCCCCATTGCCTAGCCCTTACCACTCTTCTGCCTTGGAGCCAATACACAGTATTGACTCCAAGAAGGAAGGTAAGGGTTTAAAAAAAAAAGGCAGCTCCTGCTATCTTATTACTTAATTTTCCTATCAAAGTATACAATGAAATTTGCAAATTGGATCATTTGGAGAAATTTGTCACTAGAAAAGGAATCTTAATTTTTTCTTGTTAATTTTTCTTGTTTTCTTAATTGTTTTTTGTCAATTTGTTCTTGTTTTTGGTTGCTTCATCTTGTTAATTGTTTCTTGTTTGTATGTATTGATCAACATTGTCTATAAAAATTCATATGTCAGATAAATTATATGAGTACTTTTTTTGCATATCTTCTGGATATTGAGAATTTTTTAATGAAGTGGTCTCTCTAATTATGTCAGTCAGAATCTTCTTTGAATTCAATATATGTGCAAAAGGAACTTTTGAAAATAATTTTAAAAATGTATTTATTCTTTTGAATCAAAATTATTTTTGAAGTCCAAAAATTACATTTAGCAGGACATTTTCAAACTTTTCTGCAGTTTCCTTTCTGATGATATGTTGTACTATAAAAATGATCCTTGATATGTTCTAATATTCTTATCACAGATTTTTTGATGCATGCCTAATAGAGGTGTCTTATGAAGTTTTTAGAGTGATATAAAACTAAATATATAGAATAGTAAAATTTAATGTATTCTGGACTTTTTGCTTTCCTATTTTTTTTTGGTTATCTCTTTCATTATTTAGATTTTTTCTACTCACCTTCTCAATATTTGAGATGCTTCTTTTTAAAATGGATGCCCTAGGTCTATAATTATATTTCTTCACCATGTATGTCTTGTTAGTTTAGATAGCCCTGTTCTACTCCTTTATCTCTTCCTTAATTCATCTTATTAAATGGCACATCTACTTCTTCACATAGCATATGAGATATTGATTTGGTAGAGTTCAAATGCCATTCTACAAATATATTTATTAATGAGAATATACCATTGTTTACATATTTTCAAATCAATTTTATTTCTTGCCTATTTATTTCCCTATGTATATTAAAAAAGAGAGACTTGAGATTAATTTACTTGAGTGATTCTCTGTTATTCCTGTGCTCATTTGCCTTTGACTAGTTAATTAATGATAACATTGAATTTTTTCTATTGTAATTTTTTCATTAACAATAAATAAGAGGAGTTGTATGTTGTGAGCAAATGCAGTGGAGTAAGGCATGTTCAGCTTTTCCAAACACACAAAAATAGAAAAAAAAGCTGCTCAAAATAAAGAAAAACAGGAGCAACACATCTCGATGGGGTGAGAAGGGAGAGTAGCACAGAGATTATAGAATCTGGAGAAACCAACAGAAAGCACTTCCCCATGGTCTGAAGCAACAAGACAGCAGATTGGGGAACAGCCCAATGCCAGTCCTACCACCTTGCACAAGACCTGAGGTAATGAAACAGTAGAGGAGGGAGTAAACCTATACACACTATCAAAAACCCTAAGGCAATAAAACAGAAGAATGGGAGATTAGCTCATGAGGCCCCAGGCAACAAGTTGGAAGAGTAGGGGATAGCAAATGCAAGACACCAGCAGTAGGGTGAGTGGAATCTAGATGTACAAAATAATTACAAGTTTCCTTACAAGAAGCCAGCCAGGCCAACCCCCCTCAAAGTACACACCAGGGAACCCAATTACAGCCAGACCTCTGTGTGGAGACTTAAGTAAATGGAAGCAAATGACTTACTGAGGCACCAGGAATAATAAGAAAAAGAATCAAAAGTATGAACAAAATAGAAGAAAAACTGAAATACCTCACTGGAAAAATAATTCACTTAGAAAATAGATTCAGGCAAGATTGTCTTAGAATTATTGGAATAAATGAAAGTTATAATTTTAAAAATAGGTTGAACATCATTTAATAAGAAATTATCAAGAAAACTACCTTGAATTCATGGAACCAGATATGGAAATTGAAACTGAAGGAAACACCAATCACTTAAAAGAGACCCTAACACAAAAAATCCTAGAAGTATTGAAGCAAAATTCAAAAACTCTTATGCCAAGAAAAAAGTATTGCAAGAAGCCAAAAGAAAATAATTCAAATATTGTGGACCCACAGTGAGGATTACAGAAGATCAGGGAACTTCAGATTAAAGAACCAGAAGGCATGGAATATGATATTATAAAAGGTGAAAAATATAGGTGTACAACCACGAATCACATATGCAGTGAGACTCAGCATAATCTTCCTGGGAGAAAAATTTAATTTATGAATTTGAAGAGGTCTGGGCATTCCTGACCAAATAAATAAATAAATAACCAAGAGATTAAAAGTAAATTTCATGAGGAAATTTAATACTCAAGAGAAATATAAAAAGGTACACAGAAAAGTGGACACATTAGGCTTTAATTTGATTGAATTAAGGATATTCATAGCTTAGAAGGTGATAATTAAGATATTTAAGAAATTGATGATACTTTGAATACTTAAATTACTTAAAATAATCAAAGTTCCTAGTGCACTTAAGAAAATTAAGAACTTCATCACTATGAGGACAGTAAGAAATTATAGTCATATAAAAAGGAAAGAAGAAAACAGAAAAGAAAGTATTAATATCCAAAAAATTAAGGGATGCAAAAGAGGAACACATAAGGTGAAGAGAACAGGAGAGATAGAAAGGAATAGCTTATCTCATATGAAGAAGTTCATAAAAGTCAATATAGTGGAGTTGAAATTGGAGTCTGTGGTCAGTGCTTCAACTTTGCTCTTATTGGAATGAGCGTGAAGAGAGAATACAACCACACTCAGAAAACTATAGAAATTTTCCTTACCCTATAGGAAAGTAGGATGGAAAAGTGAATGACAGCAGTAGATAAAAAGTAGGGCTAATTGGAGGAAGATGATGGTTGGAAGCAAAATATTTGTGAACATATCAGAAAGGCCTGAAAGGAGAGAAAGTGAATTGAAAATGAGAAAAAATAAAAAAAAGATGGTTGTAACTGCTTAATTAGTAATCATAAGTATGAAAGTAAATAAAATAAACTCCTCCATAAAACAGAAAAAATAGCAGAGTGGGTTAAAAAACAAATTCCCACAATGAACTATCTACAAGAAACCTATTTAAAGCAAATAAATAGACACAGATTAAAAGGGGTTGAAGCAAAATCTATTATTCTTCAGCATAATTTTAAAAAAAAATGCAGTAATAGCAATCATGATCTCTGACAAAATAAAAGTAAAGATCTAATCAAAAGATATAAGGGATGAAATTACACTTTTAAAAGGCACAAAAGACAATGAAAAATATCAATGCTAAACACAAAAGCACCAAATGGAATAACATCCAAATTTTTAATGGAGAAGTTTAATGAGTTACAGGTGAAAATAGAGAGTAAAACATTACTTTTTGGGGACTTCAACCTTACCCTCGTAGAAGTAGAAATCCAACCAAATGTAATTAAGGAAGAACTTAAGGAGATAAATAGATCCATAGAAATGTTAGTTATGATAGGACTCTAGAGAAAACTGAATATTAATAGAAAGGATTAAACCTTTATTTTTTCTCAACAGTTCACAGCATCTTCACAAAAGTTGACCACATAAAAAGATATAAGAACTTCACAATGAAATGAAGAAAAGCAAAAATATTATATGTATACTTTTCAGTCTATAATTCAGTAAAATTACACTCAACAAATGGCAGCAGAAAGAGTAAAAATTATTTGGAAACAAAACAATCTTATTATAAAGAATGCATGGGTTAAATAACAAATGATAGAAACAATTAAAAAATTTCATTAAAAAGAATGACAATGAAGAGGAAGCAAACCAAAATTTATGGGATTCAGACAAAGCTATACTTAGGAGGAAATTTATATCTCTACATGCTGAGCTAAAAAAAAAAAAGAACAGATCAATGAATTGGATAGATATCTAAAATATTAGAAAAAAGAACAAACAAAAATGCACCAAATAATCACCAAATTAGATATCCTGAAATTCAAAGTAGAGTTTACTAAAGTTGAAAGTAAGAAGTCTATTGAACTAACCATAAGACAATGAGCTAATAATTGTTTTAAAAGAACAAAAAGAAGAAATCCAACTTTCCATTATCAAAACTGAAATTATTTGGAAGTTATTTTTGCTGAACTATATGCCAATAAATCTGACAACTTACTGAAATAGATGAATATTTACCAATAATTTAAACTGCCCAAGTTATCAAAAGAAGAAATAGAATGCTTAAACCACACCATCATGAAAAATAAATTTAACATGCTATAAATGATGTCCCTAAAAAAAGGATGAAGGGCCAAATGGATTCACATGTGAATTCAAACAAAAAATGAAAGATCATTTAATTTCAACACTTCATAAACTATTTAGAAAAGAAAATAGGGGAAGAAGGAATGATTCCAAATTCCTTTTTTGATGCAAATATGGTATTGATTTCTAAAGTAGGAAGACTTGAAACATAGAAAGTATAAACTTATTGATCTGTGAATATTTATGCAAAAAATAAAATAAAAATCAAAACATTACAGCATTACTTCATAAGGATGATACTCTATGATCTAGTGGATTTTATAGAATTCAGAGATAGTTTGATGTTAGGAAAACTATCAGCATAATTGACCATATCAATAATAAAGCCAAAAGAAACTATATAATTATCTCCACTCCTGCAGAAAAAAAAAGTTTTTTACAAAATAAACATCCATTCCTTACAAAAATTAGAAGACACTGGAAAAGAGAAGCTTTCTTTAAAGTGACAAACTATCCATTTAACCATCATTATTACTTATTCCATTTATTTTTTATTAATTAATTAATTTAGAATATTTTTCTATGGTTACGTGATTCATGTTCTTTCCCTCCTCTTCCCTCAATCTCTACTCCTGGAGCTGACAAGCAATTACAATGTGTTATACATGTATCATTGTTCAAAATCCATTTCCATATTATTAATATTTGCAATAGAGTTATAATTTAAAACCCCAAACCCCTATTTAATATACTCATTGAACCATGTGATCAATCATATTTTTTTCTTCTGTGTTTTTATTCCCACAGTTATTTCTCTGTATGCAGCAAGCAGTATTTATAATAAGGATAAACAAGAACCCTTTACAATAAGATCAGGGGTAAAAGAAGAATGTCCTTTATCAGCACCACTCTTTATTATTGTATTAGAAGCAATGAGAAGAGAAAGAAATCGAGAGAACTAAAATAAACAATGAGGGAACAAAGTTTTAATTCTTTATAGACAATATGATGGTATACATAAAGAATGCTGGAGTATCAACCCCCAAATTAATAGAAACAATAAATGTGGAATATACAAAATAAATCCATATAAATAAGCATTTCTAGTTACCACCACCAATATCCAATGTGAAAATAAAGAAAAGATATAAACTACCCAACCTTTACTCACCAAAATAAACCAGGAATTATATGACCATCATTACACAAATGACTTTCACACAAATAAAGTCAGATGTAAACAACAGGAAAAATATTAATTGTTCATATATAGGCCAAGCCAATATCCTGAAAAAGATTATAGTTCTTGAATTGATTTACTTATTCAATGTTGTATTAGTCAAACCCCAAAAATATTTGATAGAACTAGAAAAAATAAAATCATTTAGGCATATAAAAAAGGTTAAGCATTTCAAGGGAATTAATGAATAATAAATATGGAGATGATGCCAAGTTATTCCAAGTGTCAAACCTTATTATAAAATGATAAGCATCAGAATAATCTGGTATTGGCTAAGAAATAGGGTATTGGATAAATAGAATGGATAATATAATCAACACACAATAGTTAATGACCATAATAACTTAGTGTTAAATAATCAAAGTCTAAGTTAATAAGTGGAAGAACTTACTATTTGACAAAAATTACGGGAAAAACTAGAAAATAATATGGCAGAAACTTGGCTTAGACCAACATATCACATCAGATTCCAAAGTAAATACAATGTGATACTTTATTTTGTTATTAAGAGTCACTATAAACAAATTAATGAACCACAGGAAGAAAATTCACTTGTTATACTTTTGGATATGGGAATAATTCATGGTCAAAAAAGATGTAGAGAACAAATAAAAGGTGAAATGGATAATTTTCATTACATTTAAATAAAAATATTTTGTACAAACAAAAACAATGTAACCAAGAGTAGAAGTGAAACAAAAAGTGGGGAGGGTGATCATATAGCAAGTGTTTCTAACAAAGACCTCATTTCTTAACTATGTAGAGAGAACTGGATTAAGTTAATAAAAATTCAAAGCATTCCCTATTTGACGAGTAGTCAAAGAATATGAAGAAGCATTTCTCAGATAAAAAAATTAAAACTATCCATATTCATATGAAAAAAATGCTCCAAGTCCTTATTTGTTAAAGAAAAATTAAAACAGCTCTTAGAGTTAACCTTATACCTATCAGATTGTCTAATATGAACAAAAATGAAAATAATAAATATTGGAGGGAATGTGGGAAAATTGGAACACATATTATGTTGGTAGAATTATGAACTGATACAACTATTCCAGAGAGCAGTGTGGAATCATATGCAAAGGCACCATAAAACTAAGTATACTTTTTGATCTAGTGCTACTACTACCAAGCCTGGATTCCAAAGAGATCAAAGATAGGAGAAAAGGACTTATTTATAAAAAAATATATTTTAGCATCTCTTTCAATACTGGCAAAAATTGGACACTGAGGGAGTGTCTATCAATTGGGGAATGTCTGAACAAGTTGTGGAATATGATTGTAATGGAACATTATTGTGCCACAAGAAATGATTACTATGATGAATTCAGAAAAAACTTAGGAAGACTTATATGAATGGATACAAAGCGAAGTGAGCAGAACCAGAACAGTGTATACAGTAACTGAAATATTGTTTGATGATCCATTATAAAGGACTAAACTATTATGAGCAAAACCAAGTTTCAAGATAACCTCAAGGGAGTCATGAATAAAAATTCTGTGCATAGTTCAGAAGGAATTGTTGGAGTCTGGTCTGATTGCAAGTCACACACATCATCTTTTGCTTTATTTCCTTCATGAATGTATAATATTGTATGTGATATTTGTTTTCTGTAATGGCAGAAAAATATGGAAATATGTATTGCATGAAAGAAGTGGTATAACTTATATCTTACTAGCATTTAGGGGAAGAGAGAGATTAAGGAAAGGTGGTAAGGAGAGAATCTGACTTGCAAAATGTCAGAAAACAACTGTCAAAAATTCTTTTTATATGTAATTGAAATCAATTTTTAAAGTTAAAAAATATAATTGGGAGACCAATAATAGTTCAGTTGATAAGGACTCAGGCCTGGAGATTCAAATCTACCATCAGACACTTCCTAGCTGTGTGATGCTGGACATGTCTCTTAAACCAATTGTCTTGTCTTTATTATTTTGCTGCCTTGTAATCAATACTTAATATCAATTCTAAGACAGAAAATAACTATTTAAAATTTGGGAAATATTTAACAAGATAAATAAAAACACAAAATGACAAAGAATGATAATTACTATGAAAGAGCCAAATAATTTTTCAGAGAAATATATCGATGCTTATTATTACATAAGCTATTATAATAAAACAGCACATTGGTTGGCAAGAAAAAAACCAGTACGATATGGTGGGATATATGTTAGTTTGTACATATTTTAGAATGGAAAACAATTTACAAGAGGGGAAATATTCATATTTGAAACTGTTCCAAAATTAAAGGTTTTGTTTTATATTTCATTCATTTGATGTTTTAAAACAGATCAGAAAAAATGAATTATATAGTAAAATTATTTTTAGTTGAGATGGCTTCAGAAATTCTGTAATTTGGTGAAAAATAAAATATATGATGATTCCCTAAAATCATGAGAAACAAAATTGACTATATCTTCTCAAATAAAAAATGACTTGTAGCTGATATAGCCATCATTATAAAATCAACTATGTGTCATCGTATTAACTCGTGAAAGAAAAGGTCAAAATTAATACAAAATAAATAGAAAGGATTAATGTGGAAGAATATATTTTGTTGCAGCAGTTGTAAACTGACTTGTCTACTTTAGTTCTTGATACTAAATATATATATATATATACACATATACATATATAAAAGGGGAAATAAAGATAATGATATACTTTCATTGTTTCTGGGAAAGTTTAAAATTTACATAATATTTGCCACAATGATGAGGCCAAAAGAATCCACACATCCCCCAAAGTAGCACACACTAGATTTAAAGTGGGGAATTATGGTAACCACGGCAACAAGATATTAGCATAAAAATCATTTGCAAAAATAATTGAGGAGAATAATTTTTAAAAATTAACAAAGGATTTTTGTGCACAGCATCTATCACATGTATATTGAGATTACAAAGAATTTCATTACAAATTAAATCATGGAAGGAAATTTTGTTCAGTTTTCCACATAGTATCAACATCAGGAAAAGCAAAAAACCACTGGACATTTCCTCACCTTAGGTTTTTGCTAGTTTCGTGGAAGATATCCCACAAAACTGCAAAAAGAAGGTTCCTTCTTGGTGTTTCTAAAGCAACTGCTTTTTCTATGTGCCATTATGCTAATTACATTAACCTCTGACAGGTAATTCAGTCTTTCCAAATGATATTCATATTCATTCAAAGAATTAAGCCTTACTGCCCCCCCAAAGTGGAATGGTGATAGCCAAGATTATAGAATGCAGCAGTTAGTTGAACAAACTATTGGTGCATTCATCCATTGGCTCATAGATTATACATGAAATAGTTGAGCTTGATAGGAGGTAAAACTTGATCACATTTGGGGTATTAAAGAGCTCTTTCAATGAATGAAAGATTATGCCTCTTTAAAGTCCAATATTTTTGCACCAATCTTCTTCTGTTGATATCACATTAACCTCAGTCAATGAATACCACAATATTAGAAGATGAAAAAAGTAGAAGATTGGGCAAAACTGAGTAAATCTCTGAATATTTTAGGTCTGAAATTTAAATAAAGTGTAGTACTTAATAAACAAAAATATGTTTATCTATCTATTGTAAAAAATAGACTCGAATACAGGACTACAATCCCCATGAGCCTTTGCTCCACTTCCCCAGAATGCCTTGTAATCTCACCTGGGCAGAGATGGAGAAGGTATTTAAGCTGATTCAAAGGCTTTTGAGGCTCTCTTGACTCTTGGACTTCCGTTTTGGGGCAGGCCTGGCTTTTTTCATAATGTAGGTGAGGTTGTGTCTAGGCCACTTTATGGCCTGGACACGTGTCTCTTATCCTGTATTTTCTTTAATCCTTAATCTTCAATAAACCTCAAAAAAAATATAATACTCCTTGCAGAGAGAAACTAATTTCTACCTGCCTCAGTCTCCCCATATTCCCTAAATTTTAATCTTTATGCTATCCATAGTAAGGGAAGATTGTACAGAATAGAGAACAGATGCTCTTCCACAATAAACCCTTGATTTTCCTGAATCCAAATGGCTAATTTTGTTTGTCCTGATATTCTATTACTTAAATCCTTAGGAAAAATCTCTGACCCTTCATGACTTGACAATTTCTGTTCAGGAGACAAAGAAAGTATCAGTGGCTGAAAACTTATCTCTGTGTCAAATTGAAAAAGAAAGCTAATTTAATTTGCATATATTTGTTAGAAGAATAGATTAGTCTACTCCCACCAGGGGAATTGGTTTTCAATCATTGGAAATATATACCAAAGATAGTGGTGTTTAGCGATATGTTACAAATAGCAACCATTGTGCTATAATCAGCAAAAAGAATTCAATCATTTGACCATAAAAGGTCTTGTAATAGAATGTAACGGTTATCAGATACATTATCATATAGTAACTGCAAAATATGAAAAAATGAGAACTACAGAGCATATTGGAATATTCCAATTTGGGAAAAATTAAAAGATACATTTATAGACTATGGAAAAAAGGATTATAGTGATTTCTTGATTTGTTTGACTTTTTTAATAGTGATTCACAATGCAAACAATGGTATGGTGTTTTACAGTTAATTGAAAAAATATGAAGCCTTTTGAGGCTTACAATATCTTCATGAGAGAAACAAGACAGCTATCACATTTTCTATTAAAGTAATTGTATTAAAGAATTTTAAAAAGTATTAAAGAATTGAGGTTCTATGAGGTTTGTGAGTTCTTTAAGATACTATGATTGGAAATGGCAAGACTGAATCTAGACTCTATTTTGTTTCTAATAGAAATATATCAATCACCTCGTGTAAATATGTTGATCACATGTAATTAAATAAAATTTGCAGTATATGGTTCATAGTTGTCAAAATGCTCCTTTAAAAGATATTTTAAACATATTCTTATGCTCTTCTTTCTAAAACCAATAGAGTTTATTCTAGCAATTCCACTTTCAGGTATTCCTGGCATCCATCACATTTATAGGAACATTTTTCTTAACAAAAGATAAGACTAGAAAGAGAATTCAATCATTTTACAAGCAGTGGATATGGAATTGAACCAAGAAAATATAACCAAAACATGATGAAAACAACCACTATGTAGAGAATGATAGACATTTTGCCTTAGGATTCTCTCTGACAATACCTGAGTTTATAATCTTATTCCTGTTTCCTTTCTCCTATCTCCTTCCTTTAGTTCTAGAACTAGTGAGACATTGCACTTCACTCCAATATCTATTTCTTGGGTGAATCATACTCTTTCTCTCTCCAACACTTAAGCTTTCATTCTGTTGATAATTTTCCCTATTACAGTATAAGGAATCCACCAAAATCAGTTGTGTAGAGGATTCTGACTTGAAATTAGTAATGCTAAGGATTGAAACTTGCTTAGATTCTATTGAGCTGTGTGACAGAGAGTAAATAAATTGAGTCCCAAATTTTCATCTGGAATAAGGGCATGATAATCTTTATAGAACACTTAGCTTATGGGTCTTTGTAACCCTTAAAGCAATAGATAGATAGATAGATAGATAGATAGATAGATAGATAGATAGATAGATAGGTAGATAGGTAGATAGATAGATGTCATTTGTTCTTTGGAAATAATACAGGAATGTCATTTATTTTGATATTTTATATTCTGCAGACATTAGCATAGATGAATAAAAACATTATATAATTGAATAAAATATAAGTAAATTCTTCTATAGGTGACTAGGAACTACAGAAGTTCATGGCATAATAATACTGTTAATATATAGTTTTGATTTGTTTCTTGAGATATGTTTAAAGAATGTCTCAAAAGTCTTAACATCTTTAAACCATTAAAAACTTTAAATTATACTTAGACTTTGGACTTCCTGTATTTTGAAAGCTTTTAGTTATATATTACTTAAGATTGGACATATCTAATATGCTGAACATCTATTCAAATTTTTACATTGAACTTTATGGCTCAATATTATGTCTAAATGAGTATGGAGAGTAGTTTTAATGTGATATTGTTTCAAATAGAACATAGTTAATTTGTTGAATTCTTTGGGACTGATTCAGACCAGATTTTGCAGTGCTAGTTCATCTTCTAAATTATGAAAGATAGTAAGCTTTTGATATATACTCCTAGCCAGCAGTTCCTTTCTATGTATTAAATAAAAGGAGGTAAAGTGTTTATAATGTGCCATGATTTGTTGCATATTTTTTCTTGTCTTCTTGCATAATGTTTAGAGATCAATAAAGTCCTGAGTCTTTAAAAAGAACAATCTTTTTGTAATTGTTGCTGGTCAAGATTCAGGATAGAATTGTCATTACAAACCCATCCATTTCTATAAAGTAATTCATACAAATTGACTACTTGTTTGATGTTTCTCTAGAATCATTTTGTTGACTGAGATAATATAGATGTTACCCATGAAAGGCATTTTGATTCCTTTTAGATATCCGTGGCTTCAAAGATACCATTTCAGGGTAAAAGCATTTGGAGTTCATTTTGATTTGTCAAATCTAGTGGCATATACCTATTGTCATAATTCTCATTTCTTGGGGAAGTAATACATACCTAGCCCCAGAAAATTGTTTTAGATTTTTTTCTATTTCTTTTTAAAATTCTTTGTTTGTTACATTAAAATACCTAGCTCTCTCAACCTTTTCCCCATTAAAAAAGGCATCATTTGAGAAACATATAACTATGTCTTACTTTTCTCTATCAGTTCTTTAACCTGTATATCACAAGCTCAGAGAATATCTATGAATTCCTTTCTTCCTTTTAGATAAGAAAATGCTCGTTTTTCCTTAGAAAGTTAAGGTGATGGCCCCTGTGCTTTGTTAACAGAGTGGAGGATGTTTTTTGAATACTTTCTGTATCTATTATGTTACATTAAATAATTTTTTAAGGTGCATGTTCAGTCTCCTATTGGGCAGATAGTAGTTGCTTTAAACATGATCTTCCATTGATGTTTGCTTTCAGGATACCAGTAATTTTCTCAATATATATAGCCACAAATTCTTTCCTTAATATAGTTCCATGTTTGATATATCTTACTTGTTGAAGAACAAAAAATGTAAGTATTAAGGGCATCCATGGTTTGACTTTTTAACCTCCAAATTCAAGCTTCCAAGATTTACTTTTTCTTGGCATACATAGGGCTCTATATTTATTGAGTGTGAATGACATTTACTATCATTTGCAAAAGTACATGAGATAGAGGAACAATGCAACATGATTCCTAGTTTTGCCATATAATTTGTGCTCATTTTTGAGCATTACAACATTAATAAAATGTTTTGATACAACCCTTCTTTAATTTGGAAGTCATACTAAATTCTCATTAAATGATAAGATAATGTGTTTAATGGTAGGTAGAATATGGGTCTTAAATTGTCTCACTGAAAGATGCTATATTTTGTATTCTTGGCATTCTCTTCCTGGAACATTTTAAATAGAAAATAGTTTTCATATGGATATCACATACTCTAATATTCTCATAGATCTATTTTAGCTGCAAGGTGTCCCAAAAGTCTTATTCAGTTTTAAACTTTAAGCTTAAATTTGTCGTGTATTAAAAAGTCATAAATACAAAACCAAAGAAAAGGTTTTGCAATAATCAGAATATAGGCCAACCTGTCCATGGCATCATGGCATTAACACTTTTTAATCCTTTAATGTCAACTCTTTCTACCATTGTGAGACAGAATGCAAAGTAGGATTGTTCAGTCACTTAAAAGGAAGATGAGCTGGATTAGTACATTCAAAATGCTGAATAGTTTAATCTTAATGATGATGACTTGTCACCATGTCAATACCACTGGGTATAAGTAAAATGTCAGATTCAGGCATCTGGTGTATTTGCATGATGGAGGAGTCAGTTGAGTACAGTTACCACCTCTTGGATCATAATGCAGTTTCAATATGTCTTTTCTGACAAGTGAGATGATTTGTTCAACAAATATTACATCAATAACAATTTGCTCCTTACATTCCAGGGGACTTTTGGCATAACCCTTTTGTTCCTCATTCAAAGTATAAGCACATTATAAGCTCTTACTTAATGAATATAAGTAAAAAAATTCGTAATATTTGGATGACCATTGGCACTCTCATATTTAGGAAAGAGATACATAATGTCCCTTATTAAGAAAGGTGGAGTTAGACTTTCATCTAAGGGTAAGTTAAAAAGTACTTTATTGACTAATCATGAAATATTATGGAGACTTTGTGTCAATAATTATGGATATTAACTGTCTCCACTGTTTATCAATTTTGCTATGAAGGTAGTTTTATCCACTGCCTTCTTGACTCAGCAATTGTCATTCATTATTTTAACATTATACCAATTTTTCTTTCATCTTTGATTAAAGTTATATTTTTATTCTATGAAACTTTGTGTGAAAATATAAATTATGAGGAATTCTCCAAATGCTCTTTCTTCAAGATTTCTCTCTCTTGGGGGCAGCTGGGTGGCTCAGTGGATTGAGAGCCAGGCCTAGAGATAGGAGGTCCTAGGTTCAAATCTAGCCTCAGACACTTCCCAGCTGTGTGACCCTGGGCAAGTCACTTGACCCCCATTGCCTAGCCCTTACCACTCTTCTGCCTTGGAGCCAATACACAGTATTGACTCCAAGACGGAAGGTAAGGGTTTAATTAAAAAAAAATATATATATATATATATAAAAAGATTTCTCTCTCTCTTCTGAATTATTTCTCAATCCTTTTTGATAACATTGTTAATCAATGTTAATTTTTTTCTTTATGCTACTTTGACCCTTTATGTAGCCTCAGCACTTTAACTTTTCTCTCATTTGCTAATTATTGTAATGTATGGTCTAATATAGATCTCTTTGGCATATTGCATCCTGTATAATCTTTCCTTTTTCTCCATTACTTGAATGTTAATGGAATTCAAGTCTTCTACTATACTTTCATATATATGGACTAGATATTTATTTAACTGGCCTAATGCTTTTCCACAGGTGTTTAATGTTTTTATTAAGTTGCTCCATCCATAGAAGTATTTGAGTCCTATCCTTTAAAATAACCATTCCACCTTTCCCCTTTTTATACCATGATGATTTCTTTTGAATATACTCATGTCCAAGTCCCAATTACTTTATGCAGTATGTCAAATATTATGGGAGAATACACTTATAATGAATATTTAGCAAATTCTAGTTTTTAGCATTACTTTCCCTTGGTATAGATGATCTACTAGTTGGATCTATACCATCAGACTATGTTAAAATTTAATTGTGGTTTGACTCTGAAATATATTAATTAGGTAGTCACCAGGGATTTAATTTCTAAATTCCAAGTGAATTACTATAGTAAATGGAATTTATGGAAGTTTATTTACAATATTTACAATAGAAGAAAGATATTAAGGAATGAGAGAGAGAAAAAAAAACTCTGACTTCTTCTGATATCAGTTAGAATTGCTAAGCCCCAGCCAGGGGAAGAGAATCTCAAGCAGTTGGGCCTTTCCTGGAGGCTTCAAGTCCCCAGAAAGGCTGGGTCACTAAGTCAGCTTTTCACTCACCAATGGTGATAGTCTAAAAAGAAGTCTGAGTGTTGGTCTTCCAGTTGCTCCTCTGAGTCTCTCTTCCAGTAGCTCCTCTGTCCTTCACTCAAAGCCTGGTGACTGATTCACTGTTTCTTCTGTCTTTTTCCCCCTTTTTAAAGACCTTTTTCTCTTGTGTCACCTCCTCTAAATTTTCACGTCTACCAGTCACAGCAGACACTTTTCTCCAGGACTGCCCATTCTTTCATTCTCATCTTCTTTGGTTAGATTATATCTTTTTGGGTTACTTAACACCACTTTTGTTAAGTTTTTATTTTGTAGTTACTTAACACCTTTTTGTAGTTAAAATCTAAAAGTAGATTGTAGCTTACAATTCTAGCTTCACTATAAAGGAAGTGCTAAGTACCTTCATTGTTACAATCAGGAGATAGCTAAATCCATTCTTCACAATCCTCCCTGATGATCATTGGGAGACTAGTCTCCCCATTGATCATTTAACATAATCATCTTGTAGTCCTAAAGTACTTCTAACTACAGATGTGTACAATAGTTCACCTCTTAAGAAGAAATCACAATAGTTAGAGAGAAATAGAAAAGAGAAAAAGCAAAAGCAATGTTTTTCTATGTGCAGTGACAAAAAGCCAAATTTAGGGGGCAGTCCCCTTTGGCATAAAAGTATACATTTACAATAAATGTTCAATTTACAATAAATGTTCAATCACCTTTTGTTCAATTGATTGCACCCAAAAGTTCATTCTGGATCTTCTTTATGCAGTGTAGGTTTCTGCAAGCATTTTCCTTCAAAGAGTTCATTCTCTGGATTCAATGAGTTAGCAAATTTCTTTTCCTGAAATTCTTCTCAAACAAAATCTTAAATATTGGATTTTTAAAATAAAAATACAATAAAATACTCCCTGAAGAGGGTGTTCATCAACACCTGATTAACTCAAAATGGTTGAATTATGGGGTGTATGAATCAATTGTCAAAAGAAATAAAAAACATAAAAGAAAAATAAATAAATGGAAGAAAAAAAACTTTGAGAGAAAAATAATTCAAAATTAAGAATCAAAATATCAGATACTATGTATATAAAATTTCTGAATTTCAAAAATAAATTCATAATAGGTCCTTGTTATTAGGGTCCAATTAACACAATTTTCATGTCTTACAAGCCTATAGGGGATAAATGCAGTAATATTTTATTTACCCATAATAAGTCAGGACTACAGGAAATTGCCATATCTTAAGAGAAAAAAACAACTAGATTTTTATGTAAAAAGGGAAGTGTCAGTTCTTGGTCTGATATTTCATCATTTCTCAGGCATAGGGAGCCAGAATAGCCAATTATTAGGTACTTTCATAGAAATTCATAGAAAGTATTTTAAAGGAGTGTGGTTCAAGGAGTCCTGCATCTTAGTCAAGTTGTCACGTAAATCACGTAAATCAGCAGCTATATATCAAATACTTTGATAGAGTCAAAGAGAAATAGACTCTTACCTCAGATAATTTACATTTAAGATAGGACAATAACATATTTACAACAGCATACAAAATATATAAAAATTAACCTTGAAGGGTAATGCAAAAGTAGCTAGGAGAGCTCTGAAAGCTTAAGAAGAAATGAATCCTGGAATTGAATCTTTTTTAAAACTAAAATAATTTTATTAAGTTGGTGCTTTAATCTCAGAACTCATTTATCTCACTGTTGAAATACAGTTATTTTTTAAGTTGTCAAAAGTTAAAAGGAAAAAGTCATTTTATTTTTTGTAAAGGTATTTTATTTTACCAATTACATGTAATAATAATTTTCCATCAAAATCATATGATCCAAATTGTCTCCCTCCCTCCCTCCCTTCCTTACCCCTTCTGAAAACTGGTAAAAAATTAGATCTGGGTTATACATGTATTATCATGCAAAACATAATATCATATTGTTCATTGTTGTAAGAGAATATCCAAATAAAACCAAAAACCCCAAATAAAAACCCAAATAAAATAAAGAGAAAAATTGTATGCTTTGATCTGAATTCTGATTCCAAACAGTTATTTCTCTGTAGGTGAATAGCATTCTTTGTGTAGTCAATTTAATGCATATTTGTGGTTTATCTGCTTTAATAGTTAAGATATTTGCTCTGAGATCTTTCTATCAAGTTGGGGACTTGTATTTCTATTTACTTCCTGCACCTTTTACTTTCTGGTGATACTAAAACTCTAATATATGCTGCTTCTATTCACATGAATCCAGATAAATTAATCGCCATTTATTAAATACATACTGTGTGCCAGGCACTGTACTAAGGACTTAGAGAGACAAAGATAGACCTTGATCTCAAGGAGTTTACAATCTAATAAGATCATCATAAAATTCCAGGTTAAGGCCAGTTTACAAATCTAGGCTGTTACTCCATTCATTTTCCCCCTCTTAGGCACTCAAATCATAACAAGGTGTTAATTCAATTGGTTGGGTGATCAGTTCCCAATTTATCAATATTTTAAGATTTCTGTCAATATTTTACAAGCATCACAGCACAGTCAAAGCAAAGTCTTCTCAGTATGTGCTATCATTGCTGCAATCTCTTATTTTGCTACTGCTTCCTTGTATCTTTATGTTATAGTCAATGATTTGGAATCTAGCAGCATTAGAATTTACTAGAAGAATTAATAAAATTGATAATAATATAACAACAAAAATGTATCTAAATTCTCTTCCAATCTTCTTATTCAATTATTTACAATACTTGGTATTTTCAACCATTAAATCAAGAAAATTATTTAAGAGAGTACCATCCAGTAGAATTCATATTCAATATATAAATGTTCCTCTGGCCAATGGGCAAGGCTCCAAAAGGCCATTTCTGGATTTCTCATTATTTGAAACTACAATTTGAAGGACCTATTTATTATAGCTTTTAATATAAATAGAAATTATATTGGTCATTTTGAACTAAATGATCTCTGTAGAAGCTATAATCATATCACTAGATCTAAAAACAAATGTATTTAAAAAAACACATTGGATTGCATTCAAATGACTAATTTCATTCATTTCATTGAAATATAGGGAAGTTGCTTTTTGATGATGTAGAGCCAAATCTTCCTAGAATTAGCAGACCCTCAACAATTTTTTAATGTGCCTTTTTACTGATACTGATTATTCCAGGACTTTTTAACTTTTCATATTGGATTCTCAGATTCAGTTACCTCCTATTCAAGCCTATGTGATTTTTGGACCTCTCACAAATCTATTTTTCAGCTAATAGTCAGAACCAATTTAACGAAAATACCAGGCTATGAACAGTACACCTTTCACTAACTCAAATATTGGCTTTATTTCTTTATTCCCATTATTTATCCTCAGGTCCCCTCAACCTTTTTTTTAGTTGAGAATAGAGATTAAAAACATGAATATTCACAAAAGAAGAAAATATTTATTATAATGACAATAATCAAAATAAAAGTAGATGCTTCTATGTGGGGCAGGAGGAGGAAGGTCAAAGTTGGGCCACCCAACAAAGCAATACCAAATAATCAAATGTGTTTAATTTTTTTTTATTGCTCAAACTCTAAAATCTTAAACTAACCTGTGCAAAATTTGAACAAGATTTTTCTTTCCTCTGTTTTAAGGAGACATACACACACATATACACACTGTAACAGTTAAATTATTTCCTCTAGTAATAAAAGTATTATATTTTTAGATGTTTATTAAAGATTATTAGAAATCAAAGATACAAATTAATAAGCCATGTTTGTAGGGCTGATAAGCCCATTCAATTTCACTTACTCTACATCTTGAGATATGTGTGCTTAGAAGCAGAAATAGAGAGCCCAAGTAGGCGGTACAGTCAGTTTAAATACAAATTTTGTTGTCTGCCTAGGTGGGGATCTCAGTTGAGATTATAGGGCATTCTGGGAAGTGCCAAGAACCTCTGGGGATTGAAGTCTGGGGTTCAAATCTCCATTTTTACAACACACACATCTTAATAAATTGTCAAATTATAGAAATTGATTTCACAATTTCTAGCAGTACTTTTGTAGGGTTTAAGGCACATCAGGAATAAAATTCACAATGTAATACCCAGTGGCTATTTTTATTATTGTTATTGGTTAACAATGAACCAGAAACAATGTAGGAAACTCAAAACATTGGACACCAATGACATTGAAAGACATATTTGCATGTTCTGGAAATATGCACTCCATGGAATGCAAAGCCAATATTGTATATTGCTCTAAATTCCATAAGATCTTTTTACTCTAATAAGATTCATACTTCTGAAATCCTCTAGAACACAATGACACTACTGGGTGTGAAAAACCACCAAGGGAACATCAAAATGAAAAGAAAGGCACATGTGATTAAACAAAAAAGTAAGACTTCAAACTGAGAAAAATGATGAAACCTGTTGAAAATCAAGGGTGTTAAGCAGAAATCTTGACTCCTCCATGACAAAAAGAGAGTAAGGACTTACCACATGGACAGACCTTCTATTTAAATAAAAATAAAAAATAAATAAAATATTAAATAAATAAATATAAATATAATAAATAAATATAAATAAATAGTCATTATCATCCCACAGAAAATACATGTATATGAGCTCTAGCTCATCTTCACCACCCTCTTACTCTACCCCTAGCTTTGACAGTTATCTTTAAGGTTTATCCTATAATGATACATAAGTCTACATTCAACTTCCCTGTTATATAATTGGCAGGAACAGAAGTCCAGTGACTCACTAGTACATCAGGACTAAAATCACTGTAAGTATGAGTAACAACAACAGTGTGGGTGCAAATGTGAATAAAGGGATTACAATTACAGCCTACTTGTATGAGGATATCTATGAGAATACTATTCAGGAATAGAGTACATGACATTCCCTTTTAGAATCCTGCTGATTTTCTAGATTTAATTCTCCCTTTTCTAGAAAAGGGAATTCTTTCCACAATATAAATGTCACTATAATGACATAATATTCATGATTCTACATCTGGGCTATGTGAATAATTAGTCATTGTGGTTAAAATCAGAGACTTTCAATAGAGCTAATTATAATATATAATTAGGGAAACTATGTTATGTTGAAATATAACATAGACACGAAGCAATATAAAATTCTTACAGAAAGTTTCTCTGATAAGACCTCATTACTCAAATATATAAGAAACTAAGCCAAATTTATTAAAATAAGAATCATTTCCCAGTTAATAAATTATCAGATGATAAGAGCAGGCTATTTTTCAGACATAATCAAAGCTATCTAAAAAAAAAAATAAATCACTAATGCCAACTCCAAAGTACCACCTTACAGCTATTAGAAATAACATGTGCTTGAGGGGATGAGGGAAATAGGGACACTAATGCCCTCTTGGTAGAGTTCTGAACTGGTTCAACCATTCTATAGAACAATTTGGAAATATGCCCAATGCCTATAGAACTTTCAATACTCTTCAGCAATACTACTACTAGGTCTGTATCCCAATGAGATCAAAGAAAAAAGACTATGTGTACCAAAATATTAGCAGTTCTTTTGGGGGTGGCAAAGAATTGGAATGAAGGGGATGCTCATCAATTGGGAAGTAGCTGAACAAGTGATACATTTCTGTTGCTTTATAAAAATGAGGAGGGGTGCTTTTAGAAAAATGTAGGAAGTTCTATATGAACTAATGTAAAGGGAAATGAGAAAAACTAGGAGATCATTGTACACAATAATATCAAAATTATAATGATGGTAAACTGTTAAAGATTTAAGTGCTTTGATCATTATAATGATCCAAGTAAACTCTAAAGTACTCATGATGGAAAAATGATATATCCACCTGCAGAAAGAAAGCTGATGAGTTCTGAAATGGACTTCTCTCACTCTAATTTTCTTGTTATTTTTGTCAAATGTCTGATATGGAAATGTTTCACATGATTTCACAAGTATAATTGATATCATACTGTTTGCCATTGCAGTATGTGAGGGAGGGGTAGTTGGAAAGGAAAGAATTCAGAATTTAATTTTTAAAAAAAAATGTTAAAATTAAATTATAAAATTTTAAAAATCAAGGCATAGATTCTTTCTACACAATTTACATATCTCTGATGACAAGTGTTAAAGTTCAAAAGCTATAATTAGAGCCTACCCTGGTTTGGATAACAAAATAAAAAAAATTCTCCATAATAATAATAATATGTTATGGAGAGAGGTGAAAGAAAGGTCCCTGACACAAAATGGCAATGTATTAAGGCAGACATTAGGCAAACCATGTAGGAAACTTTTTAGTTCTTATGTTTAAATTGGATTCACCTCACTTCACCCTTAGAGTATGATCTTGTAGTGATTGGAAGATTTTAGGTAAAATATTCATCAATCAGTTATTATTAACTTAAATATAACTAATGGGAGTAATGGCAGATTGAGGCAGAAAGCATCCTAATGAATCTATTAATCAACATGTATTTGATGACTGTATACCATATGCTAGACTGAGATGAAAGAGCAAAAAAGTCCTTACCCTGTAGAAGCTTACATTCTACTTGGGGCAGGGGCAGGGGCAGGGGCAGGGAAGAAGATATATTCACTTATGATTTCACTGATATAGGAAATCTGAATTGGGTTTTCACCTACTCTGTAACATAACTTTAGTGAATTGACTGTGGCATTGTACAAGTAAATGCTTCTTCCAGCATCATAAAAACATTATAGATTAGAAAGAACTTGAACCCAGGTCTTACCAACTCTCAGTCTACTAAGTCTCTAGTCAATTGACCACAGCTGCCTCTTCAATAACAATTAGATTCTAAATAAATTCAAATTGATTTCAAGGGAAGTGGTACTGTCAAGACTGGCACTTTGAAGATGTGGTCCTTTAGCTGAGCCCTCAATGGAGGTGGTGGTTACATAAAAGCAGGGGTGAAGAGGGAGAACATTTCTGGGATAAGGGTAAACTTGAGCAAAGCAAATGTGAAATTATGTTTGTCTGGAAAAAGAGTGTGTAGGTCTTTTTGACAGTTGCATGGAGTCCACAAAGTTAATAACAGATAATCAACCCTATAAGTTAGGCTGGAGA
Organism: Monodelphis domestica; assembly: GCF_027887165.1. Classification (NCBI taxonomy): domain Eukaryota; kingdom Metazoa; phylum Chordata; class Mammalia; order Didelphimorphia; family Didelphidae; genus Monodelphis; species Monodelphis domestica. Next base: position 54,164,202 of record NC_077234.1, read on the forward strand.
CAGATTGTGAAAGCAGTTTAATGCTATATAGAGGACATTGTGTTTTATTCTACAAGAAATATAGTCACTGGGTGCAGGGCAGCTGGGTGGTTCAGTGGATTAAGAGCCAGATTTAGAGATTTGGGACATCCTGGGTTCAAATCTGGCCTCAGACACTTCTTAGCTGTGTGACCCTGGACAAGTCACTTAATCCCCATTATCTAGCCCTTACCACTCGTCTTCTGCCTTGGAACCAATACCCAGTATTGATTCTAAGATGGAGGGTAAGGGTTTAAAAATAAATATCATCACTGGAGTCTCTCAAGTAGGAGAGCAACATGGTCAATTCATCCTCCATTGCTCTGAAGAATGTAAAAAGTTAGACCTTATCATGCCTACTGACTAAATTAGCACCACGCTTCACCAGTGGGAAAGTAGAAAAATTACTAGATTAAAAGTTAGAAGAAAAGTGATTTATATCCAAAGTCACTTTTTAACTATTTTTTGATTGAAGGTAACTCATACTTTTCACTTCTCTGACCTTCATGGAATCATGAGTTGGAAGAGATTGGATAGGTCAAGTGGTTCACCTTATAAAGCATGAAAAAGTTGATGAGCAGCATCGAACTCCGATAAGAGGTGGAAACCACACCTTAAGTATTGAGTTTATTCTCTAGATCATATTTCTAGAAGGGCTTTAACATTCTAGACCACTTGCAGACAAAGTCCCTTAAGATGACAAGAGAATTTATCCCCTGCAACCTCTTTTAGCTCTTTGATTCTCAGTTTGCTCACTGTGAAAAAAAAAATCCCACTCCCTCCTTTTGATTCCTTATTTGCCTTTACAATTTCTTGCCATTTCCTATCTTTCACATTGGTTTTTCTTGGTTCCCTTGCAATTCCATCATTGAATGTATCACTGTAATAGAGAGAAAGAGAGTTAGTCTGGTGGTAAAAAAGAGAGGGGAAGAATGTAGACCTGCCCTCTCAAGGCAGAGTCCAGGAGAGACAGCTGCTGTGTAACTTGGCCTGGGGAGAGAAAAGGGGAAGTGTAGTTCCCCCCTTCAGCTTCCCCTCAGCTATGGCTGCTCACCCAAACTTCCTCTTGACTTCCCTCTAATACTATGATATATAGAGCTTTCCTCCTCAGAGAGAGGGGGAAGGAGAGAGAGAGAGAGAGAGAGAGAGAGAGAGAGAGAGAGAGAGAGAGAGAGAGAGAGAGACAGACAGAGAGAGAGAGAGAGACAGAGAGAGAGAGAGAGAGAGAGAGAGAGAGAGAGAGAGAGAGAGAGAGAGAGAGAGAGAGAGAGAGAGAGAGAGAGAGAGAGAGGTTACTCTCCCCCTCAAGTTAGAACTGTTTTCCTCATTTACATTAGAATCATTTGGGGAAGACAACTTTATTCTAACTGATCAATTGGGAATAACACAGGGAAATGACTGCAGGAGGGGTTTGTGAAGAAAAAGGGAAAAAAGGTATTCCTATTCTAGCTATCCCTTCCTCTCTCCTCAAGTTGAGGAACCCAGGCCTTGGCAGCCTTGGGTCCTGAGAGATTCAGGCTTGGATGGTCCTGGTCTTGGCCCCACTTCAGTTCAGACCCAGGGTACCAGGAACTGTGAGGTGATCTTGTCAGCTGCGTTGTGTCTTCTCCAGCTGGCCACTTCAGTTGGGAATTGGGGGTGGGGGAGAAGGGTGTCCAGGCACCAGGAGAAAGATGTAAATCTTTTCTCAGGAGCAAGTCTTGGCCAGACCTTTTCCACAGGCTGTCTCAGGATTGAGAGAGCTAACTGCCTCTCCCACAGATCTCCGGCTCTCTTAAGATTCCAGAATCTCTCCTGGGGCCCCTCCCCTTTATAGCTGAGGCTCCAGCAATTTCCCAGACTACAACTCCAGTTCTTGAGTTTGAAACCTCTAACACACCACATATAGTTAGGTATAAGAAGAATTCGCCATGTATTGTCTTTATTTCTCGATAGATTTCTATCTTAGTGAATTACTTAATGTCCATGGATTCAAGAATCAACTCCATGGAGTTGACTCTACAAAGTGACTACATCACTATACTGGCCTCTAGTCTGTAATCTACAACTTGCTACTTGATATTTCAACCCCAATGACCCATGGATTATTCAATTCAAAATGCCCCAGAACAGAAGTAATTGCCAGTCTCTGTAACAGTTAAATTAGTTTCTCTACTTAAAAGTATTATATATTTAGAGGTTTATTAAAAATTATTAGAAATCAAGGATAAAGAAAATACAAAATAAGAAGACATGTGCCTAGGGCACAGAGTCACTTACGTCTTGCTTGCATGTGCTTAGAAGCGGAAAGAGAGCCCAAGTAGGAGGTACAGTCAGTTTAATACAAATTTTGTTCTCAGCCCAGGTGGGGATCTCAGGTGAGATTATAGGGCATTCTGGGAGTGGCAAGGATTTCTGGGGATTGAAGTCTGGGGTTTAAATCTCCATTTTTACATCTCCAAAACCCATCACTCCCCTTATGTTCCAACTATATTTATTTTATTTATACCCATATGTGCACTTGTCTTCTTTCAGAATGAAAACTCATTACAAGCAGGGGTTATTTGTTGCATTTTTTATCTAATTACTTAGCACAATTCCTAGTAAGTAGCTAGTTTTAAAACATGCTTATCAAAATCTGATTTAAAGAGGGAAATGCCAAATTTGTGTAGTTTCTTTACCAAGAAAATCCCAAATGGAGTAACAAAGAGTTGAATATGACTGAATTTATTGAATAACAACACAATGACTGAATTCTTCCAGCCACTCGGGTTTGCAACCTAAGAATCTTCTTTGATTCATTACTCCCAATAACAACCCACCCCCTATATCTAATCCATTGCTAAGTTTTATAAAATGTAGCTCCTCAATCACTCTTTCATTTGTCCCATTTTATTTCTATATACTACAAGCACCACAATCCAGGCCCTCATTACCTCTTTACCGTTTTCAATAGTTTCCAATTTTTTTTCATCCTGTCACTCCTTACTATAATTTATTCTTCATATAGCTGCCAAATTAATTTTCCAAAGCATAAGTCTTACTATGTCACTTTCCTGCTGACAAACATTATTTCCTTAGGTTACCTTTTGATTAAAATATGAACACTTTCATAATTTGGTTCCATTCTATAAATTTATTTTAAATTGCATTCTATTCTTTTCAATGAACAAAAAGTAGTTTTCTCATTCCATTCCCTCCTTTAGAAAAATAAATATAAAAACAAATAATAAATATGCATAATAAAGCAAAATTCATTCCTGTGCTATCAATATCCCTGTATATATGCATATATATACATGAGGTATCTATGTACATATTTTGAGGTTTACTAGTCATAACAGAAAACTCTAAGAAAAAAGCAGTTTCTTAGAGCTAATAAATGGGTCAGTGGACTCCCTAGTCAGTCCAAAGACCCTTAACACCTACCTCTGCAGAAGCTGATCTTCAACTTAGAATGATATTTTCCTTCAATTTACTACTTCCATTCCTCTATAGCAGTATTTACATATATCTATCCAAATGAATACACATGTACAAGCACGCACACACACACACACACACACACACACACACACACTACTCTTTGTCTTTCAGTGAGCTCATTCTATTCTCCTAATGGAATAAAAACTCTGTAAGGGCAAGGAGTTTTATATTTATATCCTCAGATCTTGGCACAATATTTGGTTCATGAAAGACACTTGTGACTTATTGATTAGTTGATAGAGTACATAAAGTGGGCACGTGAATACCATTAACAAAAATGGTGATCATATTAACTCATATCACATTGTTTACTCATATTGAATTCATAATCCACTAAAACCACCAGATCTTTTCTGTATAAAGTGTCTATATATTTCCCATCTTTCACTTTTAAAATGGCATTAGCAAATGTAAAATTGCATATTTTTTCTATCCAATTTTTCCTACTTAGGGGATTCTTATTTTTATCCTACCAAGATAACAATATTTGCAATTCATGTAGTTCTTTGACATCGCAGAAGCCCTTCACAGATATGAGCTCATTTGAGTCTAACACCGACACAATGAAGTAGACACTACAAATATTTTTATGTACATTTCATAGATGAGGACATTTAGGTCCATAGATCTTAAATGATATTTACAAAGTCTCACAACTAGTTTTAGAGATGTGATTTGAAATTAAGTCTCAACTCTGATAAGGATAGCACTTAAGTCACTAAACTGTCCTTCTTCCAGGATCTTTTTGGATCCTGATACTGTCATCCAATGTTAGCCATCCTACCCAGTTTTATGTTAACTACCTATGTGGGAAAAATAATGTAAATATTACTAATGAGGCCATTGGATTTGACATTGTAGTAAATATTTCATGACCATTGAGAGGAAATTTAGTTAATTAATAGGACTATAAGAAAGATTTTAGGAAACTAGGGAGTGTGAGAATGATTCTACTTTCTATGCCTTTTTGAAATAAAGGTGATGGTAAGGATAGAATGACATCACAAATTAGTAATAGGAGCTAAGAGAGACCTAAAATTTTTTATAGATAGTTGAGAGGGAGCCACTAGAGAAGTAATTGTTGAAGATTAAAAAGAAATGTGGATAATCAAGTAGGTATGCCTCAGAAGATGAGATCAAAGGGATGTAATGAAAGATAAATTTGAAAAATATTTTCTCTTTCTCACTCTCTCTGTCCCCCTCTGTCTGTTTGTCTGTCTGGCTCTCTGTTTCTGTCTGTCTTTCTCTCTTTCTTTCTGTTGCTCTCCCTGTCTCTTTCTCTCTCTTTATCATTCTCTCTTTCTCTGTCTCTGTTCCTGTCTCTCTGTGTTTCTGTCTTTCTCTGTCTCTCTGTGTTTGTCAGTCTGTCACTGTGTCTCTGTCTTTCTTTTTCTCTTTCTCTCTTTGAATTGGGAGGGAAAGAAGAGACAAAGATAGATTTCATAGGTTTCTTAGACTGTCAATGTATTCTTAGAAAAGTAGGAAGTGACTCTGTTAGCTGACAGAGATAATCAAGTGGTTGATTTCTATTTGGAAGAGAACATGGGATTAATATGACTTGAATATCATTTAAGATCTATGGACCTAAATGTCCTCATCTATGAAATGTACATAAAAATATTTGTAGTGTCTACTTCATTGTGTCGGTGTTAGATTCAAATGAGCTCATATCTGTGAAGGACTTCTGCGATGTCAAAGAACTACATGAATTGCAAATATTGTTATCTTGGTAGGATAAAAATAAGAATCCCCTAAGTAGGAAAAATTGGATAGAAAAAATATGCAATTTTACATTTGCTAATGCCATTTTAAAAGTGAAAGATGGGAAATATATAGACACTTTATACAGAAAAGATCTGATCGTTTTAGTGGATTATGAATTCAATATGAGTAAACAATGTGACATGTGTTAAAAGAAGCCTTTTAACAGCAACTCATGTTCAGTTAAACATAGGTAACAAGACTTTCTAAAAAGCACTTGACTTAGAATTGACACTGTGTATTGGTTCCAAGGCAGAAGAGTGATAATGGTTAGGAAATGAGGGTTAAGTGACATGCCCAGGGTCATAAAGCTAGGAAGTACCTGTGGTCAGATTTGAATGGAGGTCCCCCTGCCTCTAAGCTTGACTATCAATCCATTGAGCCATTTAGGTGCCCCAGTAATATATATTTTTAATAAATTAAATCAGTTCTGTTTCCACCTTAGAGTAGGAAAAGTCAAAACAGATTATTAGGAGTAATCTAGGATTGGACATTCACATGCCAATATCAACAGGACTTCAATAAGTTAATAGATTCATTGGGAAAGTCATTTTTTCCAAGTGACCTAGCATAGGGTATAGACCATAGAGAGATGAATTACTTTGAACAGAAATTTATTGGTATGACTTTCTATGTCCCCCATCTAGCTGTCTAAAGAAATATTTGACCTATAATGTGGCATTTTGTCATGGAGATTAAAAAGCAGATTTATTTATATTTTCAAAATCATTGAAGCAGATCTCTATAATGAAAGCATTTCCTAAGGCATACTTTCATGTATAAGTTGAAGGTGAAGAAATAAATGCCCTCATGATAGCTTGGCAATGACTGCATTGGAGGAAAATGAGTCATCAAGGAGGTTCTTGCACTATTGTGCTGATCATATGGCTCCATGGAGACTGTTCCTGTTCCCCAAGCCATCGGTCTTCAAAGGAATTATGGCCATCAAATGAGTGAAGAATTATTAAACCTCCATGTGTTGCACCTGCTAGACATTCCTTTCTGAAACTCCTGTCCAAAGGGAATGGGGATATGAGGAATGGGGTAATCTTTTAGCACTGAAAGACAGAAATAAAAGTCTGATTAGGAAGACTACCCTGCCAAGAGTGCCTTGAAATATCACTGGGACACATATACCTGTAAGCTGTGGTGAAGAACAAAAAGGAATTAAATTGTCAATTGTCAAAAGTAATATTTTCTTCATAAGCAAATGAATGAATACTGGTGGGCTCTGGTAATTTTGATCTTATTGCTCAATGAATCAGGCATGAGTTAGTATAGTCAACACTTTGGGGAGCTGTTGGGCTTAACTTTTAAAGTAGCAGAGGGATTTTGTTCAGCTAACTTGGAGGTCATTTTTATGATGTATTAAACATGCCTACAATAATCATTTCCCAAAGGTATTGAAATAGAGTATATGAGCAATTAACCATTAAGATACATAATTCTTGTAGCTTTCTGTAAATGCTCCAGGGCTAAACTGATTTTTAATCGAAAAATAAATAACAGCAGCAATGGCAACAAAAACCCTAAACCTTTTTTCAGAAATGTTCAGTTAGAGAGGTAGTTTTAAACTCCAAGAAACACTAACAGAAATTAAACAAAACAATTTTCTACCTTTTCCCCCTGCTTAGCGTTTAAAATATTGCCCACTGTATTCAATAGATTACATAGCTCAGAGCTAATAACCCTAATTGCCTAGCTCCATGTTGGTAAACCTATGGCATGCATGCCACAGTGGGCTGCTTCCCCCCTCCACCGTGCCTGAGGACATTTATCACATCATCCATCCTTCTGTCCAGCAGCCCAATAGGAATGCTTTCTCCCTCCCCTGTCTGGGGTAAGGTTGGAGGGGGGGGTCAGGTACAGAGTGAGGGTTGCAATTTGGGTACTCAGTCTCTAAAAGGTTCACCATCACTAGCATAGCCCTTATTCTTCTGCCTTGAAACTGAAATTTAGAATCAATTCAAAGACAGGAAGTAAGAGTTTTTAAAAATAATATGTACCCCAGGACCTTCAAAGTGCATTGTATTCATTTTGCAAAATATTTAAGTAATTAAATGGGTAAGGAACTAGAATTTGTAAGACTTTCATTACAAATTACATACATATTTTAACAGGATAATAAATATACACTGATACTATTTGGAGACACAGCCACTCATGTATTTGAAATATTATGTGACATCAAATAATTTTTAAAAATATTGCAATAGTTTAACTATCTCATATTTCATTCATGAAATACTGACTACCTCTTAAGTGAAACCCTCATATAGGTCCAAAGAAGGTCATTCCTAAACTGAAATGATCATTCTCCACTTTAAACTCAACTGTACTCCAACCTTCTTTATTTCTGCTGAAGGTAATTTTTTATTTGCAGTCACCCAGATTAAAAACATAAGCCTCATTTTAATTCTTACCTCTCTTTAATTGAGGTAGCAAGATGGTACCTTGGATAGAGTGCTGGGTTTAGAATTAGAAGGATGAGTTCAAATTAACCCTCTGAAGGTTAACCTGGAACAAATCACTTAATCCCAGTTCCTCAACTATAAAATGTAGACAATAGCAGAAGGAATATTGTAGGCTTTTTTATAAGAAGCAAATGAGATAACATTGATAAAGCCCTATATAAAATCTGTTCCCTTCTTATTCATCCATATTCAATCAAATTCCATCATCATTGATAGAGCTGCCACTCTGGTTCCAGGTATTTGCCATGTCTTTACTTGAATACATTGGTAAAATATTTTCTCTTTGACTTGTGCCTCTCCTCTCCACTCCCTCTTCCCCACAGCTTCCATAGTGATTTTCCTAAAACAGAGTTCCTACAATGGCTTCCTATTATTTCTGGGAACAATGAGTGTTGAATGATGGATTTGCCCCATTAATATTTCTATTTCAACCATCATCTCTTGAATTTATCCCATATCCCATTCACTCACCTCATGCATAGCCACTACCCTAATTCAAGTCTTCATAACTGTTTGACTGGCCTATTGTTAAAATCTTAAAGTTGATCTCCTTGATTTCTGTCTCCCTCTTCTCAAAACCATCCTTCTCCTAGTTGTCAAAATAGTCAGCTTCAATCAATCAATCAACAATTTTTAAGTCTTATAGTGTGTCAAGAACTGTTCACAGAATTAGGGATATGAAGACAAAGAAGAGAATAGTCTTTACCCTAATGAGAATTTATATACTATTGCAAAGACAATGTTTCTGTATATAGGTATGCATGAAATGCAAGCAAAAAATAGAAGGCAATTTCAGAAGGAGGCACAATGATTTGGAGACTGAGAAATGGTGTCATGCAAAATTTTGAGAAATTTATGAAAACTTTCTAGTCATGAAAAACATCCAGGATAAATGTATGGAGATAAGAGATGAAATGTTGCCTCTGTGACAAGGAAATCACTTTAAAAGACTGATATATATTAATTTAAGGTCGCCAAGGAATTCAGCTATGTAATTCCTAAATGAAAACTCAAGTCAGCAGTCAACCTTTTATGGAGTTTAATTACAAACAGGATGAAGAAAGGTATTAGAGATAGAGAGAGAGAGGGAGACAGAAAGGGGAGAGAAGGGAATAGGGCTTAAATACCCCTTCTGTTTAGGCTGGGCCAAAAGGCCCAAGCCCTTAGATAGCTGGGGCAAAGAAAGGAGATCAGTCCCTATTACTCATGTGACCAAAATGGAGAAACAGTCTCAGGGGCCTCCACCTCCAGCTTCCTTCAGAGCAAGCTTCTCAGAGCACCTCTCCAACCACTCAGAGCCAAAACTCTCCAATCCACCACCTCTCAGACCAAAATCCTCTCCAACCAACCCCCCTCAGTCCTCAGACCCCTCTATCTTTAAGGAAACCATCCAAGTTCCCTCCCCTCAGTTCTCACATCTACCAATCACTGTCCATGTCTTCCCTGTGCCAATGGTGGCTCTACCTTAACCCAGGACCACCCAGAGGTCTGTGGCTTTGCACATGTCTGTTGAAGGTCATATTCTCAAATAATTAAATCTTGATCCTTTGCTACAGCCCTTCCTAAATCCTGTTACCCTGAGTAGGGTAGAGATTGGAATAATTAAATTTTGATCTATGCTGCAGCCCTTCCTAAATCCTGTTAGGACTGAGTAGGGTGCAGATTGTAATTTCCAAGACCTGGTTCTGTCATTCCAAGTATCTCCATTGTATCAATTCTAAAATCAATCATGACTCAAAGAAATTCCTGTTCTAAGCTTAAGCATAGGTCAAAGTCCTTTCCATTGTTCAGCAAAAGGTTTCTGTCCTAAAGTAATCTTAAGAAGGGAGGAGGAGGAACCTCCCATGCCAATGGGGTTCACATTCCAATAGAGTTCCCACTATCAATAGGAAATTTTTCAAGTATGAAATTTCCCAATAGTGAAATTTCCAACATTTATAAGTCTAAGAAATTTTAAGGTTTACACCCCTGAGGAACAGCAACACTGAAAATTTGGCTGGATTATAGAATTTATTAATAGAATTCGTGTTATGGAGTAACTTTTGGAAATATCTGGAAAGACACAGTAACCTGGGGCCAGTAGTGGAGTGTTTTCAATGGCAAATAGTGAATTTTATATTTGGCACAGAGCCTGGTATTTTACAATTTAGAATAGATGTTTGTTGAATGGCTATCTAAGCATATTTGATATAAAAAGTAATACAAAGCCACTCTGTTGAGTCAGGGAATGACAGGGTCAGACCTTTGTTTTAGACATATTACTTGGGCATCTGTGGAAAATATGTTTTGGATAGGGGAGAAATCGAATCAAGAGATTATTGTGATTATCCAGGTGAAAGGTGATCAGTGTCTGGCATCTAGGGCAGCTGTTGAAAATAATTATAATGATATTATTGTTCAACTCCAAAATATTTAACTTGCCTTTGGGATAAAAAATGGCATCTCTAGCCTGGCAGTTCATTCCCTTCATGATCTGGCTTCAAACACTTTTTTGGAGCTCCATTCAAATTATATCACAAGCTGTACTACATGTTCCAGTAGCTTTGGAATCCTAGATGTTCCTACAAATTGTAAAGTCATTTTCTGTCTGTATGAATTTATACTTCATGCCATTCTGTATCACAATAAAATGAGCACTGGACCTACAGTCAGGAAGATGAATTCAAAATCAGTCTCAAATAATTCCTAACTGTGTGTACCTGGGCACATCACATAATCTCTCTCTGCCTATGTCTCCAAATGTAAAATGAGTATAATAAAGGCATCTACTTTTCACGGTTCTTGAGAAAATCAAATGGGATAATATTTCTGAAGGACATAGGACAATTACTGACACTCAGCAAAATATAAATACTTATTTCATTCCTATTATCCCTGAAATTATTTTCTTTTTAACCCTTTCTTCATCCTAATATTCTTTTCCTCCTTCACCCAGATAAAAGTATGTTCTCCTATTTTAAATATCTCTACAGCATATTGTCTGTCTCATTCTATTCTATCATTCCCTAGCTTGTATTCAAATTAGCTTTGTATATTCCCTCTTCCATTCCACCTCTAATTAATGTGAATTTATATACAGAATCTGATGAGATCTCACATTTCTGTGGTGGTAATGTAACAGAAATTTTTAAATGAAACTTAGAAATAGTTCAAAGGAAGAAATGATAAACTCCATGAATCTTGGCATTAGAAAAGATCTTAGAATTCATCAGTATAAAAATCAGCTGTATAATATATTTGACCAACAATCCTATGCCTTCTCCTTGAATATTTTCAGGTATGATGAACTAATTATCCAGGTAATAATTAGCATTTTACATGACATTAATTGTTAGAAAGTCTTTTTTAGGACAGCTAAATTACTCAGTGAATTAAGTATCCAGCCAGAGATTGAAAGTTCTGGGTTCAAATTTGCTATCAGATATTTCCTAGCTGTGTGATCCCTTAACTCCCATTACTTAGCGTTTTCCTGCCTTCTTTTTTGGTTTCTTTTATTTTTTTTTTATTTTTTAAGACAGTCTTCTCTGATTCTGAACCAAAAATTTCCTTTCTATAACTTCTACCTGTTTCTGATAAACACTTTCAGATTTAAGGATGAAAATCTGGCTAAATATTCCCTTTGACCTTAGCTATTCCACCTATAATATAGCTTCTTTCTTTTCTATCATACTGCTAAACACTCTCTTGAGACATCACTCCTCATTTGATTCAGATCAAGAACATATACTCCAGATAGAGTATAACCAGAATGAAGCAGGACTTTGCAAGTGGAGAGAGGGGGACTTTGTTTACTTTCTTGATCTAGAACCTGTAATCCTAAATATACAGCATAAAACCGAATTAGCTTTGCCATTCATATCCCATATTATATCTCTTTTTTAACTTGCAATTAACTAAGATTCTATAGCAGAGTCAAGTTTTAGATATATTAACATTCAAAAAAATTAGCAGAAAGTAAATGTGAGAGTGGATACAAAGTCATATAAAGTAATTTTAGGAAGAAGAGAGCATTAACAATTATGTGGATCATGAAAAGTTTGATGTAGGAAATGAGCTCCAAGCTGTCCTTTGAAGAAAGCTGTAGATTGTAGGAGGCTGAGATCACAAGGGAATGTATTTCAGGAACAGCAGACACAGCCTTGGCAAAGATATGGAGAAAGAAGATATAACCTCACCTAGTTGTTCACTTTAACAGAATTTGAGGGAGAGAAGTGAAGGAATATGAAATTAGACCAGGAAGATGGGTGGAATTGGGAGTGTGCAACCCTTTATGTGTTCAAGCTGGGAGTTGTATACTTAAAATCAAATTTACTTTTGAGCCTAGTTCTAATGTTATGATGAGTTTTAATTGTAAATATTATTTATCAAAAACATATTGAAATTGGAAAGATGCAAGTCATTTTTTATTTTCCATTGTTTTAAAATTTTGTTAAAAAGGAAGTTTTTAAAGCTATCTTTATATGAGATAGGAGAAAAGCAATAGTTTTAAAGGACTGAGAAAATATGGAATCAGGAAGATTTTCTGAAAAAAAAAACATAACAGCACTACATAACATAATGTAACTTTGCATGACATGACATGATGTGATATAGAATACCATAACATAAAGGAAACTATCTTCTTCCAGAAGACTTAAGAACACTAATCAATGCAATGACCAATTTTGACTTCAGAACACTGTTGATGAACTAGAGGTTCTAAAAGAGACATGCACTGAGTCATGGCCACTCTCTTTCTAATGATTCTCTGTGCTCACCATCTCAGAGTAGTCTGTACACTTTTTCTTCTCAAAGTATTAGTGATTCTTTGAAAAGATGAGATGATTTTTCTTAATACTTGAATGCCCATTAAAATAATTTCTCTCAACTCTTAATAACAAGTGTTTAATACCCTGGTGTTAAATGGGTACATTTTACCCATCGACATTCATTTTTAAAAAAGTGATATTTACTTCAAAGCTATAATACAAGTGGAAAGTTTTGTAGGTAATGGATTCCTTGCTATGGGGAAATTACTCAAACCCTTATAGCACTAAGAAGGGATTTGGTCCCTGAACCTCTCAAAGTAGAGCCAGAACACTTGTCAGCTCTATCAGATCTAAAACAGACTATACTGTCTGCCCCTGATCTAGGCATCCCAGATTACAACAAGCCATTTACTTTATATGTACATGAGCAAAGAGGAGTAGCTTCAAGTGTTTTTACTCAGACTTTGGGACCTTCTCAGCACCCAATTGCTTATTATTCTGACCAACTGTACCCAGTAGCATCAGGAGCACAACCATGGCTTAGAGGAGTAGCTGCTACAGCCTTACTAGTGACAAAAACTTTTGATCTAGTATTGGGATGCACATTAACAATTATGTGTCCACATGAGGTAGAAGCATTGTTGCTAAGGCATAGAACACAGGCATTCTCCAATAAGCGAATTACAAAGTATGAAATAAACTTGTTAAATAGTGAAAACATTACCTTGAAATGCTATACAACCCTTAACCCTGCCACCTTCCAGATTTGCCAACTTCAGGAGAACCATTACACAGTTGTGAAACACTAGTGTCCATGGCAAAAAAGCCTGAAGATAATCTCTTGGACACTCCCTTAGACAATTCAGATCTGGCCTTATTTACTGATTGTTCCTCTTTTATGAGGGATGGGCATACGCTACATTGGGGCTACTGTACTGCTGGGAGATACTACTATAGCTTCCTATATACAGGAATTACAGAACAAACTGCATGAACTCCATGAATCTGGAGCTGCAGAACAACCAGACCACATGAAGTTTTACTTCATGACCTGAACCCAGAGAGACAAGGTGTATATTAAAAATTTCCAGCATACTGGAGCAACTCAGCCTTCCTGGGAAGGGCCATTCCAAATATTGTTAACTACTCCAACATTTATAAGGATTGAGAGAAAAGGACTCTTGGATTCATTGCTCACATGTAAAGAGAGAATCTTCTGTTGAGACTAATTGACTGTATCCTGTCACATTCATTGGACATAATAATCCATTAGCAAGTGGATGCTGTTTTTCGAAAACACATTGAATTACTGATTTACCCCACCCCCTTATTTTTATTATTACTTTACTTTTATTTTGATTAGAATATTTGATTTTTCCTTTTTTTCTAAAGGTACATACAATTAATATTATTTTTTTTTCTGTAGTAATGTATTTTATATATATTTATACTTGCTATCATATCAATGCATACCCCAAAAGCTTTAAACTGTGGGAACCTGCCATTTATTGATAAAATGTTATGGGACTGTAATTAATGTTTGTGTCTGATTCTAGGAAATGGGATAAAAACAAGGAGCATAGATTGATGCACTTTTAAACCAATACAAAAGGACCTGAAAAACTAGTGTGAGATTTGAGGTTGCAAATCTTGACATATGTTAAGTCTTAGGACTTCCTTGTATCTACACTCTTTGTGAAGTACTCAGATAAGTACCAAAGTTTGACTATCATCCTGGCTCCCTATATCCTTGAGAATGACAAAAAATCAGACCAGGGAATGGCATTTCCCTAACAAAAATAAAATTCTAGTTCATTTTCTTCTTATAGTATGGCAACTTCCTGTAGACTTGGCTACAAATGGGTAAGTGAAATATTATTGCATTCTTGGGAGAGTAATTATTTTATATTAGACATATACAAGGGCCTATTATGAATTTATTCTTGCTTACTCAACAATTTTATATGCATAGATTTTGTTATTTTTATTTTGAATTTTTTTCTTTTCTCCCAAAAGTTTAACTTTCTTCCATTTTTTCCTTATATTTTGGGTTTTTTTCCTCTTCTTTTTAATAATTGACTCATACACCCCCATAACTCAACATTGCATCCTGAGCTGAACTGGATTTTTTTAATACCCACTTCCTGGGAGGGGGGAATTATATTTTAATAAAAATCCAAAAATTTTGAAATTTTGTTTGAGAAAAGGTTTTCAAGGAAAAAGCTTGCTAACTCCTAAATCCAGAGAATGAACTGTTTCAGAAAGATGCCAGAAAACCTACACTACATCAAGAAGATCCAGAATAAACGTTGGGTGTGGTTGATTGAATATTTATTTGAATGTATACTCCTGTGCCAAAAGGTGACTGCCCCCTAATTGGTTTCTGTCAATGCTCCCAGCAAACATTGATTTTGCTGTCTGTCTTTCTTCTATTTCCCTCTTTTATCTAACTATTGTAGTTTCTTCTTAGAAGGTGAAATTATGTATGTACCTGCAGTTAAAATATTTGAAGGTGCAGAATGATTATAGTTGGTGATCAATTGGGGAGACTAGTCTCCCAATCATCATCAGGGGGGATTGTGAACTTTAAATTACTCCACCCTACTTAGTCTAACAAAAATCAGGAATGTCTTGTGAACTTTGGATTACTCCACCCTACTTAGATCTTACTTTACAGTGAAGATAAAATTGTAATCTCCTGATCGAACAATGAAGGTACTTAGTTCTTACTGTATAGTGAAGCAAGAACTTTAATCTAAGTCTATTTTTAGATCTTGATACAAATAGGTGTTAAGTAGCTATAAAGGGTAAATTGATCACAAAAACTTTAAGTAAATAACAAAAGGTGAACTTAACAAAGAAGTGTTAAGTAACTCAAAAGATATAATCCAATCAAAGAAAATGAGAACTAAAGAATGGGCAATCCTGGAGAAAAGCCTCTGATGTGATTGGTAGATGTGAAAATTTAGAGGAGGGGACACAAGAGTAAAAGGTCGATATATTTTGCATCACTTCCTCTCTTTAGTACCTTATGTAGTAGAGAGGTGGCTGGTGGCAGTGTGATGGGCCTTTTGGCATCTTAAAGGGGCTACAGCTATTGTCAGGTACAGTGGTGAGCTTCTTGCTGAGTTTTTCCTCCTTTACTTTCCAAACTTTATCCTGTTAGAAGCCTCTAATCTCCTTCAGAGACTTAGCAGCAGAGATCTTGAACTCCCCCTGGCACAGGCCAGGAGGTAGAAATCATATGCCCTCTTCCCTCTTTCTCCTTGAAATTCTTCCCTCTATTTTAATTAAAATTACAATAAATTTCCAGACTGACTTGGGTATTTTACTTGGCATTTTCCCTGGCAACCAATTAATTTAGATTTTAAATCACAACACTAAAACTATATTAACACTTTGAACCAATACATAGTATTGATTCTAAGGTGTAAGATAAGGGTTTAAAAAAATAAAGAACAATCTGGTATTGTCTAAGAAATAGAATGGTGGATCAATTGAATTGATCAACACAGTAATAAATGACCATAGCAATGTAGTATTTGACAAACCTGATATTCTACGTTTTGGGCAAAGAACTCACTATTTGACAGAAACTTCTGGAAAAGCTGGAAAGCAGTATAGCAGAAATTAGGCATGAAACAACATCTCACACTATACACCAGGATAAAGTAAAAATGGAATTTGATCTAGAAATAAAGTGTGACATCAGAAACAAAATGGGGAGAAATGGAAAAGTTTACCTGCCAGACTTGAGGATAAGAGAAGAATTTATAATCAAATAAGACATAGGGAACATTACAAAAATGTAATGAATTATTTTATTACATTAAATTAAAAAAGGTTTTGTACAAATAAAACCAATGCAACCAGGATTAGAAAGGAAGGAAATAAATTTGAAAAAAAAATTATAGCAAGTATTTCTGGCAAAAGCTTCATATATCAAATACATAGAAAACTAAGCCAAATTGTAAAAAAAATGCAAAGCATTCCCCAATATAAAATGATCAAATTATATAAACAGGCAGTTCTCAGAGAAAGGAATTAAAACATCTATAGTCATATGAACAAATGTTCCAAGTACCTATTGAATTTAAAAACTCTGTGACACTACCTTACTCTACCCAATTGGCTAACATGACTGAAAAGTAATGTGATAAGTGTTGGAGAGGGTATTGAAAAGTTGTGACACTAATACACTTTTTTGGAATGGTGAACTGATACAACAATTCTGAAGAGCAGAATCAGGCTCAAAGGGCCACAGAACTATATACACCCTTTGACTTAGCAATACCACTACTGGGTCTGTATCCCAAAGAGATCAGAGATAGGGGAAAAGGACCTAACTTTACCAAATTATTTTTGGCAGCTCTTTTTGTATTATTAAAGAATTGGAAACAATAGGGTTGTCTATTATTTGAGTAAGGGATGAATAAGTTGTGGTATATGGTTGCAATGGAATGATATTGTGCCACAAGGAACAATGGACAAGATGAGTCCAGAAAAACCTGGAAAGACCTATATGAACTGATGCAAAGTAAAGTGAGCAGAAAAAGGTAAACAATGTATACATTAATAGAAATATTATATTATGATAAACGAAGAAGGACTAAGCCATTATTAAAAATCAAGACTCCAAGATCACTACAAAAGAAACAGGATGAAAATGCTATGCACAGCTAAAGAAGGAAAGTGTACATTACAGTATGCCATCTTCAGCTATATTTCCTACATGCACTTTCTAATGTATTATGTGAAAGTATGGGCATCACCTATATCAGACTATTCACTTCCTCAGGAAGTAGAAAGAGGAAGGTAGAGAGGGAGAAAATCTGAATTTAAAAATATCAAAAAGCAATTCTTAAAATTGTTTCTACATTCAAAACTATTAATAAGCACATGAAAAAGTGTTCTAAATTCCTTTTGATTAGAGAAATGCAAATTAAAACAACTCTGAAGTACTACCTAATGCATTGATGATGGAGTTTTTAATAAATCCAACCATTCTGGAGAGCCGTTTGGAATTATGCCCAAAGAGGTTTAGAAGAATGCCTATCCTTTGACCTGGCTATACCACTGCTGGATTTATACCCCAAAGAGATAATAAGGAAAAATACTTGTACAAAAATATTTATAGCTGCATGCTTTTTGGTGGCAAAAAAAAATCGGAAAGTAAAAGGGGATGTCCATTGATTGGAGAATGGTTGACCAAATTTTGGTATCTGTTGGGGATGGAATATTATTGTGCTGAAAGGAATGATGAACTTTAGGATTTTGATGGGAACTGGAAAAACCTCCAGGAATTGATGCAGAGTGAAAGAAACAGAACCAGGAGAACCGTGTACACAGAGACTGATACAATATGGCACAATAGAATGTAATAGACTTTGCTACTAGCAACAATGCAATGACCCAGAACAATACAGAGGAAATTACGAGAAAGAATGCTATCCACATCCAGAGAAAGAACTGTGTGAGCAGAAACAGGAGAAAAACAACTACTTGATCACATGTGTCAATGGGGATATGTTTGGGCATGTAGACACTAAATGATCATCCTAGTGAAAATACTATTAATATTAATATTAATGTAAGATGCAGTAAAATTGCTCATTGGCTATGGGAGGGGTGGAAAGAGGGGAGGGAAAGAACATGATTCATGAAAATATGGGAAAATATTCTAAATTAATTAATAAAATAAATAAACTTAAAAAGAAAATCTAAATTCTTAAAAATACTTAAAATAAAAGAGGTGAAATTAAAAAAATGTTTCTATATTTAACTGAAAAATTTTAAATGGTAAAAAATTAATGAATGAATTATTTATTTTAAAATTTAAAGACAGAAAGGACACTGAGGACTGTCTAGTCTGAAACCCTCATTTCATAAGTATGAAAATTGAGGCCCCAGAGAAATAGTGACTTCCTCAAAGTCATACAGGCAGTAAGTATCATAGGAGAGGAATAAACTCAGGCCTTTTGATTGAAGAGACAGAGTTCTTTTTTTTTTTTATTAATTTATTTTTTTCCATTTGAATAAGTTTAGTCAATTTAGAACATTATTCCTTGGTTACAATAATCACATTATTTCCCTCCCTCCCCTCCACCCACTCTTCCCACAGCCAATGAGTAATTTCATTGGTTATTACTTGTGTCATTGATCAGAACGTATTTCCATATTGTTGTTTACACTAGGATGTTCATTTAGAGTATACATCCCCAACCATATCCCTTTGACCCATGTATTCAAGCAGTTGTTTTTCTTCTTTGATTTTACTCCCACAGTGTTTCATCTGAATGTGGATAGTGGTTTTTTTCCTTAGGTTCCTCCAAGTTGTTCAGGATCACTGCATTCCCACTAATGGAGAAGTCCATTACATTCAATTGTACCACAGGGTATCAGTCTCTGTGTACACTGTTTTCCTGGTTCTACTTCTCTTACTCTGTATCAATTCCTGGAGGTTGTTCCAGTCCCCATGGAATTCCTCCACTTTATTATTCCTTTGAGCACAATAGTATTCTATCACCAACATATACCACAATTAGTTCCCCAATTGAAGGGCATCCCCTCATTTTCCAATTTTTTGGCACTACCAAGAGCATAGCTATGACTATTTTTGTACATCTCTTTTTCTTATTATCTCTTTGGGGTACAAACCCAGCAGTGCTATGGCTGGATCAAAGTGTAAACAATCTTTTATTGCCCTTTGGGCATAGTTCCAAATTGCCCTCCAGAATGGTTGGATCAATTCACAACTCCACCAGCAATGAATTAATGTCCCACTTTTGCCACATCCCCTCCAACATTCATTCCTTTCCTTTGCTGTCATGTTAGCCAATCTGCTAGGTGTGAAGTGATCTCAGAGTTTTTTTTATTTGCATCTCTCTGATTATTAGAGATTTAGAACAATTTTTCATGTGCTTATTAATAGTTTTGATTTCTTTAACTGAAAATTGCCTATTCATATCCCTTGCCCATTTTTCAATTGGAGAATGGTTTGCTTTTTTGTACAACTGGTTTAGCTCTTTATAACTTTGAGTAATTAGACCTTTGTCAGAGGTTTTTCGAATGAAGATTGCTTCCCAATTGGTTGCTTCCCTTCTAATTTTGGATGCATTACTTTTGTTTGTACAAAAACTTTTCAATTTGATGTACTCAATATTATTTATTTTATATTTTGTAATTTTTTCTAGCTCTTGCTTGGTTTTAAAGTATTTCCTTTCCCAAAGATCTGATATACTATTCTGTGTTCACCTAATTTGCTTATAGTTTCCTTCTTTATATTTAAGTCATTCACCCATTCTGAGTTTATCTTGGTGTAGGGTGTGAGATGTTGATCCAAATCTAAACTCTCCCATAATGTCTTCCAATTTTCCCAGCAGGTTTTATCAAAAAGTGGGTTTTGGTCCAAAAAACTGGCATCTTTGGATTCATCATTGACTGTCCTGCTGAGGTCACTTATCCCCGACTATTCCACTGATCCTCCTTTCTATCTCTTAGCTAGTACCAAATTGTTTCGATAACTACTGCTTTTTAGTATAGTTTGAGATCTGGGACTGCAAGTCCTCCTTTCTTTGCATTTATTTTCATGATTTCCCTGTATATCCTTGATCTTTTGTTCTTCCAAATAAACTTTGTTATTTTTTGTTCTAATTCCCTAAAGCAGTTTTTTGGTAGTTCAAAGGGTATAGCACTAAAAAAGTAAATTAATTTGGATAGGATTGTCATTTTTATTATGTTAACTCATCCCACCCATTAATAATCAATGTTTTTTCAATTGTTTAGGTCTAGTTTTAATTATGTGGAGAGTGTTTTGTAGTTGTGTTCATATAGTTCTTGTGTTTGTCTCAGCAGATAGATTCCTAAGTATTTTATATTGTCTAGGGTTATTTTAAATGGGATTTCTCTTTCTAATTCTTGCTGCTGAAATGGGTTGGAGATATATAGAAATGCTGATGACTTATGTAGGTTTATTTTGTATCCTGCAATGTTGCTAAAATTGTTGATTATTTCCACTATCTTTTTGGTTGATTCTCTAGGATTCTTTAGGTAAACCATCATATCCTCAAAGAGTGATAGCTTCATTTCCTCATTGCCGATTTTAATACCTTCAATTTCTTTTTCTTCTCTAATTGCTACTGCTAGTGTTTCTAGTACAATGTTAAATAATAGAGGTGATAATGGGCATCCTTGTTTCACTGCTGATCTTATTGGGAAGGCTTCTAGTTTATCCCCATTGCAAATGATGTTTGCTCATGGTTTTAGATATATACTGTTTATTATTTTTAGGAAAGGCCCTTCTATTCCTATGCTTTCTAGTGTTTTCAATAGGAATCGGTGTTGTATTTTATCGAAGGCTTTTTCTGAATCTATTGAGAATTTCATGTGATTTTTGTCAATTTGCTTGTTAATATGGTCAATTATGGGATGGTTTTCCTAATATTGAACCATCCTTGAATTCCTGGTATGAATCCTACCTGGTCATAGTGGATAACCCTTGTGATGACTTGCTGGAGTCTTTGTGCTAGTATCCTATTTAACATTTTTGCATCTATATTCATTAGGGAGATTGGTCCATAGTTTTCTTTCTCTGTTTTTGACCTGCCTGGGTTTGGGATCAATACCATGTTTGTGTTGTAAAATAAATTTGGTAGAAATACTTCTTGGCTTATTCTGTCAAATAGTTTGTACAATATTAGGATTAAGTGTCCTTTGAATGTTTGATAGAATTCATTTGTGAATCAATCTGGACCTGTGGATTTTTTCTTAGGGAGTTCTTTGATGGCTTGTTCAATTTCTTTTTCTGATATGGGGTTTTTAGGTAATTTATTTCTTCCTCTATTAGTCTAGGCAATTTATATTTTTGTAAGTATTCATCCATATCACCTAGATTGCCATATTTGTTGCCATATAATTGGGCATAGTAGTTTTTAATGATTGCCTTAATTTCCTCTTCATTAGAGGTGAGGTTTCGCTTTTCATCTTGGACACTGTCAATTTGGTTTTTTATTTCCTTTCTTTAATTAGACTGACTAGTACTTTGTCTATTTTATTTGTTTTTTTTTCAAAGTATCAGCTTCTAGTCTTATTTATTAAATCAATAGTTCTTTGACTTTCAATTTTATTAATTTCTCCTTTGATTTTAGTATCTATAATTTAGTCTTCATCTGAGGATTTTTAATTTGTTCTCTTTCCAGTTTTTAAATTTTCATGCCCAATAAATTGACCTCTACCCTTCTTAATTTGTTAATATATGAACTCAAGGATAAAAATTTGCCCCTGAGTACTGCTTTGGCTGCATCACATAGGTTCTGAAAGGATATTTCATCATTGTCATTTTCTTTAATGAAATTATTAATTGTTTCTACAATTTAATCTTTAACTATCATGTTTTGGAGAATCATATTGTTAAATTTGCAATTAATTTTATTTACCTCTCCATGTACCCTAATTATTATTTTCATTGCATTGTGATCTGAGAAGGTTGCATTTATTATTTCTGCTTCTTTTGCACTCTTTTGCAATGTTTTTATGCCCTAATACATGGTCCATTTTTGTAAATGTACCATGTCCTGCTGAAAAGAAGGTATATTCCTTTTTGTCCCTATTTATTTTTCTCAAAATGTCTACTAATTCTAATTTTTCTAAGCTTTCATTCACTTCTATTACCTCTTTCTTATTTATTTTTTTTGGTTTGATTTATCTAGTTCAGATAGAGGAAGGTTCAGGTCTCCCACTAGTTTAGATTTTCTATCTATTTCATCCTTGAGCTTCTCTAGTTTCTCCTTTAGAAATTTGGATGCTATGCCATTTGGTGCATACATGTAGAGTTCAGATATTTCCTCATGGTCTATACTGCCTTTTATCAGGATGTAGTTACCTTTCCTATCTCTTTTAACTAGATATATTTTTACTTCAGCTATGTTAGATATCAGGATTGCACCTCCTGCCTTCTTTTTTACCAGTTGATGCCCAATAGATTTGGCTCTATTCTCTTACTTTCACCCTATGTGTATCCACCTTCCTCATGTGTGTTTCTTGTAGACAGCATATGGTAGTG
This sequence comes from Monodelphis domestica, assembly GCF_027887165.1. Taxonomy (NCBI): domain Eukaryota; kingdom Metazoa; phylum Chordata; class Mammalia; order Didelphimorphia; family Didelphidae; genus Monodelphis; species Monodelphis domestica. Next base: position 54,186,728 of record NC_077234.1, read on the forward strand.
TTTTGGATTCTAATCCACTCTGCTATTCGCTTGTGTTTTATGGGTGAGTTCATTCCATTCACATTCAGAATTATGATTACTAGTTGTATATTTCCCAGCATTTTGATTTCTACTCCTGGTCCTGCCTTTTCTTCTTTCACTATTTCCCTCTACACCAATGTTTGCTTTTAATCAGTCCCAATAGTTCCTACCCTTATTTTACTTCCCTTTCTACCCCCTCCCTTCTTATCCCCCCCTTATTTTCCCTGTAGTCTCTCTAAATTTAACACCCCATCCTCTCCCTGGCTTGTACTGCTTCCTTCCCCACCAGTCTGTTTGTTATCCTTCTACTCCCCTTTAGGTCATAAATCTATTCTCTGCCCCATTTGATTGAATTGTTCTCTCCTCTGCTTCAATTTCAAATCATGTAAGAGTTGAGTATTTCCTATCTCCAACCTCTTTACCCTTCCAGTGTATTGATGTTCTCCCCCATTCCTCCATGAGCTTCTTTGTGACAAATAAATTTACCCCCATTTGTTTCTTTTACCATTTATTTTAGTATTAACCATGTATTTATACATGCATATATCTATATACCTATATATCTATATACCTACTTATGTCTTGTCCTTTCATCCTATACAGTTTGTCACTGTTCCCTCTAAGTGTAATTCTTTTAGCTGCCCAGGTGATAACAACAGTTTTTTAAGAGTTACCAAAGACCTCTTTTCTCAGAGGGATACATATCATTTTAACTCATTGAGTCTCTGAAAAAAATTTTTTTTTGTGTTGCTTTGTTTCGGTTTTCTTTTTTCCCTCTTTTTAAATTACCTTTTGATGATTCTCTTGATTTCTGTGCTTGGACATAAAATTTTCTGTTCAGGTCTGGTCTTTTCTTTATAATTTCTTGGAATTCTTCTATTTTTTTGAATGACCATACTTTCTCCTGTAAGAATATAGTCAGTTTTGCTGGGTAGTTGATTCTTGGTTGTAGACCTAGTTCCCTTGCTTTACAGAATACCATATTCCTTGCCTTTTGGTCCTTCATTGTGGATGCAGCCAGATCCTGCGTTATCCTCACTGTGGTTCCATGGTATCTGAATGGCTTCTTCTTGGCAGCTTGTAATATCTTTTCTTTGGTCTGATAGTTTTTGAATTTGGCTATAACATTCCTGGGCGTTGTCAGTTTTGGATTAAATACAGCAGGTGATCTGTGGATTCTTTCAATCTCCACTTTCCCCTCTTGTTCTAGGATATCAGAAGAGTTTTCCTGAATAATTTCCTGTAGTATTATGTCCAGGCTTTTTCTTTTCTCATGGTCTTCTGGTAGATGAATGATTCTTAAATTGTCTCTCCTGGACCTGTTTTCTCAATCTTCTGTTTTGTGAATGAGATGCTTCATATTTTCCTCAATTTTGTTTTTGTTTTATAGTGTCCTGCTTCCTTGTGAAGTCACCTGATTCCAGTTGTTGTATTCTGGTTCTTAAAGACTGGATTTCATCCCTGGATTTTTGGTCATTCTTTTCCTTCTGGTCTGATTCTCTTTGGTGGTTATCTTTCTTCCTCTTTACCTTGTGTTTTGTCTCCTTTGTCTCATCTTTCATCTTGTTTCCCTCATCTTTCATCTTCTTTTCCTCATTTTTCCAGTTGGTTAATTTTGCCTTTCAAGACACTATTTTCTCATTTTAGTTCAAGTGACTCTGTTTCCAGATGACTTATCTTAGTTTTTAAGTTCTTTTCCCAATTGTCTTCAGCATCTCTTAATCTCTCTTAATTGTGTTTTGAGTTCTTCCACAACCTGTATCCAATTCACTGGGATTTCTGATTTATTTTTTGCTGATCTCTCCACCTCTGTTCCGTTTGCTGAATAAAAGCTGTCTATTGTAATTTCTTTCTTCTTTTTCTGTTGTTTGCTCATATTTACCCCTTCTTTGATCCCTGTATTTGTCTGTGCTCTTGCTCCTCTCATTGTTTTGGTTTTGTGGCTTTCTGTCAGTATCCCTTCTTTGAGCTTTGTCAGATCTCTCAGTATAGTCTCTGGGGGAGGAGTGTTGGCTTCCCTGTCCTCTGGAGGCTTTTGATAGTATTAAGTTCAGCTGGGTTGGGCTTTATGTGCTCTGAGGCCAAAACCTCTTGGAAGGCTTGAGCCTAATGGAATGTCTCAGCTACCCAGGCTATCTCCAGTTCTCTCCAGCTGCTTGCCTACCACCTGCATTCGAAGCACTGAGCCTGGCATAGTCCTGCAGGCAAATTACACCTTCTAGACCAGTGCCCTTGCCGACCCAGAGGATCCTGTCCTTTTGAGAGGCCCAGCACTCTATGGGGGGAGGGGTCCTGGCCTCCCTGAGCTCTGAGGACTTCTGATGGGATTAAGTTCAGCTGGATTGGTCTGGATGTACCCTGAGGCCAAAACTCCTAGTAAGACTGGAGCCAAATTGTAAAACCCAGCTGCCTAGGCTGCCAGCTCTTCAATCTCTCTCTAGCTGCTTCTCTGCCACCTGTGTTGGACTCTCTGAGCCTGGCACAGCCCTGCCCACTGTAGAAAGGAAACAATACTGACAGGTTGTGGGGGAAGGGGCCAACTGGGTGTGGCAGATGGGTCTGGTGACTAGTACTTCCTTCCTACTGTGGGGGACTTGCTTTCTGGTGTTGGAGGAGGAGAGGAGCTTGTTCAGCCCAGTCTGGTGTGGTGTGCCTCTTCTTGGTTCAGCCTGAAGATTCCAAGTCCAATCTCTTCTGAAGGTTAGACCTGTTCTTGTTTGCTTTCTGTCTACTGCTAAGATTCTAAAAAAAAGACAAAACTGGACTGATATAGAGTGGACAGGAGTGGGAGAACCCTGCACCAGCCTCTGGGGCCTGGCCTCAGGTCTGAAGCTAAAAAATACTCCAATTCCAACTAGTTATTAAACTTTATATTATTTGAATACACAGTCAGATATGTGGACTATCATTTCTGGTCATAGAGGGAACTGAACTTCAGTTTCAGTCATTCAAAGACAAACAGACCTCATTGGATCCCTGCTGTTTCCTCTCCACAGGGGGCATCTCCCTCCCTTGCCTCACCAAGCACTATACCCTCTCTCCCCTCTCTCCTCCATACCCTGCTACAAACCTCCCATTATCCCCCATTTTTCCAATCCTATTTCCTTTCCCAATAAATATTACACCACAAGGTAAACCTTCTAGACCAGCACCTTTGTCCTCCCAAAGGTTCCCACTGTTGCTGGGGGCTTAGCACTCTAGGTGGGGGGGAGGGTTGCTGGCAGCTTCCTTCTGCCTTCCCCTTAAACCCAATTGTTCTCTGATTCTGGCTTTTGTTGGGGGGGCATACCTTTTGATTTGAGTCTGGCAGGAGTGTTCCCCGGCTCTGTCTTGTTGTTAGGTTTGATTTTCAGTCCTCTAGGAGCATTTAGTTTGTGATGGGTAAGGAAGGGTTTTCAGTGGTCTGAACTATTGCTGCTCCTAAGCCACCATCTTGACTCTGCCTCCCAGAGCTCTTTTTAATGTATCTTGAAGTGTTATCGATCACAAAATAAAATTGAATAAAATGAAAACATACATTTTGAGTGAGGACAAGACAAATAAATGTAAATAAGCACAAAACATACTAAAATAAATTACTGATCATAGAGATAATATGCACTTTTTGTTTCTGACTTTCTAAGTGCATTCCAAGCAGAGAAGTGTTAAAATTTTGTCTGTGCTCTTTAGAATTGCTTAATCAGTTCACCAAGATAAAATGTTTGCTGGAAGGCAAGGGAAATGTGAAGAAATCTCTGATATTTTATGTAATTTTCACTCTTTTCTTCTCTGTTCATTTTCATTTCCCATAATAACAAATTTCACATTGTCTTGTCATACTCAAATAAGGAATGGATGACTCAGAGTAGTAGCTGTATACATAGACTGCATGAAGAATATCACTGAGCAGCTTCTGTTTGAGAGTTCCTAGATATATCAACTGACAAACAAAAGGATTTTTGGGGTGTGATGTCATTTTGTAAGTAATAAGTGACCTTACTCTCCGAGGGAGTGTAACCAAGCTATCTTACTACACAAAGAGTTCCAAACAGTCCCTTGAATTTGGGGTTGTCTTTTCAAATGCTATTAGCTAAAGACCTCATAAATGTTGACCACCCAAATTTAGCTTCCATGGAGTTACTAGAAATATACTTTAAAAATTATTTACTTAGAATATTTTCCATGGTTATATAATTAATGCTTTTTCCCACTCCTCTTCCCTCTCTCTTCTGGCACTGACAATCAATTCCACTGGCTTATACATGTATCTTCATTCAAAACCTATTTACATATTATTCGTATATGCAATAGAGTGATCTTTTAACATTAAAACTATAGTCATGTATCCATCAAGCCAAATGACATGTTTTTCTTCTGCATTTCTGATGAAGTGCCATTCTATTCCTATAATTTCTAGTGTTTTCAATAGGAATTGGTATTGTATTTTGTCAAGGGTTTTTTTTTTCTAAATCAATTGAGATAACCATGTGATTCCTGTTGGTTTGATTACTGATATAATCATTTGTGTGGATGGCTTTCCTAATATTATAACACCCTTGCATTCCTGATATAAATCACACCTGGTTATAGTGAATAATTCTTGTGATAACTTGCTGTACAGTCTTTTTATTAATCTTTTATTGAAGATTTTTTGCATCAGTGTTCATTAAGGAGATTGGGCTGTAGTTTCCTTTCTCTGTTTTAGATCTGTCAGACTTTGGAATCAGTACCATATTTGTTCCATAAAAAGAATTTGGTAAGATTCCTTCTTTGCTTATTTTGTTAAATAATTTCTAAAGTATGTGGGATTAGTTGTTCTTTAAATGTTTAATAGAATTCTCTTGTTAATCCATCAGGTCGTATGGACTTTTTCTTAGGAAGGTCCTAGATGACTTGTTTAATTTCTTTTTCTAAGATGGGACATTTTTAAGTTAAGGACTCTTTTGTTAATCTAGGTAATCTACATATTTTTATAAATATTCACCCAATTTAACTAGATTGGCATGCTTAATTCCATAAAATTGGACAAAATGTTCATAATAATTACCTTAATTTACTCTTCATTAGAATTGAGATCACTCTTCACACTTGTGATACTGTTAATTTGATTCTCTTCTTTCTTTTTTTTAGATTAACCAGTACTTTGTCTATTTTTTTCTTTTATTTTCAAGGCACGAGCTCCTAGTTTTATTTATTATTTCAATAATTCTTTTACTTTCAACTTTATTAATTTCTCTTTTAATTTTTAGGATACCCAATTAAGTCTTTATTTGGAGATTTTTAAGTTGTTCTTTTTCTAATTTTTTAAAAAGTTGTTATCCCAAGTCATTGATCTCCTCCATCTTTACTTTCTTTATATAACCACTCAGAGATACATTTTCCCCCTATGTAATGCTTTGCCTGTATCCCATAGATTTTTTTATGTTGTCTCCTCATTGTCATTCTCTTTAATGAAGTCTGTAATTGCTTCTATGATTTCTTTTTGCATCCACCAGTTTTGAAGAATTAGATTATTTTGTTTCCAATTAATTTTAAATTTTCCTTTCCATGGACCCTTGTTAATTACATTTTATTGCATTAATATCTAAAAAATGTTGCATCTTTTATTTCTGCTTTTCTGCATTTGTTTCCAATATTTTACCCTAATACATGGTCAACCTTTGTATAAGTACTATGAACTATTGAGAAGGTATATTCCATTTTATCCCTATTTGATTTTCTCCAGATATCTATTTACTCTATTTTTTCTAACCTTTCATTTACTTCCCTTATTCCTTTTTTACTGTTTTTTGGTTGATTTTTCTAGATCTAAAAGGGGAAGATTGAGATCCCCTATTAGTATGGTCTTACTATCTCTTTCCTCTTTGAGCTCCTTTAATTTTTCCTTTAGAAATCTAGATGCTATACTATTTGGTGCATAAATGTTTAGTAATTATATTACTTCATTGTTTATAGTACCCTTTAGCAAAATGTAATTTCCTTCCTTATCTCTTTTAATCATATCAATTTCTACTTTGCCTATGTCTGGTATCATAATGGCTACTTATGTTGTTTTTTTTTTTTACATTAGATGATGCATAATAAATTCTGTCCCAGCCTTTTACCTTGAATCTGTGTGTTACCCTAACTCAAATGTTTTTTTCCTGTAAACAACAAATAGTAGGATTCTGGTTTTTAATCTGCTTCCATTTAAAGGGTGAGTTCATACCATTTGCATTCAGTGTTATGATGGCCTGTGTATTGTCCTTCATCCTATTATCCTCTTTAGATCCTGCTCTATTCCCTTTCTCTCTGTTCCTCCTCACCAGAAGATTGGATTTTGTCACCCCCTTCACTTTTCTAATTACATCCCTCTTCCCTATCCTTATTCCACTTCCACTTCTCTATAGGGTAAGATAGAATTCTATACCACACTGAGGATACCTGTTTTTTTTTTCCTCTCTGAGCCAGTTAAGATGAGAGTAAATTTTAAATATTGACCATTATCACCCTTAACTTCTCCTCTCTATAATGATTTTTCATACATCTTTATGTTATATTATTTCCTCCATTCTATCTCTCACTTCCCTTTTCCTTCAGTGCAAACTTTTCTTTCAGCCCTTGATTAATCTTTTTGCTTATCATTCATATGTATACATATCATTCATATCATATGTATACCTATATTATATATGTATATATATATATTGTTCCATATAATCACATGTATATATATATACCATATCTTCATCCATCATATATATATATATATCACATTATCATAATCAGCTTACTTATCCACCCTCTTTCTAAGTAAATGCCTTCTATCTTCTCTACTATTATGAGTAATTTTTGAGAATTATAGAAATCCTCTTTCCATACAGACATATAAAGATTTTTATTTTAATAAGTCCTTTAAATTTACTGTTTATTTATCTTTTTGGTCTTCTCTTGTGTCTCATGTTTGGACTTCATTTTTCATTAAGGTCTGGCTTATTTCTCAGAATTTCTTGGAAATCTTCTATCTTCTTGAATGATCATTTTCCCCCAAAAGAATATACTCAATTTTGCTGGATAGGTGACTCTGGGTAGTAAACCCAAATCTTTTGCCTTCCTGAATATCGTATTTTATGCTTTTTGATCCTTTAATATAAAAGCCTGTAGGTTCTGTGTAATCCTGATTGTAGCTCCATAGACTTTGAATGGTTTCTTTTTGGCTGTTTGAAGAATTTTCTCCTTAGGTTTGTGGCTCTTGAATTAAGGTATTATATTCCTGGAAATTGTCATTTGAGGATATCTTTCTGAAGGTGATCTGTGAATTCTTTAAATTTCAGTTTTATTTTCTTGTTCCAGGATCTCTGGGCAGTTACCTTTGATAATTTCTTATAATATGATAGCCAAGGTTTTTCTTCATCCTGACTTTCAGGTAATCCAATAATTCTCAAATTGTCTCTCCTACATCAACTTTCTAGGTCTGTTTTTTTAAATCAATAACATATTTCATTTATTCCTCTTTTTTCATTCCTTTGATTCTGCTTTATTGTTTCTTGATTTCTTATGAAATCATTAGTAGCCCTTTCCCCCTGATGATTCAATTGATGCTTGAGATTCTGATGGCTCAAGGACTTGCCTCCTAGGAATACACTTGGCCAAATAGTTCCACTTAATTTTACAGAAGGCTAGTTACTTTGAGTATATGAAAAGGATAGGAATATAAACAATATCCTGCCAAGACGTTGAGAATACACTAGCCTTTATATCTCCTTGATGTCTAGTGAGAATGGACATTATAGATAGATAATCGATAACAATTTTACCAAGAAAAGGCATTCTCTATGAGAGAGGTATTATTTTTACTAATTACTAACATTTACATAGCACTTTATGGTTTGCAAGGTGATTTACAAATAGTTTATTTGTTTATTTCTTATTTTTTTTATTTCTTACACAAATATTCAGAATCCAGTGTTGTTATGAGTTCCATTTTACAGATGAGGAAACTGAAGCAAATGGAAGTTAAATAACTTTCATAGAGTTATAGTCTATCAAGTCCCAGATCATGTTCAAACTCAGGTTTTTTTTGGACTCCAGGTTTGCCTCTCTAGCCATTGTACTAGCTAACAACCTATATTCAAAGATATCATTGGGTGATGAGGAAAACAGTGCCAGATTCAGGATATCTAATATCTAAATGTTATTGGACAGGTCTATTTCTTAAATAAAAAATTCCTATTGTTAAAGCTATCACAATTTCAGAAGAGGTTTCCAATTAGCAGTCTTCCATTTTTCTTTATTCTCAAGTGAAGTTATGTTGCTAGTAATTTGAAAAGTATTTAGGTAAATTTCAAAAGTATGAATGAGTGGAATGGCTGAACAAGTTGCAATGTATATTTGTAGAGGACTACTTTTGTCCCATGAGAAATGAATAAAATGATCACAAAAAAATAGAAAGAGATATAAATTGATGCTATGTAAAGTGAACAGAATGGGGAGAATGTTGTCCACCTAGCAATAATGTAAAAGTTCAACTGTAAATCAATTAACTATTATCAACAATGCAAAGAATTAGCACCACTACATAGGAGGAACAGATGGAGTCTGAATACAAGTTGAAGCATAGCATTTTCCCTTTAATTCCTTGATGATTTTTTTGGTACTGTAAGCAATATGCATCTTCTTTCACAATATGACAAACATAGAAACATGTGTTCAATAATAATATATGTACAATCCATATCAGATTATCTGACATCTTGGATAGGGTCCAGGGGCTGTAAAGAGGGAGAGAACAAGTAAAAAATGATCATTAAAATTGTATCAATATGTAAAAAAAATAATAAAAGGAACCAAGTATCAAAGAGAAAGTTCTTTTCCTCCATTGCCCAGGTCTCTGCTTCTCCTATTTTGGTTTTTCTTCAACATCAGTTAATATATTGATTGTTAAAATTCATCTTTTATAATAAGGTATATAAGAAATGATGTAGTAAAACAAGCAGGACCAGGAGAACAATATGGGTCATAATGTCAAAAGTAGAAATAAAATCAATAGAAGCTGAAAAAAGTAAAAGATAATCCAGTAATGATCTTAGAGAATGGACAATGAAAAATCCTTACAGCTGAAGGAGACTAGGCACAAAGTGTTGTATACTTTGTCAGAAGTTTTGATGTACATTTTGGCTGAAGTGTTGTTTGCTTCATTGTTAGGTTTGTTACTATGGGGACAATTCAGTTTCAGTAACTGAAAAAGATAATGGGTGGGTTGAATATCAAAACATGAAGTTGTGGTTATAACAAGAACCGTTATTGCAAAATTCTGACAATTTAAAATTTGTTGTCTTTCTTGGACCAAATCATATGTTTAGCATAATTAGTGAAATAAATGCCAAGCTATTAAAATGTGCATGAATTTTCCAGTTATTCATATTTTGGCATCAGTCTAGTGAAATATATTTCACAACTGGCTGTTAACAGTTCCAGAAGGTTGTGCACAATTTTATGGCATAAAACAATAGCCTTCTTTTCTTAGAAGCTAAGTTTTTAAGAGGTCTTAAGGTGTCAGCTTATAAATCTCTTCCGAGAGCAAAGACAGAAGTACCTTTACAAATTATATCCACTGAGATTAATTATATCTCTGGTTTCTCAGCCTCTCTTATTGAGCCCTTGAGATAACCTTGTCATATACAGGGCACCAATTCTCTCATATTTGGTGTTCTCTTTGCAGTTCTCTATTTCTGTTATAAGAGCCATCCAATGAAAACTATCCATTAACCTGGTTGAAGAAAGCCATTTATAATTAATGCCTAACCGTAAATATTATTCACATTTTGACAAGGAGCATCAGTAGCAATAACTTTTCCACTTTGACAGTTTTATGAATCTTCTCCTTACTAATTATCATCTGGAAAGCTTTCAAGTGATATCTTATTATGGTCCAATGGTTTTCTGATAAAGTTCTAATATGAGCGCCCTTACTTAAGGTTATTTTCTAAGATGCTAGGCCAAAGTTAACCAAGTGAAATGTACAAATTTATAGGTATCCAGCTGAAGGTCTTCACCTTGTTGAAATTCATTTTGAAACTAGAAAGCCAACTGCCTGTGAAAGTTATTTGTTCCTTTGAAATGCTCTACCAAACATATTTTAAAGGTCAGGTTGCAATGATCTTTCATCTCTAGGTACCAAGGTACTATGATAACAAAAGGATACATTTCATATAGATATACAAATGGAAAGAAAAACTAAACACACAGGTCAAAAATATTGAAAATATGGTATTATTAAATATTAAGAAGAAAACTTCTGTTAAGTGCAAGAAGAGTATATATATATATATATATATATATGGTGTATATATATAATAATATACATATATGTACTCAATCACATTAGTCATGTCCAATTCTTCATATCCACATTTGGAGGTTTCTTGGCAAAGATACTGGAGTGCTTTGCCATTTACTTCTCCAGATCAGTTTAGAGATAAGTAAACTGAGGCAAATAGAATTAAGTAACTTGTCCAGGGTCACATATCAAGTAAGCATCTGAGGCTGGATTTGAATTAAGGAAAATGAGTCATCCTGGCTAGATTCCCAGGACTCTATCCACTATGTCACCTAGTTTTATCTTATATGTGATAAAATGCTGAAATCTATGTGGTACTTTTGAAAGTTCACAATGTAAAAAATATGTCATTTGAACTTTACAACAATCTCATGAAGAAGACACTACATTATTGCCATCCCCATTTTACAGAAGAGAAGATGGAAAGCCAGAGATATAAAATGAATTGAAAACTGTGATACTACTAGGAATTTTCAGAAGCAGGACTTCACTCCAATTCTTATCACAAAATCTAGCACTTTTCTATAATGTACCGAATCCTGAATAGATGTTATTTTGTTCAAATTAATATAGTTTTCCCATTATTCATTTTTCTACAATTCCTTAACTCATTCCAAACAACCCTTTTGCCTTTCATTTGTTCCTCTTGAACTATTACTTATGCTTTTACTTTCTTATCCTCCTATAATGTCCTGCCCTCTCCTTTCAAAATGCAATAAAAAATCAACATTCATATTTTTCATTGATTTTATATCATACTCATTTCTAAATCTCAAATTGAATTTCTCTAAATTGGTTCTATATGAGTTTCATTTAGAATTGTCTGTTTTGATATTTAGATTTCCATTAGTTAGAGATTATCCTTGTTTAGATATGCTTAGATGGATTTCCACCTCTCTTGGGAAGCAGCTATATGACTCAATGATTAAGTGCTGGGTGTAGTGTCAGAAAGACCTGAGTTCAAACCTGGCCTCACTACACTTCCTAGCTTTGCAATCCTGGCAAGTCATTTAGCCTCTGATTGCTTCACAGAAGGATCCACTGGAGAAGGAAATGATAAATCACTCCAGTATTCTTGCCAAAAAAAGTTCATAGATAGCTATCGTATAGGGGATCATAAAATTTGGTTTGCATCCTGCATCTACCATTTATTTTATGTGAATAAATATTTATTTTATGTATTTTAATATTCTTTTCTATTTATATTTTGAATTTCAGATTCTCTTTCTCTCTCTCCCAAAGCTTTCCCCCCACCAACTGAGAAGGCAAACAATATATCAATTATACATATGAAGTCATGCAAAATATATTTCCATATTAAACATCACAAAAATTCAAAAAAGAATAGAGCGAGAACATAATATGCAAATTTAAATTTATATACAGCAAGTACTGAAAGTAGATAGCATTTTTCCAACATGAAACCTATGGAATTAACTTGGATTAATCAGAGCAGACAGATCTTTTATAGTTGTTAGTCATTACAACATTGTTATTATTGCGCATAATGATTTCCCACCTCTTTACTTTGTATCAGATCATGTAGTTCTTGCTATGTGTGTATGTGTTTTTCCTGAAACTACTCCTCCTTAAAATTTCTCATACCACAATAATAATCCATTATAATCATGTGCCACAATTTGTTTAGTCATTCCCCAATTGACAAGCATCCACTATTTTTCCAATCCTTTGCCACTACAAAAAGAGCTCCTATAAATATTTTTCTGCCATTTCATCCTTTTCCTTTTTATTTAATTTCTTTAGGCAATAGACCTAGTAGTTTTTTTCTGGGCCAAATAGTATGATATGACCAATATTAGAGCTGTTTGCGTATATTTCCAAATGGTTTACCAGAATGATTGAGCCAGTTCACAATTCTTCCAAAAGCTTATTACTCTACCTATTTTTCCTCATCCCCTCCAGCCTTTATCATTTCTGATAGCTGTGAGGTGGTACCTTGGAGTTATTTTAATATTATTTAATCAATTTTAATTATTTAATCAAGTTGTTAATTCTTTAATCAAACCATTAATTTTATTAATCAACTTTTATTTCATTTAATTAACTATAATAAATAATATTAAATCAATATAATAACAATACTTTAATTAATAGTTATTTACCTAGAAAACTTAGATGAGGTGATGCAAAGTAAAAAGGACAGAATCAGGAGAATGTTGAATACAATAACAACAATATTGTGTTATGATTACCTGTGAATGACTTAACTATTATCAATAAGGCAAGGGTCTAGGACAACTCCAAGGGACTCATCATGAAAAAATATATCCACTGTTTTAGAAGGAACAGATAGTGTGAATGCAAATTGAAACATAGGATTCTTCATTTTATTTCCTCCATGAATTTTCCTCTAGTATGAGGAAAACTTGATGAACATGGAAATATTCACCCTATGATAATATATGTACAGCCTCTATCATATTACCTGCCTTCTTAGGGAAAGGGTAGGAAGGAGGAAAGGAAAGAATGTGTATTGTAAAATGCCTTGATTTTTATTTTATATCAAATTGTTTTTAATTATATGAAATGTATTACAAAAGGAATTTACTACATTTTATATGACTATAGTTTTGATTTCTTATTATGAAAACTGCTTCTTCAAAGTCTTTAATCATTTGTCAATTGAGGAGGCACAATGGATCTTAGTTTTCTCATCTGTCCAATGAGAAGGTTGTATGAAATGACCTCTAAGGTCTTTTTAAGTTCACTAGGAAATTATAATCTACTTGTTCTCAGTTTTCTGATAAGTAAAATAAATGCGGGTTACCTTACTTTGTTTTTAGTGTTCTTTATAGTTTCAGAGTTTTAGGATGCTATTCCTTAGGAATATGTCCTAAAAATATCTTTATTGAAATTGGGTACTAGCAAATTACCTTTGATAAAGCATGTTATCTAATGGAATCCTTTCTCTAGCACTTATTTTATATCATTTATAGTTACAAATCAAAATAATTTGATGTTGGAGGACAATGTATTCACCTATCACCACTGTCAAAAATGTCAAAGAAATCAGAACAGACAAACTGTCAGAACCATTTCAGAAGGAAGACAGTCTTCAGTTTATGTTGCTAATCTTCACGAACATACTGGGAAATTCTGGCTGTGTCAAAATGTGGAACTAGCCTGATGCAGATGACAGTTGAGTTATTTGAAGAAATATCAATCAAGGAAGTACAAAACAAAGGTTTGACTTCTTTTGGAAAACCATCAGATTTGATGTTTTGACTATTTGTATCTGTAGCTAGAAGCCTGGGCTTTTTCATAATTTTTGGAGCTTTTTTTACCTGTAGGACATGAAAAGCCAATACCCTGCCTTTCCATGTTCAATAAATATTCTAAATATTTGAGAATCTATACAAGAAGAGACTCATTATGCTACTTGAAAGGTTCATGTTTGTTTGTTTTTTTAATATCACTTAAATATTTTTTTTTAATTCAGAAAATACTCCATGTCAAAACAATTTCAATCAATTAACTCCAACCACATAATAATGTCTTCCCAAGGAAAAAGTCCAACAATGTAAAGTTATGAAAAAAATAGCAATATTTGTTGCTCATATGTATATTGTCCTATTATGCCTCAATTTACCCTATGGTGAATTTTTATAAAAGCTATTACAAATCAAGCGAGTATAATGTAGGATTATTTTTTAAGCAAATAGATTCCATAATGATCATTGGTTTTCATTCCACTGACCAAGAAGTAACCAGAGATTCAACCAGATATTTGGGAGCTAGAATTCCAGTTGACAATTGTTTGATATTTTTTCTTATAGAAATTACAGTATTCAAACCTAACACCTGCAATTCTGAGAGGGTGGCAAATAAGCCCCAAAATGCAGAAAGGACCAGGACAGTGTTAAACATTGCAAAGATCTGAAGATACAAGATATCATAATTAGAATATTAAAAGCAAAAATAATCATCAGAACTGTCTAATTCAGGTTTCCTAATTCTCTAAAGATCATTATTTGATTGTCAACACTGTTTTTTCTAAGTCTATATTTATTAGATTGATTACTGATAAGTAAAGGTGCTTTTCTCACTGAGAGTTTCCCTACAGCAAAGACTTCACAAATAAAGACAACCAAACACTACTAATAGGGAAGTCCATTACATTCAATTGTACCTAAGTATTTCAGTCTCTGTATACAATGTTCTCCTGATTCTGTTCCTTTCACTCTGTATCAGTTCCTGGAGGTTATTCCAATTCACATGGAATTCCTCCAGTTCATTATTCCTTTGGGCACAATAGTATTTCATCACCAACATATTCCACAATTTGTTCAGCCATTCCCAAATTGAAGGGCATCCCTCATTTTGCAATTTTTTGCCACCACAAAGAGTGCAGCTATGAATATTCTTGTACAAGTCTTTTTCCTTAATATCTCTTTGGGCTATAAACCCAGCAGTTCTAAGGCTGAATCAAAGGGTAGGAAATCTTTTATCACCCTTTGGGCATAGTTCCAAATTGCCCTCCAGAATGTTTGGATCATTTTACAACTCCACCAGCAATACATTAATTTCCCAATTTTGCCACATTCCCTCCAAAATTCATTACTTTCCTTTGCTGTCATGTTAGCCAATCTACTAGGTGTGAGGTGGTACCTAAGATTTGTTTTGATTCACATCTCTCTGATTATTAGAGATTTAGAATACTTTTTCATGTGCTTATTAATAGTTTTGATTTCTTTATCTGAAAATTGCCTATTCATGTCCCTTGCCCATTTATCAATTGGGGAATGGCTTGATTTTTTGTACGATTGATTTAGTTCTTTATAAATTTGAGTAATTAGACCTTTTTCAGAGGTTTTTTACTTAACATTTTTTCCCAATTTGTTACTTCCCTTCTCATTTTGGTTGCATTGGTTTTGTTTGTACAAAAACTTTTTTAATTTTAATTATTTATTTTATATTCTGTAAATTTTTCTAACTCTTGCTTGGTCTTAAAATCTTTCCTTTCCCAAAGATCTGAAGAGAATACTATGCTGTGTTCACCTAATTTACTTATAGTTTCCTTCTTAATATTCCAGTCATTCACCCTTTCTGAGTTTATCTTCATGTAGAGTGTGAGATGTTGATCCAAACCCAATCCCTCCCATACTATTTTCTAATTTTTCCAGCAGTTTTTATCAAAAAGTGATTTTTTGTCCCCAAAGCTGGGAGCCTTGGGCTTATCATAGACTGCCTTGCTGAGGTCACCTACCCCAAGTCTATTCCACTGATCCTTCTTTCTATTTCTTAGCCAGTACCATATTGTTTTGATGACCACTGCTTTATAGTATAGTTTGAGATCTGATACTGCTAGGCCACTGTCCTTCACATTTTTTTCATTATTTCCCATGATATCCTTGATATTTTGTTCTTTCAAATGAACTTTTTTATGTTTTTTGTTTTTTTTTTTCTAAATTAGTAAAAAAAAAAGTTTTTTGGTAGTTTGATGGGTATAGCACTAAATAAGTAAATACGTTTCAGTAAGATTGTCATTTTTATTATGTTAGCTCATCCCACCCATGAGCATTCAATGTTTTTCCAATTATTTAGATGTAGTTCTAATTATGTGGAGAGTGTTTTGTGGTTGTGTTCATATAGTTCCTGTGTTTGTCTTGGCAGATAGATTCCTACGTATTTAATATTGTCTAGGGTGATTTTAAATGGAATTTCTCTTTCTAATTCTTGCTGTTGAGATGTGTTGGAAATGAATAGGAATGCTGATGACTTATGTGGGGTTTTTTGGTATTGTGCAACTTTGCTGAAGTTGTGGATTATTTCTACTAACTTTTTAGTTGATTGTCTAGTATTCTTCAAATAGACCATCATATCATCTGTGAAGAGTGATTGCTTGGTCTCCTCATTGCCTATTTTAAGACCTTCAATTTATTTTTCTTCTGTAAGTGCTACTGCTAGTGTTTCTACTACAATGTTAAATAATAGAGGTGATAATGGGAATCATTGTTTCACTCCTGATCTTATTGGGAAGGCTTCTAGTTTATCCCCATTGCATCAATCTCCATTGATGTTTGCTGATGGTTTTAGATATATACTGTATATTATTTTTAGGAAAGGTCCTTCTATTCCTATACTTTCTAGTGTTTTCAATAGGAGTGGTGGTTGCATTTTGTCCAAGGCTATTTCTGCATCTATTAAGAGAAAATCATGTGATTTTTGTTGGTTTTCTCATTGATATGGTCAGTTATGAGCATTCTTGGTAGGAATCCCACCTGATCATAATGAATGACTCTCGTGATCACTTGCTGGAGTCTTTTTGATTATATTCTATTTAAAACTTTTGAATCTATGTTTGTTTAGGAGAAGGGTCTATAGTTTTCTTTCTCTGTTTTTGATCTGCCTAACTTTGGAAATTAGTACCATATTTGTGTCATAAAAGGAATTTGGTAGAACTCCTTCTTTACTTATTCTGTCAAATATTTTATTTATATAGTATTGGGGTTAGTTGTTCTTTGAATGTTTGATAGAAATCATTTGTGAATTCATCTGGTCCTTGGGATTTTTTTAGGGAGTTCTTTGATAGCTTGTTCAATTTCTTTTTCTGATATGGGGTTTTTAGGTAATTTATTTCTTCCTCTGTTAGTCTAGGCAATTTATATTTTTGTAAGTGTTCATCCATATCACCTAGATCACCATATTTATTGCCATATAATGGGGCATAATAGTTTTAATGATTGCCTTAATTTCCTCTTCATTAGAGGTGAGGTCTCCCTTTTCATCTTTGATGCTTTTGATTTGGTTTTCTTCTTTCCTTTTTTAAATTAGATTGACAATTACTTTGTCTATTTCATTTGTTTTTTCAAAGTACCAGCTTCTGGTCTTACTTATTAACTCATATAGTTCTTTTTCTTTTGATTTTATTAATTTCTCCTTTAATTTTTATTATCTGTAGTTTAGTTTTCATCTGAGGGTTTTTAATTTGTTCACTTTCTAATTTTTTTTAATTTGCATGCCAAATTCATTGACCTTTGCCCTCCCTAATTTGTTAACATATTAACTCAAGGATATAAATTTACCCCTGAGTACTGCCTTTGTTACATCACATAGATTTTGAAAGGAAATCTCATCATTGTCACTTTCTACAGTAAAACTATTAATTGTTTCTATGATTTGTTCATTAGCTAACCAATTCTGGAGAATCATTTTGTTTAATTTCCAATTAATTTTTGATTTGCCTCTCCATGTACCCTTACTAATTATTATTTTAATTGTATTATGACCTAAAAAGTTTGCCTGTATTATTTCTGCTCTTTTGCATTTGTTTCCAATATTTTATGCCCTAATAAATGGTATTCTTTGTGAATATACCGTGTGCTGCAGAAAAGAAGTATATTCCTGTTTCTCCTATTTCTTTCATTTCCTCTGCCTCATTTTCAATATGGTTAATGTTGGCTTTCAAGACACTGTTTTCTGTTTCCAGATCACTTATTTTGCTTTTTTAAGTTCTTTTCCCAGAGGGTCTTCAGTCTCTCTTAATTATTTTATTGTTTTTTTTTAAATTGCATTTTGAGTTCTTCCAAAGGCTGTGTCCAATTTCCTGGAGTTTCTAGATTTTTGCTTGGTGTTCTTTGATCTTCCTCTGTTCCATTTGCTCTTTGTTCACTGCCTGGATCAAAGCTATCAATTATAATTTCTTTTTTTTTTTCTTTTTCTATTGTTTACTCATATTTTCCCCATCTTTCCCCCCTGTAATTGCCTGTAGTCTTGCTCCTCTCACTATTTGCTGAATCTGTGGGTTTGGGCTGTTCTGTCCTGAAGGGGCTTTTTCTCTGCTCTGTTGATTAACCAGTTTAGGCTGATGAACCCTGAGGTCAGATCTTCCCCATCTGGCTGCAAAAGCTGAAAAGGAGCTGGACTTCTTACTTATCTGTAATTTGTTGCAGCCTTAGCCCTCAGCACTTAGTCAGCAAGGCTCTCAGATTAGTCTGTGGGGGAAAGGTGTTGGAACTTGAGCTTCCCTGCCCTCTGAAGGCTTCTTATCTGCCCTATTTATAAGATTGAATCAGGATGGAGTTTATGAGCAAAACTGGCTGTGCCCTGAGGCCAAAATCTTGAGAAGGGGTGTTGGGCCAAGACGGAGCATTTTGGCTTCAATTTGACTGTCTGTTCTGTGCTTCTCCTCCAGCTGCCTCTAAGCTGCCTTCTTCTAATCCCTGAGCCTAGCACACTTTTGCTGGCAAGGTTCTCCTTTCAAACTAGAGCCCTTGTCCATCCAGAGATTCTAGCTCAGAGCTCTAGGTGAGGGAGGGGACCTGGGACCTTACTTCTTCCTTCCCCTTAAACCTGCATGTTCTAGAGTTCAGACTTTTTTGGGGTCGTGCTTTTTAAATTTGTTCCAGTAGGAGGGTTCCCTAGCTCTGTCCTGTGGTTAGATTTGGTTTTTAGTCCCCTTGAAGCATTGTGTTTTTGATTTGGTGAAGAAGGGTTTGGGGAGGTCTGAACTTTTATTGTCACTAAGCTGCCATCTTGACTCTACCTCTGAAATCTGCTTAACATCTATAGAATAGATTAAAGGTTTTCTCAGAGGAAAAGGCACTAGCGACTTCTTATGTGTAATAATTATTAATTAATAAAAATGATATGTTATATTTTAGTATGTTATTTTCTGATAGTAGAGCATATTTGAAAACTTATGGAAATGTGATTGTTGAGTTTCAAAGGACAGACATTTGAGAGGTTTTTGCGGGAGAGATTTTTTAATGTCTCTAATGAACAAGTGATTGGATAATTCTTGAATTAACAATGGTGATGATTATGTGGGGCTTTAAAACACTTAATAATTTATTGCATTAATATTGTGATGATATTTAATTTTCTTGACATTTAATTTTGTTCTGCATAGCCATGAATATAATTTAATGAGCAGTTTAATTACCAATAGGTAATTCAAAGCCTGAAATGTCCCAAGTTCAGTCCTAAAGTTAAAAAAAGGGCAAATGTTTAAAATAAGCAAGACCTCATTACAGAGCAACTATCTTCAATAGTTACACTTGCTACCATTCAATATTATTTATTTAAATTTCAAGAAAATAAAAATTTTATTGATATTCACTTAATTATCAAAAATGATAAACAATATTCTTTAATATAAGGTATTGACCCCTGAACATATTTCATCAACATTATAAACAATGAGTTATATATTTGGTAAATACCCTATGATCTAAGCTTTCTGAAGGAAGGATAAGTTATTTTGCTTTTTTTGAAAAGTGATTACCTATCCTGGGAAATTGCACTGAGTGGATACTTCATAAGTATTTCAGATCCATGTCAGAGGTGTAATTACTTTACAAGATGAATTGTTACCTCATTATGCTTTTAAATGATGTTTTCATAATTATATTACTGATGCAACTGCATCATTTGGTATTCATTTCAATATGAAATATATGTAAATAATTATTTTCTCTAAATACTAAATATCATAACTATCTGAATTCTACTAATAATTATAACTGTTGCAGTAATATTCAATAATACAAAGGTAGAACCAAAAGAAAAGCTTAAAATAAGAATTGGAAACAATTCAAGATTCCCTTTATATATTTTTATTATATAATATATATATATATATTATATATTGATTCCCTTTCTTCTAGTTGGTAAATTAGGCTGTTAATGTTAGATAACCCTGAACAATTACTCTCAGAAAAAAAATATATATATATACATATGTTTAACAAGCATTTTAATTCCCCCTGAAACTGATGTCATTTTTAGTTAAAATTTTTATTTTATTTTTTAAAATATTTTCCATGTTTACACGATTCATTTTCTTTCCCTATCCTCTTCCCTTTCCTCTCCCAGAGCCAAAAAGCAATTCCACTGGGTTGTACAAATGTTATCCGTTGATACTTATTTCCATATTATTCATTTTTACCATAGAACAATATTTTAAAGCCAAAACTCCAAATCATATACCCATATAAACAAGTGATAACTCATAAGCTTTTCTTTTTATGTTTCTACTCCCATAGCTCTTTCTCTCAATGTAGAAAGCATTCTTTCTCATAAGTCCCTCAGGAACATCCTGGATTATTGATTTATTACTACCAGTGAAGTCCATTACATTGGAGAGTTTTAAAATGTTTCACTTTCTGTGTACTATGTTGTCCTGGTTCTGCACATTTCATTCTGCATCAGTTCTTAGAGGTCTCTCCAGTTGATATAGAAATCCTCCATTTTATCATTTCTTACAGCACAATAGTATTCCATCATTGAAGGCATTTTTAAAAATTATATTATGTTTATTTGCTTCATTGAGATTAATTTCCTGTCTTTTTATTGAATTAACCACAAAATTCATTCAATTAAAGAAGATTCCTTTGTCTTTCAATTATTACACCATTGTTACATCAATCTTCTTTTGCTAATATCCTGTGGTGTTCTACCTGATAATTATTTGAGGCATGCCTTTACTTGGTTGGGGATGGAAATATCTTTCATTGGCAACTGGATGATGGAGGCTGTCATAATTTTGGTATGCTTTGCAAAACTTTCATGTAGAATCACAGGTCATTGTCACTCGCTAATAATATGGTTATATTTCCTATGGGGGAGTTGTTTGAATGATTTCCATGATATATTTAAATTCAGCATATCAGTGCAACTGGGTTCTCTTTATTGATGAGAAGGTAGGTAGTGAGTGCTAAATTGTTAGAATTTTGTGAATTATTACTGTACATTTGTGCACAAAAATTAATTTTAAAGAAAAATATGCTATAAATGAACTACACAGGGAGTAAGAAGTGGGACCAGATTTTAACCCACACTAATCTGGAAACAAACCTAACATTCATTTGACAATACCACATCTTTTTTTGTCTTTAAGAAATTTAAGTTAGGTAGAAAAATTGAATTAGAAAAAATGATCAGAAAAGAATTAGTAATTATTAAAATATTAAATATATCTTATAAAAATTTTATTACATAGTGGATAATAAAATAATGATAACTATAAGAAGTCAAAATTGAAAAGGAATGAGAGAAAATTTGAACAACTGAAGTGAAATAATAAGTGTTAGAAATTATTTTAGCTTATTTTATACCTTTTAAAATAATTTTTAAGTCTGCCCTTTGATCCAGCCATAGCACTGCTGGGCTTGTACCCCAAAGAGATAATGGACAAAAAGACTTGTACAAAAATATTCATAGCTGCGCTCTTTGTGGTGGCCAAAAATTGGAAAATGAGGGGATGCCCCTCAATTGGGGAATGGCTGAACAAATTGTGGTATATGTTGGTGATGGAATACTATTGTGCTAAAAGGAATAATAAAGTGGAGAAGTTCCATGGAGACTGGAACAACCTCCAGGAAGTAATGCAGAGCGAGAGGAGCAGAACCAGGAAAACATTGTACACAGAGACTGATACATTGTGGTACAATCGAAGGTGATGGACTTCTCCATTAGTATCAATGCAATCCCTGAACAATCTGCAGGGATCTAAAAAAAAAAATACTACCCACAAGCAGAGGATAAACTGTGGGAGTAAAAACACCGATGAAAAGCAACTGCTTGACTACAGGGTTGGAGGAGATAAGACTGAGGAGAGACTCTAAATGAACACTATAATGCAAACTCCAACAACAGGGAAATGGGTTTGAGTCAAGAACACATGTGATAACCAGTGGAATCATGCGTCGGCTATGGGAGAGGGAAAGGCGGGGGGGGGGGGGGGAAGGGGAGGGGAGGAAAAGAAAACGATCTTTGTTTCCAGTTAATAATGTATGAAAACGACCAAATAAAATAATATTAAAATTTTAAAAAAAATAAAATAATTTTTAAAATCAAGGAAAATACAAGTAACTACAAAATATAAAATACAGAGATTAAAGGGTTTAGTATCAGAAAAAATATAAACTTATTAGTAAATGCTTAAATGGGGAAAATAACAAAACCAGATATAAATATTAAAATAAAAACTAATTCAAAGATCATAAATTATTTACAGGACAGAAAGTATGAGACAGAAACAGAGACAATGAGAGAAAATGTTCATTAATACTTCTTCTATGCGATAAAAATTGTTTTCACACCCTACTAACTGATAGATTAAGCAGGGGGAAAGCTCTTTAGCAGTATCTCAAAATACTGCATAAAATGCTAAATTAACATATTGAAAAAAATACTCTGTGACATGAACAGGCTGATTTACTATCAGATATTTAGGAATAATTCATCATTAGGACAAATAACAAGATAAACTATATTAACCACTATTATCATCATCATCATTTCAAAATTTAAAAAGTGCTTTATAAATATTATCTAATTTGACCCTTAACAACAATCCTGAAAAGTAGTTGCTAGTATTTTCACCATTTTATGGATAAGTAAAAGAAGCAAATAAAGATTAATTGTCATGCTCAAAATCAGACAACTCCTCAGTGTCTGATGATGGATTTGAGTATTGGTCTTCTTGTGTAAAGATTAAAATTTAGGGGAGACGGGGAGACTGAGGCAGGTAGAAATTAGTTTCTCTCTGCAAGGAGTATTATATTTTTTAGAGGTTTATTAAAGGTTAAAGATTAAAGAATATACAAGTAAGAAACATGTGCCTAGGCCAGAGGCCTAGACAAAATAAACTCACATCACGCAAGAGACGCGCCTGCTCCAAAACAGAAGTCCAAAAAGAGCCAAGAGAGCCCCTCAAAAGCCTTTGAATCAGCTTAAATACCTTCTCGATCTCGGCTCAGATGAGATTACAAGGCATTCTGGGGAAGTGGAGCAAAGGCTCGTGGGGATTGTAGTCCTGTATTCGAGTCTATTTTTTACACTTGACTCTAGGACCAGTGCTCTACCATTGAGTCATCAAGCTGAATCAGAAAAAAATCTTAAAAACACCATTTGTCATTTTAAAAAATAATCATAAAATTAACATTTTACCTGATGACCACATCTGCCAATAGCGAGTTTTTTAAAGATTTTAGCATTCAACAAAGAATATAATTAAATAATTAATCATTGCTTTAAAGAGAGTTGATATCTAAATGTTTCCTGCCTGTCAATAGAGACGTAAAGGAATAAAGGTACAGATTAAGGCATACATTTTATGATAGGGGTAATATGTTCCTTTGTTTTGCTTAGTTATACTGATTTGTTAAGGTGGCAGAAGGTAAGGGGTTTTTACTGTGGGGAGATGTGAAGAGATATTTTAAAAGATGCCAAAAGGAGGAAAAGAAAATCAGTAATAAATTTACAAAGATACAAAATACAAATATAAGAATTTTTATCAATTTAATTTATATACCCTTTAAAAATAAAATAATAAATAATTTTTATTTGAACAATCTGAATAAAATATGAATAAAACAGATAATTGTGATTCATATTCACCTTTCTTTTTTCTTCTTTCTATGTTGAGATAATTGTGTAGGGTGATAATTTCTAATTTTAAAACCTAAAAGAAAATTAGGTCCTCAATCATCAAAAAAAAGAGAAAGATCATTAAACTAAAGTAAACTTGAACTATAGTCTTGACTCTGTCCCCAACCAGTAGTGTGACCTGATGAAAGTCACTCTAAGCATAGGATGCTTTCTTTGTCTTTATGATAACATGTATGTTATATACATCACAATTTTGTTATAAAAATGGAAATACTTTCATTAAATATACATAAATATATACTATGAGCAAATATAATTGGCTCTGAAGATACAAATAAAAAAGCAAATACTACCCTCAAAATTATCTATCTATCTATCTATCTATCTATCTATCTATCTATCTATCTATCTATCTATCTATCTATCTTTGTAGATAGATAGGAGATAGTATAAGTAGTACAATGAGTACAGAAAGGAATAAAAAGTGCACTGAATCTGGAGTCAGAAGACAAAGCCCAAATGCTAACTGAGTGATTCTGGAAAAATCCCTCAATCTTTTTGGACTGCAGTTAGTGTTTAATTTTACAACTTCAAAAATTTCAACATTTGTGACTATGATTCTAATATGCTATTATCTCTAGGATAATTCTGCTAATCTATATGAGAATAAATTTTGAAAACAATCTGAAATTGTGTGATTTCTAGTTTTGTTATTTTGTGACCCCCTATCTAGG
The DNA here is from genome assembly GCF_027887165.1 of Monodelphis domestica. Taxonomy (NCBI): domain Eukaryota; kingdom Metazoa; phylum Chordata; class Mammalia; order Didelphimorphia; family Didelphidae; genus Monodelphis; species Monodelphis domestica. Next base: position 54,211,136 of record NC_077234.1, read on the forward strand.
ATCTAGAAGTAGTCTCTGGGAAGCTGAGAATGACTATTCTCTTTGTGCAGTTTCATGTACGGTGTACCCTCATGTGGCTTTGGAGTCCAAAGGCTGAGGCGCAGAGTTTGTGGCACATGGGGCCTGGGACGCCAGTTGTTATAGGAGGTGCGGTTGTGGCCTGGTGCCGGCGTTCACGCACAGCGGCAAGACGTCGACGTCGCTCATCTTCAAAGGTGGCGTCGGCAGGTTAATGTGGGTTCGCCAGCTGCTTCTGTCAGAGGCAGCGAGTTCTAGTTGCTTTGGTGTCATGCCAGCCCACTTCAAGTTGGACTTTAGCGGATCCTTGAATCTTTTCTTTGGTCGGCCTTGTTTCCTGAGTCCAGCTGACAGTTCACCATAGAATACCTGTCTTGGTATTCGCTGTGGGTCCATGTGGATGACGTGTCCAGACCATCGTAGCTGGGTCTTGAGGACCAGGACTTCGATGCTGGTGGAGCTGGCTCTGTCGAGGACTTCCTGGTTGGTGATTCGGTCCTGCCATCGGATCCTCATGATTGACCAGAGGGAGCGTTGGTGGAATTGCTCCAGCTGCTTCATGTGCTTCCGGTACAGTGTCCATGTCTCACACCGTACAGGAGCGAGCTGAGGACCACTGCGTTGTACACTTTGAGCTTCGTCGCAGCGCTTACACCGCTGTGTTGGAGGACTTTGGAGCGCAGCCGCCCGAGTGCCTGGCTGGCCTTTTGGATCCTGGCATTGATCTCGTGGTCTAGGGACCCGTCGTTGGCGATGGTGCTGCCCAGGTACTTGAAGGTGTTGACGTTAGAAAGCTGCGTGCCGTCGATTGTAATGCACGGCTGGTTTGTTGGCCTCCCTGGTGCAGGTTGGAACAGCACCTCTGTTTTGCTGAGGCTGATAGTCAGGCCAAACAGTTTTGTTGGGGTGGAGAACCTGTCCACAATGGTTTGGAGATGATTTCCTTGGTGGGCCATGAGAGCACAGTCATCTGTGAAGAGAGCTTCCAGGATGAGTCTCTCTGTTGTCTTTGTTTTTGCAGTCAGGCGGCGAAGGTCAAATAGTGAGCCATCCAGTCGGTATTTGATGTAGACGCCCAGGTCTAGATCCATCACAGCATGTCGTAATACTTGTGTGAAAAATAGGTTGAATAGTACCGGAGCAAGGACACAGCCTTGTCATGCCATTGGAGATGTTGAAGCGATCAGAAGTCTCTCCACCAGATAGGACTTCCCCTGTCATGTCGACATGAAAGAGCTGGATCAGTTTGACGAATTTTGCTGGGCAACCGAGCTTGCTGAGGATCACCCACAATGTGTCCCTGTTCACTGTGTCAAACACCTTTGTCAGGTCTATGAAGACAATGTAGAGACTCAGGTTCTGCTCAAGGCATTTTTCCTGCATTTGCCTTACCATGAAGACCATGCTGATGGTGCTGCAATCTGGTCAGAAGCTACATTGTGATTCAGGCAGGTTCTGCTCTGAAACAGATGACAGGAATATGTTGAGTATAACACGGGCGAGGATCTTTCCAGCAGTGGAGAGTAGTGAGATGCCTCTGTAGTTGTCACAGGCTGCTTGTGCGCCTTTGTTCTTGTATAGGGCTACGATGGAGGCATCTCTGAGTTCTGGGGGCATGTCTTCCTCTTCCCATATGCTGGTCAGCACTATGTGGAATGCCTGGAGCGCCTTTCCATTTAAGGCCTTGTACACCTCGGTTGGGATCCCTCTTTACCGGGTGCCTTGCCTGCACTCATTTGTTGAATGGCTTTTTGGACTTCTTCTAATGAAGGAGGGACGTCAAGTTGTTCAATGGTGCAGTTTTGGGGGATCTGGTCAAGGGCGCTTTGGTCAACTGAGGACAGTCCGTTGAAGAGCTGGCTGAAATGTTCTTTCCACCTATTGCCGATGCCTTTTTTTTATCTTTTATGAGAGTGTCACCATCAGAGGATAGCAAGGGGGCATTGGTGGATTTTAAAGGCCCATAGACAGTCTTGAGGACACTGAAAAATTGTTTATAGTTTTTCATGTCAGCAAAGCACTGGATTTCTTCTGCCTTTTTTTCCCACCATTGGTCTTGCATTTTCCTGATCTCACACTGAGCTGTGGCTTGGAGAGACTTGAATCTGTCCTTTTTAAGAGAAGAGTTTGGGTTATTTTGCCACTCCATAAAGGCTTTGTTCTTTTTTGTTCAATAGGTCTTCAATAGCAGTGTATCAGTCTCTGTGTACAATGTTCTCATGGTTCTGCTCCTTTGGAGGTTGTTCCAGTCTCCATGGAATTCCTCCACTTTATTATTTCTTTGAGTACAATAGTATTCCATCACCAACATATGACACAATTGGTTCAGCCATTCCCCAATTGAAGGGCATTCCCTCATTTTCAAGTTTTTTGGCACCACAAAGAGCACAGCTATGAATATTTTTGTAAATGTCTTTTTCCTTATTATCTCTTTGGGGCACAAACCCAGCAGTGCTATGGCTGGATCAAAAGGCAGACAGTCTTTTATCGCCCATTGGTATAGTTCCAAATTGCCTTCCAGAATGGTTGGATCAATTCACAACTCCACCAGCAATGAATTAATGTCCCAACTTTGCCACATCCCTCCAACATTCATTCCTTTCCTTTGCTGTCATGTTAGCTAATCTTCTAGGTGTGAGGTGATACCTCAGGATTGTTTTGAGTTGCATTTCTCTGATTTTAAGAGATTTAGAACACTTTTTCATGTGCTCGATTTCATTAACTGAAAATTGCATAGTCATGTCTTTCCCAATTACCAATTAGAGAATGGCTTGATTTTTTGTACAACTGGTTAAGCTCTTTATAAATTTAAGTAATTACACCTTTGTCATAGGTTTTTGTAATGAAGATGGTTTCTGAATTTGTTGCTTCTCTTCTAATTTGGGATGTATTAGTTTTGTTTTACAAAAACTTTTTAATTTGATGTAATCAAAATTATTGATTTTATATTTTGTGATTTTTTTCTAGCTCTTGCTTGGTTTTAAAGTCTTCCCTTTCCCAATGATCTGACAAGTATACTATTCTATGTTCGCATAATTTGCTTATAGTTTCCTTCTTTATATTCAGGTCATTCACCCATTCTGAGTTTATCTTGGTGTAGGGTGTGAGATATCGATCGAAACCTAATATCTCCAATACTGTCTTCCAATTTTCCCAGCAGTTTTTATCAAAAAGTGGGTTTTGGTCCCACAAACTGGGATTTGGGATTTATCATAGACTGTCTTGCTGAGGTCATTTACCCCTAGTCTCTTCCACTGATCCTCCTTTCTGTCTCCTAGTCAGTACCAAATTGTTTTGATGACCACTGCTTTATAGTATAGTTTGAGATCTGGGACTGCAAGTCCTCCTTCCTTTGCATTTTTTTTTCATGATTTCCCTGGATATCTTTGATCTTTTGTTGTTCCAAATGGACTTTGTTGTGTTTTTTTGTAATTCAGTAAAGAATTTTTTTTGGTAGTTTCATGGGTATGGCACAAAATAAGTAAATTAATTTGGGTAGGATTGTCATTTTTATTATATTAGCTCATCTCCACATGAGCAATCAATGTTTTCCCAATTGTTTGGATCTAGTTTTAATTGTGTGGAGAGTGTTTTGTAGTTGTGTTCATATAGTTCTTGTGTTTGTCTCAGCAGATAGATTCTTATTTTATGTTGTCTAGGGTTATTTTAAATGGAATTTCTCTTTCTAATTCTTGCTGCTGAAATGGGTTGGAGATATATAGAAATGCTGATGACTTATGTGGGTTTATTTTGTATCCTACAACTTTGCTAAAATTGTTGATTGTTTCAACTAGCTTTTTGGTTGATTCTCTAGGATTCTTTAAGTAGACCATCATATCATCCACAGAGTGAAAGCTTGGTCTCCTCATTGCCAATTTTAATACCTTCAATTTCTTTTTCTTCTCTAATTGCTACTGCTAGTGTTTCTAGCACTATGTTAAATAGAGATGATAATGGGCATTCTTGTTTTACTCCTGATCTTATTGGGAAGACATCTAATTTATCCCCATTGCAGATGATGTTTGCTGATGGTTTCAGATGGATACTGTTTATTATTTTTAGGAAAGGCCCTTCTATTCCTATACTTTGTAGTGTTTTCAATAGGAATGGGTGTTATATTTTGTCAAAGGATTTTTCTGCATCTATTGAGATAATCATGTGATTTTTGTTGGTTTGCTTGTTAATATGGTCAATATGGTAAAAAAATATGTGGATGGTTTTCCTAATATTGAACCATCCTTGAATTCCTGGTATGAATCCTACCTGTTCATAGTGAATAACCCTCACAATCACTTGCTGGAGTCTTTTTTGCTAGTTTACTATTTAAGATTTTTGCATCTATATTCATTAAGGAGATAGGTCTATATTTTTCTTTATCTGTTTTTGACCTGCCTGACTTTGGGATCAGTACCATGTTTGTGTTGTAAAATGAATTTGGTAGAATTCCTTCTTTGCTTATTCTGTCAAATAGTTTGTATAATATTGGAATTAGTTGTCCTTTGAATGTTTGATAGAATTCATTTGTGAATCAATCTGGACCTGGGGATTTTTTCTTAGGGAGTTCTTTGATGGCATGTTGAATTTCTTTTTCTGATATGGGATTATTTAAGAATTCTATTTCTTCTTCTGTTAGTCTAGGCAATTTATATTTTTGTTAGTATCCATCTATATCACCTAGATTGCCATATTTTTTCCATATAATTGGGCATAGTAGTTTTTAATGATTGCCTTAATTTCCTCTTCATTAGAAGTGAGGTCTCCCTTTTCATCTTGGATACTGTCAATTTGGTTATTTTCTTTCCTTTCTTTAATTAGACTGACTAGTACTTTGTCTATTTTATTTGTTTTTTCAAAGTACCACCTTCTAGTCTTATTTATTAAATCAATAGATCTTTGACTTTCAATTTTATTAATTTCTCCTTTGATTTTTAGGATCTCTAATTCATTCATTTTTAAATTTTTTTTTCATGTGGTACTCCAATTTAACACTTTAGCTACAACGGCCTTCAAGGACATACTCTTAGCCACCTAAGTAACCTACATACAAGTAGAAAACATTTTAAATTCATCCAAAGACAATAATAGCTCTGATGTCAAAAGATGAAAAATTTATCATATATTATATTTTATAAAATTTATAATAGTTTTGGCTAAAATTTTCCCCAAAAGTTTAGGACCCATCTCTTATACGTGGCTCAGAAAATCAGATAATAGTCAAGTATGGTACCAAAATGACTGAGCCAAAACCTGTTAATGCTGGAGGTCAGGTAGCTAATAATTACAAGTCACATCAGCTAGGTACCTGACTCAGTGGATAATGGACAGGCCTGGAGATGAGTAAAGTCCTAGGCCCAAATCCTGCCTTAGACACTTCCTCAAATATATGGGCAAGTCACTTAACCCCCATTGCCTAGCCCTTACTGCCTTAGAACCAATACATAGTATTGATTCTATGATAAAAGGTAAGGACTATTAAGTCTTAATGCTATCCTCATAAAATCTTCTTAAAACCCACTTTTCCACTTTTTGACTTTCACATTAAGGTAAAGTCCCAGATCCAGTCAAATCCAATTTTTCTAGTCATATGAAGTTTTCCCCAAAAGAGATGATTACCAATACTGTTTGTTTCTGACTTGCCAAATTTGGTCCCATACTGAGCCTCTCCTCAGTGGTACTGGCCCTTCTCAGTGTACTATACACCCCTGGCTCTGTAAAAATCCTATCAATTGGTTTAGGGTTTAATGGCAGGAGTGGTCTGAATCTATGATCTCATCAATGTAGCCTACTCACAGTGTGGATACTTCTACCACCAAAGTAGTCAAAAACTCATCTGTAATAGTTTGAGAGACTTGCCTGGGGCAATGAGAGTTAAATGATTTACCAGAGGTCACACAGCCAAATATGTGCTGAAAAAACAAAGTCCACCCTCATCCACTCTGTCCTCCTGCCTCTTCTCAGCAATATAGCCAATACTATAGGCAATGAGTAGGAACAGAATAGTGTGAAAAGCATTTCCATTTTCCCCCCCTCGATAATCTAGATTGTTTTATATCATGCCTAAATTTTAGGCTTTACTACAATTTTGGTTTTAATTACTTTCATGTCAGTAACCCAATGTATCCATTTCCAGGACTAGATTTTTACATTGGGAAGATCCACCAGAGCACCAAGAAATGATTAATGACTTGGAATTTTTAAAATTAAATATATTACTGTTTTTTTTAAAAATGGTAGGGAGATGTTTAGACTACATGCACTATTTAACTGTAGCAAGTTATATAAAATGAGTACAAAGTCCTCCCTTTTCATGTAGAATACCTCCCTAAAAACTTATAATGAATTACACCTTCCAAAGATGACCATATTGGGTTTTTTAAAAGGGCATTCCACTGGGATACAGTATTTTGTCTTTTCAAAGATCATTGTACATCTGATCATATGCTGTTATGAAATCATAAACATTCGGTTTGTCTGGTGCTGGTCCTGGGAGTCTCACATGAGTTCCTGTTCCAAAGGATCTGAAACTAAATCCTCTTTTGCTGAGGATGTTGTGCGTCTCCATGATCTGGTTCTGGTTAATTGAACACACCACGGCCACTTGCAGTGGCAATGATGGCATGATGGAGGAGGAGGCAGCGGTGACAAGGGGTTTCAGCCAGGGAGGGCCTTGCGTGTCTCTCCTACTCCGGGTACTGGCAGACTTTGGGAAAGCAGCTGCCTCAGCACAGTGTGAGCAAAATGGCAGCAGCACCCGCGGCCCTAGTATCTCTAATTTAGTCTTTATCTGAGGATTTTTAATTTGTTCGCTTTCTAGTTTTTAATTTGCATGCCCAATTCATTGACCTCTGCTCTTCGTAATTTGTTAATATATGAACTCAAGGATATAAATTTGCCCCTAAGTACTGCTTTAGCTGCATCCCATAGGTTTTGAAAGGATGTCTCATCATTGTCATTTCCTTCAGTGAAATTTTTGTTTCTATGATTTGTTCTTTAACTAACCGGTTTTGGAGAATTGTATTGTTTAATTTCTAAATTAATTTTTGACTTACCTATCCATGTATCCTTACTAATTATTATTTTCATTGCATTGTGATCTGAGAAGGTTGCATTTATTATTTCTGCTCCATTACACTAGTTTGCAATGTTTTTATGCCCTAATATATGGTGAATTTTTGTGAATGTACCATGTGCTGCTGAGAAGGTGCATTCCTTTTTGTCCCTATTTATTTTTCTCCACATGTCTACTAACTCTAATTTTTCTAAGATTTCATTCACTTCTCTTACCTCTTTCTTATTTATTTTTTGTTTGATTTATCTAGTTCAGATAGAGGAAGGTTTAGGTCTCCTACAAGTATAGTTTTTCTATCTATTTCATCCTTGAGCTCCTCTAGTTTTTCCTTTAGAAATTTGGATGCTATGCCATTTGGTGCATACATGTAGAGTTCAGATATTTTCTCATTGTCTATACTGCCTTTTATCAGGATGTAATTAGCTTCCCCATCTCTTTTAACTAGATTTATTTTTACTTTCACTTTGTCAAATATCATGATTGTGACTCCTGCCTTCATTTTGTCACTTGTCGCTCTATAGATTTGACTCCATCCTGCTACTTTAACCCATTGGTGTCTACCTTCCTCATGTGTGTTTCCTGTAGACAGCATATGGTAGGGTTTTGGATTCTAATCCACTCTGGTATTTGCTTGTGTTTTATGGGTGAATTCATTCCATTCACATTCAGAGTTGTGATTACTAGCTATGTATTTCCAAGCATTTTGATTTCTACTCCTGGTCCTGATTTTTCTTCTTTAACTATTTTCTTCTACACTAATGTTTGTTTTTAATCAGTCCACCCTAGTTCCCACTCTTATTTTACTTCTCTTTCTATCCCTCTCCCTTATTATCCCCCCCTTATTTTCCCTGTAGTATTTCTAAAATTACCCTCCCGCCCTCTCCCTCCCTGTACTGCTTCCCTCCCCACCGGTCAGTTTGATACCCTTCTACTCACTTATAGGGCTCAAATCTATTCTCTGCCCCAATGGGTTGCATTGTTCTTCCCTCTTTGGGTCAAATTCAAAGCACATAAGAATTCAGTATTTCCTATCCCCAACCTCTTTACCCTTCCAGTGTATTGATGTTCTCCCCCCTCCCACCATGAGCTTCTTTGTGACATATAAATTTACCCACATTTGTTTCTTTTCCCATTTCTTTTAGTATTAACCTATTTTTTAGCTCTAGTTGTGTATATATATATATACATTTATGTATTTATGCATGAATATATCTCTATATTTATATATAGATATACTATATATTTATGTCTTGTCCTTTCATACTATACTTTTTTACTTGTTCCCTCTAAGTGTTATTTTTCTAACTGCCCAGGTGGCAACAACAGTTTTTAAGAGTTACCAATGACCCCTTTTATTATAAGGATACATAACATTTTAATTTATTGAGTCTCTAAAATAGTGGGGGTTATTTGTTTGTTTGTTTTTTTTCCCTTTTAAAAAAATTACCTTTTGATGATTCTCTTGAGTTGTGCACTTGGGCATTGAATTTTCTGTTCAGGTCTGGTTTTTTCTTTACAAATTCTTGTTATTCTTCTATTTTGTTGAATGACCATACTTTCTCCTGTAGGAATATAGTCAATTTTGCTGGGGAGTTGATTCTTGGTTGTATACATAGTTCCCTTGCTTTCCAGAATATATTCCATGTGTTTTGGTCCTTCAGTGTGAATGTAGCCAGATCCTGCATCATCCTCATTGTGGTTCTGTGGTATCTAAATGACTTCTTGGCAGCTTGTAATATCTTTTGTTTGGTCTGATAGTTCTTGAATTTGGCTATAATATTCCTGGGTGTTGTCAGTTGGGGATTAAGTACAGGAGGTGAACTGTGGATTCTTTCAATCTCCACTTTTCCCTCTTGTTCTAGAATATTGGGTCAATTTTCTTGAATAATTTACAGTAGTATGGTGTCCAGGCTTTTTCTTTTATCATAGTTGTCTAGTAGACCAATAATTCTTAAATTCTCTCTCCTCAAACGGTTTTCTAAATCCTCTGTTTTGTCAATGAGATGCTTCATATTTTCCTCAATTTTTTCATTCTTTTGGTTTTGTTTTATAGTGTACTGGTTCCTTGTGAGGTCACTTAATCCTAGTTGTTGTATTCTGGTTCTTAAAGACTAGATTTCATCCCTCGGTTTTTGGTCATCCTTCTCTTTCTGGTCTGATTTTCTATGGAGGTCATCTTTCATCCTCTTTACCTCATTTTTCATCTCCTTTGCCTCATTTTCCAGCTGGTTGATTTTGGTTTTCAAGACACTGTTTTTTTCATTTTATATCAAGTGCCTCTGTTTCCAGATGACTTATCTTAGTTTTTAATTTCTTTCCCCAATTATCTTCAGCCTCTCTTAATTATATTTTGAATTGCATTTTGAGTTCTTCCAAAGTCTGTATCCAATTTGCTGGGATTTCTGATTCATCATTTGCTGATCTTCCCACCCCCCCACCCTGTTCCATTCACTGTTTAGAAGGTGTCTATTGTAATTTCTTCTTTTTCTGTTGTTTGCTCATATTCACCCCTTCTTTGCTCCCCAGATTTGTCTGTGCTCTTGCTCCTCTCATTTTTTTGGTTTTTGGGGCTTCTGCCCATCTCCCCTCTTGGAGCTTTGACAGAAGATCTCTCGGTGCAGTCTGTGGGGGAGGGTTGTTGGGATTTGAGCTTCTCTGTGCTCTGGAGACTTTTGATTGGTTTAAAGTCTAGCAGTCAATGAGGGAGAGGTGTGGGGCCTGGGCTTCCCTAAGTTCTGAAGTCTTTTGATGGAATTATGTTCAGTTGGGTTGGGCTGGGTGTGCTCTGAGGCCAAAACTTCCTGGACGGCTGGAGCAAATATGGAGGATCTCCACAGGTCTGGCCAGGCTGCCAGCTCTATGCTCCCTCTCCAGCTCCTTCCCCACCATCTATGTTCGATGCTGTGAGCTTGGCACAGCCCTGCCCATAAGGTACACCCTCCAAACCACCACCTTTTCCCACCCATAAGTTCCCACTGCCACTGGCATCTCAGAGCTGTAGGTGGGAGGGGGGATGGATCCTGGGACCTTCCTTCTCTCTTCCCCTTAAACCCGAGTGTTCTCAGATTCAGGCTTTTTTGGGGGATGTACCTTTTGAATTGAGTCCAGCAGAAGGGTTCCTTGGCTTTGTCTTGTTGTTAGTTTTGATTTCCAGTCCCCTAGGAGCATTCAGTTTGTGATCTGTAAGGAAGGGTTTTTAGATGTCTGAACTTCTGCTCCTTCTAGGCCACCATCTTGACTCCACTCTCCCCCTACCCCCCATAATCTTATATATTGGCATAATTACATTAGTTCAAAGCTATATTCAATTCACATTCTATTTCAGTTGTCATTACAATCAATTGTCAGCTTCTGAGTGGGTAATATTTCTAGAAAACTACATAAAAATTAAAAAAAAAAAATATATATATATATATATATAAATGTTGATACATTTAGGCTATGGGAAATCATGCCTTAGGTTCCAACAACCACCAAAAACTGTGAGATGAACAAAAGAGATGGATGAAAATACATTTTTCTGAGCACAATTATTAATAATAAAATATTAATTCTGGTTATATGTACTTTTCTATCATAGTAACTATAAAACAACCCATATAATGCAGTACACAAAATATAAATTGGCAACATGGAAAACATTTTCTCACTGGTAATTCCATAGAATTCTATAGCCTTTTTGCATTAAAATCTTAATAAAATTATTTCTGACAATATTCACTTTTCATAACACATTAAAGCTATATAACCATAGATACCATACAGCAAATAAATTCTTAAAACTAAAACATCTTAACCAGAGTCTTACCTTCCATTCTGCTACATGGTAGTGTGTGGGTATATTAGTGTATACTATAGTGATATATAGATATATATATATACATATATATATGTATAAATCAACTTTGGCCACCACCTGAAAACAAAGGGAATATTTTATGGGACTTTGGTCATTGTTGTCAGAACAAAAATATCACCTTAATACCTAAAATACTTGCACTGCTCTTTAGGCATATAATTACAACTAAAAACTTGAGTATTAATAACAAAAAAATGAAAATATACAATGAAAGCATGTGGAGCACTTTATAATAGTAAAATGAAGAAGTCAAGTGAAGTACCTAGTAGGATACCAGCCCCTCTACAAATGCATGCATTCCACCTTTAATATTTTTCTCTACTGCCTCAAAAGTGTGAAGTTAACCACATGCTTAAAACTGTAAAAGTTCAACATGTAAAGATTCACTGTATACTCTCCCTATTCAAGTTGTTGTTTGTGCTTCATTTTTAGAGAGAGAATGGCATCACAGGGTAATGTCTTGACTTCTTGATGAATTGGATTTAAGTGAGGCAGAGTTGCACAAAATCCATTATGTTCATACTCTCTTCAAAAGTCATTGAATTGCTGTTGAAGGAAATCAGGATACCTGATGATGGATTGGATTGTAGTGATCCATCTTCTGTGTCTGAGCATTCTATAGCACCTACTTTAGTTGCCTTCTTGCCATTGAAATAAATTGTTCTTATCCACCCATTCCATCTGGAAAAATCTTCATGTACTTGAGATAGACGACTCTCCTCAACTCATTAATCGGTTTATGGACCATTGGTTACCCTCAACCTGGTTTAGCCCATATCTTGAGACCTTTTATTGGGGCATTGTCCCTGTACATGCTATATATTTTTGGAACCACAAGTAAAAATGTAATGCAAAGTGGACACCAAAGATGCATAAGTAACCCTGAAAATGGCTTAGCAGACCATCACACCAGAGGTGCCAGTCTTTGGGGATCCATTCCTTCTTAAATTGTAAGATTTTTGAGGAACTTTTTTTCTTTATATGCTCTGCTACTGGCATAGTCCTTTGTGCATAGTAACTGGTTAATAAATTATTAACTCTTTCCATGTTTCAATACATCAAATAACTGTCTTTGGGGGATAATACAAGCACTGAACATTGTGGAGTATAGAATAGGGAAGGGTACAGGAGGGGAATCCTGAATAGGTAGGAGTGTAAAGAAAGAAGTAATAATGACTAAAAACAAATTTAGATGAATTCACAATTTGACTACGGTCAATCTTAATTACTTTGTACTTTGACTAAATCCAAAAGAAATTCTTCCTTTTCCATAAAAAAAAGTAAAAATAAAAGGATTCAAATTCTCAACAGGAACAATGGAACAATTCCCCATTTCTTTCCTGTAGTATATAGTAAATGTTCCTTTCTGAATCAATGGGTTTCTATAATACTAACACTGAACATATACATAATCCATTTTTTCCTCAAAGAAAATGTTTTTCCAAGAAATTTTGCCTTGCCTCTTTTTTGGAAAGTGATGAATGTTTTTCAGATATACAAATGAATGTAACTGCATGAAAGCTTTCTAGAGACTATAATCCTAAGGATTTTCACAAAGTGTTTCCTTATCACACTGTATGCAACTCATAGTGATTTATGATAATTAGTTTTAAAAGCATAATTTCTATTTAAAAGAACCTTATACTCAAAAGAGTGTTTTTGTTAAACTGCTTTAAGTACAACTTACAAACTTGTTTAGGTCTTTGTTGAGCACCTTATTATAAGAAGGACACAGTATTATAACACCAGCAGCTTGTCAGGTAAGATTTATCCAAATCCTTAGAAGTACAAACAATAAACGTTTAGGATCACGTATCATTAACTATTTCTTTCTAGCTGAACCATTGCTATTGCATAACTACATTGAGATAGGGCTTAAAGTTATAGAAATACATTATGAAATCTTCTTGATAGCAGTGAAATACAGCCCAACCTATCTACTTTGAAACACAATTTTAAATTTAATTTATGAATTGGAAAATGTTTCAGTTATTAATTTTATGTTATCATAGTAATTTAGCTGGCAAGATCACTAATTAAAACAATTACTGATCTCCTGACACAAATATTTAACTGTTTCTTTTAAAATTCAGCCTTGTTGGCATGTGTTTGGGCATAATACTTTTGATAATTTTATTTTATTTATATTTATTTATAAACTCTGTATTATCATTTTTAATTAATTTATTTGTTTTCTTTCTGCCTGTGCTTTATCTATATGTCTCTCCAATCTCTCTTAATCTTTGATCAAATTAACAAATGATTTAACTATTTTGTTGGTATTCCCACTAAAATGAATTTCAGTTTCATTTATCATCTCAGTTATCTTTTTATTTACAAATATATGTTTTATTTCATGAGGTATTTATTAACTGGTAGGGAAAATACATGAAATACAATAGGTGCTATAAAATGTTTATTGTATTCCCTACTCTTCCCTATCTTCTTTGAAATTTTGAATTTCAACTTTTATATTTATCTACATTTAATTATTGGTTAATTTCTAGTTTTGTTTCATAATCAATTTAGTTATCATTTCTTTTTCACTTTTGTATATATATATATATATATATATGCATATATATGCATATATATACACACAATCATTTTCATTTACCAGTCAATTTTCTTTACTTTTTGATATGTCAATTTTTTTCTTTCCCTTTCATACTTAGGTCCCCCTAGATCTTGACTAATTCTCAATTAAATGTAAATTAAATGTATGTTCTTATTCCCTTTATTTGCATTTTCTTTAATATGGGAACTATGTCTCTTTGAAACCATTCTTTTTAAGATTTTATATCTGACATTTCTCTTAATGGGTATTGGAGTGGTGTGACCTATGTATCACTTTGAAATACATTCCCCTCTTGGTTCTGAAAACTTTGGGACCATTCTTTTTATGATTTTTTGGAATATTGTATTCAGTATATTTATAAAAATTTGGTTAATGATGCCTTTTCTAAGAAACTAATGATTCTGAATTAGTATTTCTAAGAGTAAAAATTCCCCAGGCATGTATAGAAGGTCAAAAGTAAGAATTTTCAACTATTGAATTAAAGATTCTACATTGAATCATTTTTTTATAGATTAATCTCTTCAAGAAAAACATGGAAAAAAACAGTGGTAAATGTTTAACCAATGTGAAGTTAGTGTCATGGTCTTTTCACTTATAGTCACAGGAGACACATCTCTGACCTTTCAGAAGTCTTCTAGATACATCCCATGATAGGAGTAGTTAATGGAAAGTTATTGACTGAAAGGGATTTTTGAATTGTTAAGTAAGGTCTTTGATGATAGCTTTACTCTCAACTACTACTATCTTTAAATTTTCTTTGACTTAGAAGTTATGGTAGTGATCAATATGAGTTATAAATATTTTGAATACAAGTCCTGGATGAGAATAGGTAATCATAGGTAGAGTGTGTTACTTTAAAAAATAGCTTATTTTTTGTCCTTATTTGGACATAATGGCATATCTCTTAGAGATATTATTATTATTATTATCTCTATTATAAAGTAAAAAAATTTTCTTAATCCTTTAAATTTCCAAAACTGTGGACCTTTCAGAAGAAATTAGAAGAAAGATGTATTTGAAATAAGACTTTGTATCAATGGATCCTAAATAACAAGAGGCAAGAGAGTAATATTAGTTAAATTAACAAGAACTCCATTTTATACATTGATGGGATTCCAGAAATTATTTGACAATAAGCCATTCTTGGTAAACTATGAGTTTACATATAGCATATTTAGGAAAGTTAGAGGAATTATAAGAAATTCATTCAAATATTAATTTTAAAATAGTCTAGAGCAATTAAGATATTTAAGTAAAATAAACTACGTTTTTAAAGCCAATTAAGTTATGAAATGCCCCCAGTGTAAATGAGTAAGATGTCAAATAATAATTTATATTAATCAATCAAATATATTAGTGTTGTTATTAAGTGTGGCCAAAAGATCAAGAAACCTAGGATAACGTGAATATAAATATAATAGGAAGAGAATGATTTCTTGAACTACTGAACAAGTCTATTTAGAGAAAGGACAATTTTAACTTTTCTGGAGTTAAATTAGATGAACATTTGTTATAAGAATTTAAAACAATTATTTAGATAAGTATATATTGATTTATGTTGTAACTGTCAATTAGTTAACATACTAATGCATATGGAGGTTTGGTCAAGTTATTTCATAGGCATATCATTTTTCATCCAATATTCTAAGGGTCTGAATTATGTCATGAAAATAAAATGCTTAAGGATGAAATGGAAACTTGTTGTTTAAAGCCAAGTATTTAGATAAAAGTGATGATTTATCATAGTAATGATTTATCTGAATGTTTCTATAATGCAAACATTGTGTAGGTATCACTGCCAAAAATGCTAATGCTGATTCTATATTAAGAAAAAGAAAGCATGTATTCTTATGGAAGGGAGAGTACTGCTGTTTTCTACTCTTGTTAAGACCCATTGGGACTCCTATGTTCAGGTCTTGGTCCCTCTTTTGGAAGGATATTCATAAACAATTAAGCTTTCAACATTTATTCAATACCCACTGTATTAAGTACTGTAGTAAGTGCAGGGAAAACAAAGGCAAAAATAGGAATGTCCCTTCTCTCAAAGAGCTTACAATAGAAAAGAGAAATATTATAAATAAATGAAAACTGAAGTGGGAGATGAAGGGGAGTGAAAGAGAAGGTACCTGGCATGGGAGCATAGTGGTACATCAGAAAAGTCCTGAGGTAATACAACCAGGTGAAAATGTGATGCTTTGAACTTGGGTACCTTCTTAAATGGGGGTTTTGAAGTTCATGATTCCAACCTCCAAGCTGAAGAACAGAGGATAATGGGGGATGGAGTCTGTCTGCCTGCCTGTCTGTCTCTGACTTTCCTTTTCTTCCTCCCTCCTTCTCTTTCATTCTCTTTCCCCTCCCTCTCTCTTCTCTTTCTAAACTCATACATCATGTGGCACAAAAGCTAGTCCAATCACTATCTCTTATTGGGCTGTATGTTTGGTTCATTAACCCAAGGACAGAATTTTATTCCATGGCAGATTGTCCTGAGAAAACTTGCAAAGACTTTTTTTCTCACATTAGGGAATGCTTTGACTTTGGAAAATGGAATTATGTAATCAGATACCCCTCAGTGAACAGCTGAGTGCAGGTGGCATTTTAGGTTCACTGTCAATCAGACCCACAGAGAAGTGACTAGGTGACTTCTAACTTTAGACCTTGTGCAGTCAGCCAGAATCCTTTCTAAAAAGAACCAATAAATGCAACTACAAAGGGAAAAACTTGCCTGAAAGTAGAAGGCTGATGCTGTGCATGGAATTCTTTTAAGGGAACTATTAATGTTGCTTTTTGTTTGATTACCATCACTATTAAATCCTAACTGTGTTAAGCAATTGATTACATTCAATGATTCCAATTTTAAAAGTAAAACTTTTCTAGTCATTTATTCTTAACCATCATGTGCAGGGGAATGTTATCACCAAAAGCCTTCAAAGTGATAATAATAGATTTAAAAAAAATCAGAGATAAAAATCAAATGTTCCAATAACTGAATGGTGAACAGATGGTTAATTGAGGAAGTGTGTTACAGAGGAAAGAACATTGTTTTGGAATTGGAGGACCTGGATCTAAACTCTATCTCAGTTATTTACTATGTGATATTAAGCAATTAAGAATCCTTCTTGACCTCAGTTCCTTCAATTTGTCAAATAAGAGTATTGAATTCATCCTTTAATGGGCTCACCAATTCTAATGTTTTCATCCTGTCATTGTAACCCAATAGTTATAATACAAATGCTATCCTTGTTCCTAAAATCCATTGTTCTTATCCCTTTCAAAGGGATCAGGGATATTTATAGAAATTTACATTACCAATGATCAAGAAAGGAAAATGAGCAAATGGATTATAAAGATCCAGAATCCAATTATTATCCATTTCTAAAATTATGCTAGCCTCCATTATCCTATATCTTGTCTATTCTTTTTATCAAAGACTTTTAAAAACTTTGAATGAATATAGGCCTAGATAGTGCTTTGGAGTTAATTGAATAAGATGTTGATATGGTGATATGTGTCATTTAGGAAGCTCAATTTAGTAGCTGAGTGGAGGGTGAACTGGAGTGGAGAGAGACTTGCGGAAGAAATATTAACCATCTGGATATTGCAATAGTATCAGTCTGAAGTGATGAGGGTCTAGATAAAGGAGGATAAAGTATTGGAGGAAAGAGAGTAGATAAATATAGAAAATATTTCATTAAGTTAGAAACTAATAACTGATGACTGATTCGTCATGGCAGAAATGAAAAAGAGTAAAGAGCCAAGAACAACATCTAGGTTTTGAGTCTGGGTAACTGAGAAAATAATGAGAATGATTTCTCAAAAATTCTCTCAAAAAATTTCTCAAAAATGATTCTAAAAATAAATGAAAAAATAAACTCTCAAAAGTAATAATACTCTACATTAGGTTGGGGAGAATTTGGCAATAAAAGAATGAATTCAGTTTGTGATATCTAGAGCCTAAGCTGTGTATGGACATTCAGTGCCAAAAGTTGCTTGAAGATGAGGATGAAAGATGTTGGAGAAAAGTTAGGACCTGATAAATAGATGTTCATATAAATGATCTTTGAGTTCATGGGAAATGATCACTTAGCAAAACAGTACATTGGAAGAAAATAAGAATCCCAGGACAAAGCATTGGGGGGAAATCCATGATTAATGGACAAAACCTGAATTAAGATCTGGACAATGAGACAGAGAAGGAACAATGAGGCAGATAGTGGAAGAACCAGGAGAGAATCATGGCATGAAAATCTAGACCGAAGAGATTCTCAAAGGAAAGAAGGTGATTGATAGTGTTGTATGAGAAATGCTCTCAAATTTGTAGCAGGGTCTTGCCCTAAGAATGGGAGACTCAATCAGAATTCAATCTAGAAGAAAATAATTTTATTCAAAGAAGTGACTTATGGTGGTATAATAGCCTAATAGTTGGTGAAATTGTCTGAGGGCTAATCAGGTAACCTTAGGGCTGATAGACAAATCTAGAGGCTATTAGAATAACTTTTATAAAGCTGATGGAATAGTAGCTCTCCAGGTATGGAGTGGTAACTACCCTTTGTGGATCAGGGTAGGCATATTTATTAGGGTCTGGGAACTTGTTATCTTCCATTTCAGAAAAATCTTCACCTTACCTAAAAACCCTGGAAGGTGGATATGACCAAATTCAGGTGGAGGTGTGTTTGGGGGGTTGATGTCATAGGGGATAATCTATGAGTTTGGGGGAGTCTTCTGGAATATCAGAGTCTCCAGTGAGCAGATCCCCCACTGTTATAACTTGTCTCACTGCCCTTCTGGAATGAGAACATGAATGGGGAGTGGCCTGATATTTGGAGGATCACTAAAGGTAATTAATTATGTCTTACAGTTCTGAACAATTCTAATCTTAAGTAAATATAGAACCACATAAGCAAACAGATTAGGCACAAAGCTGTTGCTCAGTATAGAATATTACAAATTTAGTACAAAGAATGGATAACCAATCAATCTGCAATTCATGCTTCACTAATGCTAAAACTACAGGTTTTACAATTGATGTTTAATTAGTGCTAACTAGTAAGAAATGTAAGATTTCAAAGTATGAGTGTGCTCTTCCTATTAGAACCCCTCACTTCCCAGTCTCAGTCCACTTCAAGAGTGTCAAAGGCTATAGAGAATCCAAGGATGAGGACTGAAAAGAGATTATGTGATTTTTACAATTAATTGATCATTATTAACTTTGGAGAGAGCAGAGTTTCAGTTGAATGAAGGAGCCCTCCATGAATGGTTTTATCTCTTTTTTTTCAGCTAAGATGGTAAAGAGAAGGGAAGTCATTAGAGGTATGAGGAAAGATAAAAAAAATTCAAAAAATCTTCTGTAGTGAGAGGGTTTCCTTGAGACAATGAAGGTCCAGGTGAAAGGACATGACATGAATTCTTACTGTACTCAGTCAGTTTGGTTTCACGATTTCATTATTTACAAGGATATAGCTGGGAACAAATGAACAAGAAGGTGGACAAAACCTAAAATTGACACTTGTCAGGGAACATAGGGTGATAGAATAAATAAAGTATCAAGGAACTTAAGAGAAGAACTGAGATGTAGAGGGATTGGTAATCATGCTGAGGATGAGGAAGGGAGTTTAGAGATTCAAGGGAGAAAGAAAGATGGAGTGACAACCTAATATGATTGGATGAAGAAATTTCAGAATTCACTCATGTGGAAATAATATTATGTTATTTGTGAATAATGGCGAGATCCAAGGCTTGACTATCTTAGTGTGTGACTGAGGTGGAGTGGAAGTCAACCATGAAGAATGAGTAAATTGAGTAATTGAGGCTGTTTGAGTGTGTATTAATATGAATATTGAATTCTTATAATATGAGAACAGGAAAAGGAGAGATGAAGAGGAATGAGAATTAGACATTGAACTCACTGAAGAAAGAAAAGGAAAGTCCTAATGGATAAAGGCAATAGTTACTAGAATCGTAATTGGTTGATAAATGCAGATTGAATAAGCCTCAATGAAGGAGAATTTACTGACCAATAGGAGTAAATGGAGAACCAATGAATGGCTCTCTCTCTCCCCCAACATGGCAAGTGGGAAATGAATGAAAATAAAACCAGCGCTTTAAAAATGTTTAGGAAAGGTATCTGACTAAGAGCTAGACATTTCTCAGTGAACGTAAGAAAAAGGAGGGAGAAAGGAATGAGTTTAAAATGAAAGCGTTTTGTTACTTATGGTGTAGGCGTTCAACAGAACATAATTGATGTATTGGTAGATTTAGAATGGGAGATTGGTAGGGTTTGAAAAAGTAGGATGAGAATAAGGGATTGGCCAGTATGTGATAGAGAATAGAATTTAAAACATGGCATCCAGGGATTTAGAGTCACATGGATGAGGAGGGAATAGAGTTCAGTACACACTTAGGAATTCAGCCTCGGGGTAGAATTGTGGAGGTGGATAGTGAGAAGGGTCCTAGATTTGGATAAAGCACCTCAGAAAAGGAGTCTGGATAAAAGGCACTCAGGGATAGAAGCAAGGCTTCCTTACTATAAAGACATAGAAAAGCAAAAGCAGTGGAGTTGCATATGGTCAGAGAGAGGAAGGAAATAACAAAGGAAGGGATAAAAAATAAGCCCTTTTAAGCTTTGTGTTTTTCCTACATTCCTTGTCTTCTCCTTGAGATCAAAGGAGGGTTATTTGGGATCAACTGTGCCAAGTGTGGCTTCATTGGAAATGAAATCCTGGAGAGAGTTATACCACCCAATGTGGTTCTCTGGGCTCGTTTCTGCCTCATTCTATTTCTGTTCTCTTGAGCACCAGTAGAATGTTTCGAGGAATGCATTAGCATCATTGCTCAGCATCTGGCTATCCAGGAGAGCTTGTTTTTTCAGCTGATTTGATGAAGGGTCAAGTAGATCACATTATTTTCCTTGAATAGCCAAAGCGTCATCCCCTTAACTTGTTCAGATTTTGATCCTTTATTCTAACCTCTAACCTAGATGGCTGCTTGCCAGTTCATAATGAGGGACGCCAAGGCAGCTTTAAACGTTTGGCAACATACAAAGCCACAAGAAACACTTGACTACAAGATTTAATTATTATAATGCTGAGTGATTGTTTACAGAAAATACTGACATTAAGTCATTTAGGGGAGAACACCACCTGGGGAACACTGAAATTAAAAAAAAAAAGAGTGAGAGAGATTGAGATGGCAATGGAAAGACTGAAAAATGAGTCCTCTGCTTGTCTTCCTTAAAAAAATACTAATTCTGTCTTCACTGAATAACTTGGCTAAGCTTGTGAATATACTACTGCCTATAGGATGCTTTTCTATCTGGCAATTAAATTAATGGCGACTGATGAGTTGAGGAGATATATTCTTGGTATCTGTTGGACAATTGGAAATTGAAATTCTCTAGAGGAATGAACAGATCATATTAACTTTAAGTAATATAAGCTTAAAATATATTTTTAAAAAATCCATTTCTTTCTTGGGTTTAAGTGAAGCCAGAAGAATTATGGATTTTGTTTTCTTTGGGTTGGGGGCATTGAAATGAATTTTTAAGATGACTGTCAATATGCAAAGCATCTTGAAAACAACAGCAACAAAATCTACATTTCTTATAAATTGGCTTTGGAAAAGATGAGATGCAAGAGACATGCAGGAGCCTGATAGCTACATTGCAAAGCCTTGACTTCATGTTATCCTGAGAATTTAGGGATCAGTGAATGACATTATAGTACCAATAAATCATTTCTTCTAGCATTATAATATAATTCTTGGAAGAATTACCTTGGAGAGCTTGTTTCTCAGAATTGCATTGCCATGGATTTCTTCAGTGCCTTTCTTCTGAAGAACTCCCTCTGTTTCCACATGTGTGATATCGCTTCTTAACATCTCTGAGCAAACAGACAGGGACATGGATTACTATACTCTAAAAATGAAGGGACTGAGCACCAGACAGGATTATCTTTATAGATACAGAGCCACTGATTCAAATGTTCTCCTTATTTCTTTTCTTTTTTCTACCCAACAAAATGTCAAGGAAAAAATAAAACATTTTCAAGAAAAAGCACACATTTCCCCTTGGGAGAGGGGAACTCTATAAGCTAAAAACCCTGACTCAGCATTCCTACCTTCAAGTAGCTTGGAATATCTTCTGGGACCTGGGCAAAGCCAGAACTTTTTTTTTTTTTTTGATACCAGAGAAAATAGCACCAAGTGTCCCCTGGGAGCGGGGAGGAAGGAACTAGGTTGCTAGAGGTAGAAAAAAAAAGAATCACAATAATTTCCTATTTTAACTACTTATTCTTGCTAACTAGATGATAAATTTTGGGTTGTTTTTCTATGCTAAAGGGCTTCATATACAATTATCAGTACAGAGATTAATTCACAAATGTTATTTTTTAATTATAGTATTTATTAATTATAATTTTTAGTAAAAAGGGGATAAAAGAAAAAAAAAGACATTAAGAACAACCTCAAATATAAGGACTAGACAGCAAAGCTCATGAAACACTACAGTCTTAATAGTCAAGATTTTACAACAAAAGTTTTTAGCTGTTTACATTTTCATTTTGAGAACTTGAAGATAAAATGGTTGTTGTTTGTCTCTAAAATATTCCTTATACCTTCCAAGCATATCAGTTTTCACATTAAATCAAGCATCTTGCTCTTATCAATCACAGCTCATATTGCTTCCAAATTCAGAGTTCTTTCTATGTCAAACCATGCAGATAAATAAGATAGAATTCAATAGTCAGATAATGAAGCAAGTTAATACACAGTGGCCAAAGAGTTTGAGGATCTCAAAAAATGCTACAAAATAAAATCCATTTACATCTACATTTTACATTTGTATTTGGACAATACTCATTGACAAATATAATAAATCTACATTTGACAGCCTGGGATATCCTGGCAAAAAAACAACTTTTCCCCTCACTCTAAACTAATTATATCCCTAAACGTCAGAGATCAGTCAAAGGCATTAATCAAAAACTCTCAGTTCCATAGAAAAGATTGGGAGATTGGGACACTAGCATATCCATTACTTTCAACCAGCAATTGATAAATCAGCTCATGGCAAAATGTTATGCTCAGCTGAGCACTAATCTGGCAGTCAGCGAACCTACGTTTGTCTCCCAGCTCTAACAACTTGACTAATTGTGTGGCATCGAGTCAGACATTTAAGCCTTTTTAGTCTCACATGACTAGTAATTGGCAAGAACTAGATTCAAACCCAGGCCACCCTGCTTTCCACGTCTAGCTCTCTTTCCACTAGAACATACTGCTCTCCTGTTAGCTTCTGGATAGCTCTGTCCAAATGACTGTCAGGATATAGGGGCAAACCATAATGAGGCTGAAAGCTTTCAAATATCATTTTATATAATCCCCTACTTATGAACACTAAGTGTAGGATTAAGTAAAAGTGCATCAATAACTGGAGCAAACATGATGGGATAAATGGGAAAATAATTATAGAATATGTGCTTGAATCTACTGAATGAAGATTAAATACTTGAAATGCTGTAGAACAATTCTAAAAGCCTCCCAACAAGGAGTACTTCCTGATATATTTTTTCTTAATAGTGTTGTTTAATTTTGCTTTTGAATCTAGTAAATTGCTACTTTGCGAAGGATAATATACAAGAGTGATGTCAAAAGTGATCTGTTTTGTTTTTTTTTAAATTGGGTAAAATGTCTTTTCAAACAGCACAGCATTTTTAGGAAGTCAACAAAAGCCAATTGAAGGAGTTATTATCTGTTTGATCATATGATTTGTACATGGCTGGGCATAGCCATTTCTACATGAGCTGACAGTTCAATGCACTTCCTTCCCCAAGAAAAAGATGCCTAATGACTGCTTCTAAGTATGGAATATAAAGGAAAATATGCTTCAGTCTAAAAATAAATGCCACCTCCCTTAATAATTGATGGAGTAGGAAAAGCACTGAAGTTGGAGTCAAAAGACCTAGGCTCATACACCTTTGTTCCTTTGCTCCTTGCTACCTGTAAAACCTTGTGAAAACAGTTCAGTTCATCAGAGTTTTAGGTTCTTCACTTACAAAATGAAAGAATTAATTTGAAGGTTGGCCCCTTGTAACATTTTATGATACTATGAACAAAGAAGTCTCATTTTTTAATTGAATATATAGAATTAATGGGAAGATCCAGTAACTTTGATAAATATCTGTCTTTATAATATTATAATATATTTATAATATAACATGATATTATATTACATATAATATATATCTTTATAATATTAAAATTTATCTTTATGATATTATATATAAATATAATATTTATAATATATTATATATATATATATTTATCTGCATGGAAAAGTCAGTCCCAAACACTAGAGATCTGAAGTTTAGATAGGACATGATTCTCCTGCAATTTAAAGTCCATTACAATAGAGTATTGATGGATAAATGTTACCTAGGAGAGAAGGCAATGCCTGGCTCAGGGACTAAGCTTCTCTTAAGGCATCTACTACTTATCCTCTCTCTTTAGTGCACAGAGGCATTTCAAAAGCTCCTGACATCAGCAGGAAGGAGCAGGAGCAGCAGCCCACATTCATGTGCTTTATGCTTTGAGAAACACTTTTTAGATATTTTATCCTCACAATAACCTAGGGAGGTAGGTGCTATTATTATCGAAATTACATTTTTATTTTCAAATGTAGAGACAGGGAGAGACATAAGTTAAGCGACTTGTCTAAGATCTCACAGCTAATTATGAGCAGGATATCCACTGAGCAACCTGGCTGACTTTGAAGATGCATCAAGAGATTTACAAGTTGAAATTGGCTCTGAGGGTGTTGTTAAGGTGAAGGTCAGTGTTTCTTGAGCCTTACTTACCTTTTTCAGCAAAGCTAAACAACAATAAAATCTGAAAACTACATCTTCTAAAGAGAGTTCAGAAAATGTTTTGGGTTCCCAGGCAATTTTCCCAGACAATCACCACAAAGATGGGAGGGAGGATCATCTCTAAGATAATTGAACTCAATCAAATGTCTACAGGTGTTCATTCCCTCTCACACTCTCTCTACAGCAAGACTACAAACTGCCCCAAAAATTGTTTTATCTTTATGGAGTAAGCCATATGTTATAAAGACAAATAACCAGTTAGCAAACATTTAAAATAGCAAAATGACTCTTATTATTTACCTTAGGCCTATTATTGGGACAATAAAACTAAAGGAAGAAAAAGAAAATGTAGGTCATCTCTGTTTACCACTCATTCACCATTGTTCTACTGGTGGTTTTTCTCCTCCTTACCATAAAACTCCTCTTTTAAACCTAACTACTATAAGAATGTCTTTTTCTTGCCTGGAAAAAATGAAAACAATGTGGTAGCATTTCAAGTGAAACTTAGACAACTTTGGAGATAACCACTGCCAAGGCTGTTACACAAATTAAAAAGAAAATACTTCAAAATTCATAGCTACCAACATTTCTTTTACTCTACCAACATGGGTTTTTTTTATGGGAAAGATATGGACTGGTATATGTGTTTGGCTCTGACTTTATGCATGTCTACATCACCCCTACTGCGCTTTAATCATCTGGTGTTAAGTTGTTGTGGGTTTTTTTTTTGTTGTTTTTTAAAATTTTGTCCCCCTAAATAACTCTCTCTCCTAGTGAGTATAAGTGTATAAGTAGTCAGTATAAAGGGGCAATAGCAGAAAGTAAGATTTCCAAGGGGAATGGAGAAGTCAGATACAAATCATCCCAAAGATCAAAGATGTGTAATTTACAAATAGTGACATAGAATAACCAAAAAATCACATCCTGGTATTTTGTGCTGAATCACAGGATGCTATCTGATAGCTTTGCTATCAGAGACTATTGGTCCTGTGATATGTAAATTCCAGACAAATTCTAGACCTCCATAATAAAAAATGAGCACATCACCAAATGGTGTTGATAGTTTTGAGATGATATGGACGTGTTAATTTTTAAATTTTGCTGACAATTTTGGCATGATTTGGATATTAATGAGCTAACTTAAAGGTGGCAAGAGAAGAATTAGTCTATTATCCAAAAAAACATTAGAAGTGAGAACCTAAACTTCTAGCTGCCAAACATTCATTCATTCCTATTGTGTGTGTGCTGCATAGTGCTCTCCACTCTAATCCATGGTTACATGAGTCATACTCTTTGCCTCTCCTGATCCTTCCCCTCTTCCTCGTGGTATCTGCCTATCCTCCATCCCATTGTATCCCTTTGTTCTCCTTTCACTGCTTTTCTTTCTACTGGCATACTTCTCACATACACACACTTAATAGTGCCTTATTAGGCAATTGCATCCCCCCCATACCAGTTGTGGTTTATCCTGGAAAGAACTCAGAACTGGGCACACCTGACCTCATTTCACAACTTAGTACGATAATTATCAATTCAACTCTTTCTTCCAAGTGACCTAAAAACTTCTATGTGTTTTTAAATTGATATATCACATACTTATCTATATATTCCCTCCATATTTCCTTATATAGCTCTATTCACAAACTGCAAAGGATTTGTGGTTTAGACAACACAGATATTCTCACTCTGAGAGTTTGTCTCCAAACTAATGCATATCCTAATCCATTTATGACATAATTTAGGAGTCTTAGGCAATGTCCTTTGGCACACACTGCTAGTGACTAAAGGGAAGTTTGAACCCAAATCTTCTGATTCCCTATCAATTATACCATTCTTCCTCTATTTTAGGCAACAAACACTTAAAAAAACCCTTTTGAATAGAAGAGTCTACACTATTATTGATAACTGCATACACAGATTGAATTGCATTATGTGAGTAAATGTTTGGATTTATTTGAAATATTTGTTTTTCATTAGTAAGAAAAGCTAATTGTACTTGCTTTGCAACTAATGTGAAAAATGTGTGTGCATGTATACACACATGCATTTTATACATAATATATATACACAAGTGAGTTGTGCATATGTATATGTGAATTAAGTGCAAATGATTATATGTATATATTTTTCTTTTTTCACATTGTATTAAATAGAAAGGGTAGAAGCAGAATTCATTATACTTCAGATGAATACAAAAATCAGAGGTAGCATTTGTGATTTCAGACAAGTCAAATGTTTAAAATAAATGGGTGGGGAAATTACATTATACTTTAAGGACACATAAATAATGGAATAATAGTAATACTAAAAATATGTACTAAATGTCAGTATCTAAACATTTAGAAGAAAAGCTCTTTAAATTAGTTTTTATGCTAAGTGTAGGAACAGATAGCAAAACTCATGAGAGTAAAAAAATCAATGAATCATTTTCAGAGCTAGACAAATTTAATAAAAAGGTTAAAAGGGAAAGATATGAAGGACCTGAGTTATTAGTAGAATCAAGGTCAGCTAGTTTTACTTTCCACTATCAGTCAAAAGACATTGTTGTATAGGCACAACATCTTACAGAAGCTGAGATAAGCATTGCTTAATGTGTGAAAGGTTCAAGTGGCATTTGACCTGTTTTTTTAAATTAATTTATTTAGTAAATTTAGAAAATTATTCTTTGGTTACAAGAATAACATTATTTCCCTCCCTCCCCTTCCCCTACCCTTTCCATAGCCAATGTGCAATTTCATTGGGTATTACTTGTGTTCTTGATCAGAACCTATTTCCATGTTGTTGATGTTTGCACTAGGATGTTCATTTAGAGTCTACATCCCCAACCATGTCCCCTCAATCCATGTAATCAAGCAGTTGTTTTTCTTCTGTGTTTCTATTCCCACAGGTTTTCCTCTGAATGTTTTTTTCTCTCGTAGATTCCTCCAGGTTGTTCAGGATCACTGCATTGCCACTAATGGAGAAGTCCATTACATTCAATTGTATCACAGTGTATCGGTCTCTGTGTACAATGTTCTCTTGGTTCTGTTCCTTTCACTCTGCATCAATTCCTGGAGGTCATTCCAGTTCTCATGGAATTTCTCCACTTTATTATTCCTTTGAGCATAATAGTAATGCATCATCAACATATACCACAGTTTGTTCAGTCATACCCCAATTGAAGGGCATTCTAAACAGCTAGAAGGAATTTAATGACCAATTTAAAATCTGCTTTAAAATGTTAATCCTGCAAGCAACCAATAAAGAGAAAACAATAAGAGACCACAAATTTGTTTTTTTTAATATTAATGTCTTGTTTATAACTTCTGACATTCAACTGATAAATTTATAAATTTGATACCAAAATATGTCAAAGCAAGGGGATTTTCAATATTTAAAATGCCATGATTTTGTTTAGGGACCCTTGACTCATAATTTTATAAGAACTTAACAGTAATGCTCCCTCATTCACCTTATGTTTTGAATTCTTATCATCAGAGGACTTTGATTTCCAAAAGCAAGAGGAAGTGATTATCTCACTTCAAAGACACCCTACTCAAAGGAAAAAAAAAAGGTAATTTTCATTGATTTTGTTTTCCTTTTAAAATTCGTTTTGCTCATGTATTTGGATTGAGTGGAAACTAAGTTTGAAGGAAAGACAATCACTTGTAGCAGACAGACAGTGAACATGCAGCTTATCAGTCTGGGTCTGAATTCTAACTATTCTATTTAAACAGATTTTGACCTTGAATAAATTATTTGATTTCTCTTAGTTTCATTTTTCTCATTTGTAAAATGAAAGGAAAAATATTGGACTAAATTACCACTAAAGTCTTTTCCAGTTCTAAGTGCCATGATTTCAAGATCCAAATCAGTCTTTATTATTTTTTTTTGCATGCTCTTGCAGGTCCCTAATAGTCATCTGTTCATCATTTTCTTTGCCTTCATCATCTCATCATTATCATTAGTTTTCAAACAGAGATTTTATCTTAGTTTGCAAAGAATTTTATATAAATTATATTATTTGATCCTCACAACAAGATGGTAAAGTAGGTACTTTCATTCTCTACATTTTAAAGATTAGAAAAATGAATCTAGGAGGTTATGTGACTTACCCAAGGTCACACAGTCAGTGTCTGAGGCAGGAGATGGCTTAGATCTTCTTAACTCTAAGTTTGGTGTTCTATCCACTCTACTATCCAGCTGATAAGAGTACTATGGCATTCTACTGGTATACTTTTAATGGGTAACAAATTTTCCCTGTAGTTAATGTTTTAATGACTTGATAATCATTTAAGCATCTCTCAAAGCTTTATATGAGTTTTTCATTTTCTAACCCACCTTCTTTTATAGATGAGTAAAAACACACACACATTCAGGGGAAGGTGTCAAAAAACTACATACTGTTATGGTAGGATTTGAGGTAAGGAAAAAACAAGAGGAAACATAACTAAATTCTGATTTATTGTTTGGGAAGAATAGGAAGGAATAAGGGTTTAGGAATAAACTTATACTTAATTTAAAAGCTATATCTATAACTAACTAAACTATATTACTAAGCTAAACATTAACTTCCCAATATCCAAGTCTCATACCAAGAGTCCAATTCAAAAAGGGACAGAATCTCAAGTTGATAGATGTCCAAGTAGGTCCACTGATGCTGCCAGCAGCCAGATCCAGAAAATCTCCTTCCTCTGTTGATCACAGGGAAAATCCTCTTTAAGTCTTTGGTACTTCCAGGAGAACAGACTATGAGATGAAAATCATTGGGCAATAAAATTTTGCCAGGTCCCAAGGCTCAGGCTCCTATGTTACACTAAGTCACATGCTCCTGTCAATCAATCTCTAAGATTTGCATCTCTCAGTTTTTGCATCAGTTTTTGTACAATCGTACATCCAGTTTTTAAACTATGTTACAAAGTGTTAATTATAAAACAATCTAGATGTAGGCTTACTGGTATGAATTTTAACCTATGTAGTTAATGTATTGGTGCCTTTGTGACCATTCAAGGTATTCCTTTGAAAGAATATAATTAAATAAAAGTTTGTGGAGATTAGATATTGACTAAATGTGGCAAAGTAAATTTATCCTTTTAATCCCATAGATATTCACTGCATTAACTGGAATAGATCATAGGAACATATCTAAAGCTAGAAGGGACCTTAAAATTCATGTAATCCAGTCCAATCACTTAGTATTTGAGGAAACTGAGGCCTGAGGTTGTTAATTCATGTGTCAAAGATTAGCAGCAAAGACTGTATTTGAATCCATGTTCTCTGATCCTGTCAATGCTCATTATTTTGTAGCATACTCAGAGATTTGATTGTTCAATGACCTAATTTTTCAGAGAAGAAAACTAAGACCCAGAATAAGTGTGTGGTTTTCCTAAGAATTGCACAGAATAGTGATAAAGCAGACACATAAACCTGAATCTCCTGTCTCTAGTCCCTCTTCCATGTTTGTGTATCATACCATCAATTTGCCAATCTGTGTTTGAGAAATTTTTTTCAGACATAAAAAAAATCTGAGATACATATTGCCTGATTATTGATAATTTAGTAATCCATCATGGTTTATATCAGCAAAAAATCACCCAGCATGTGTAGAGAGAGATGATAAAAGTGGAATTGATTAATCACATAGAACCTATGAAGTTCAATCTATACTCTATCTATATTCTCAATTTGTAAATACAATGAGTTTATAGTGAAAGTGATTTATTTTGATAGATAGTCCTCATTTTTTAAAGAACCCTGATGAGAGCGACATTTTTTCTATGCTTAAAAGATTAAAGATCTTTATTCATTGAATACTTTGTCTATGGTTGATCATTTAATTCATAGGCTTAATATTATATTATAATTTATTTGTAAATCAAAATGATAGCTTATAAAATTAAATGACAGTATAGAGATATAGTATTTTGCATGAGGAAAAAAAATAAAAAGCCAATAGCTCTAGCTCTGTAGACATCTATTCTACAAGCTCTTTCACTGTTACCTTCTTTACTTATTTTTAATTAATAGATCATTCCTGGAAAATAGTTTCTATTTATTCTTATTTCAACAAATAAACTTTCTGGTCATGAGGCTTTCTGAAAGTTACGGGCATATCTAAAGTATAGAAACTAAATTTATTTCCTCTTCCACCCTGGATCAATAATAATATGGCAGAATAAGATTGTTTTCTTTCTTTCATACATTCATTTCTTCATTCAATTCTTTATTTCACAAAAAAATAAGTAAAAGAAATCTACATTTATATAAAACTACTACATAAATGCTCTTCTAGATACTGAGAGGAAAGCAGATACAGGAATCTCAGTTCTTATCCTCAAAGAACTTATATTCCAGTAAAAAAAAGTAATTAGTTAGCCAAAATAAAGGAATTGTGAGAAATAACATTAGAGGTGGGGGAAAGATAACTTCCTCTCGTGGTAATCAAGGAAGATAGAAGGAAATAGCATTCAAGGTAAATGATGAAGGATAAGTCATTTATACAAAGAACATTGGGAGAGACATTTCACTCTTTTCATTGTGTAAATATCAAAAGAGAAATATGTACTGTATTAGAAAGAGAGGTTGGATGCAGAAAGATCTGATTCAAATCATTACCTTAGACACAGTAGCTGTGTAAATGAAGCAAGACACAAACTCCCTCAGATTCAGTTTCCTCATATGTTAACTGAGGGGAGCAAGAGTACCTTTCCTCACAGGAGAATAAAATTAAATGATATTTGTGAAGTTCTTTGCAAAGTCTGAAGCACTATATAAATGTGAGCCCTTAATATTAATGATGATTATTATAGTAATATTAAGAGTAACATAAACCTAGGACATATAATACTGGACTATATGTAGTGACCTGTCATGAAGGGCTTTGAATGCTTGTGTTTGGACTTGATAGAGAATATGGAAGCATGGAAGTTAATAAAGAAGGAAATTAGCATATTATATATTAAAATGTATTAGAAAGTATAATTAGAATCAGTGTAAGGGTATTATATGTGAGAAAGTTTGGAAAAAAAGAGATCATCTAGGATTTTATTGGAGCATCCATTAAATAAGAAAGGCTTGAACTAAAGGCACAACAATAAAAACGGAAAGGAAGAGACAAAGGTGGTAGACATGGTACAAGGTACAGTGGATTGTACAGAAAAAATAAATAAAACAAACAAACAAAAAGAAAGCCCTATTATATATTCTTGGGTAGAGGAGGAAGCAAAAATGATTTTTATATTTAAATGGGGAAATTAGGAGACATTGATAGAAATAGGTAAATGGGGTGTAAGAAATATTTGACAATATTATGAGAAGAGAGTATCTAGTAGGTAGTTGGGAATGTGGATCTAGAAATCAGGAGATCAAAATTGGAGTGCTGAAACTGATGGTTGTTAAATTTATGGTTGGACTTAATATTTAATTGGTTGCCAGGGATTTAATTTCTAAATCCCAAAAGTGAATTACTAAAGTAATATGGCATTTATGGTAGTTTATTTTTACAATAAAGGGAAGATATTAAAGAAGAGAGAGAAAAGGGGAGAGAGAGAGAGAGAGAGAGAGAGAGAGAGAGAGAGAGAGAGAGAGAGAGAGAGAGAGAGAGAGAAAGAGAGAGACAGAGAGAGAGAGAGAGAAAGAGAGAGACAGAGAGAGAGAGAGAGAAAGAGAGAGACAGAGCGTGAGAGTGTGCTCCAGCTTCCTCTGACCCAGGTAGCAATTCTAAGGCCCCAGCCAGGGGAAAGGAGTCTCAAGAAAATGGGCCTTTCCCAGAGACTCAAACCTCCAGAGAGGGCAAGGAAATAAACCTTTAAACTCACAATGGTTACTGTCTAAAAGGAAAGAAATCTGAGGTCTCTGGCACGAGCTCCTCCAGGGTCACATTCCACAGCCAAGTGTCCCTCTTCACTCAAAGTCCAAGTGTCTGTCGTCTGTGTGTCTATTTCCACTTTTAATGACCTTTCTCTATTTTGTCACTTCCCCTAAATTTTTATGTCTACTAATCACAGCCGAGGCTCCACTCCAGGACTGCCCACTCTTTCACACATGGGTAGCAGACCTCCCACTCAATGTAGGAAATGGGTGTTCACACCTTTTTGTGGTTAAAATCCAAAATGGGTAGATCTCCATACTCAACTTTAAGTACTGTGTTTACAATTTGGAGATTAAAATCTAAAAATAGAAAGGGGATTACAAGTTAATCTTCACAATCAAGGAAGAGCTAAGTACCTTCATTGTTGCAATCAGGAGAGAGCCAAATCCAATCTTCACATGGTACAGCCTTAGCTTTCAATCTACTTTCCATCTTCTCTATATATACCTTGCATATATTTGATTATTTCTATGGTGTCTATAAGAATGCTAGTTCACTGAAGAGAGGGGCAATATACGATGAGCATTTAACAAAATGCCTGAACCATGGTACCTACTTAGTAAATGCTAGTTACTTGATGGACAGATTGGATGTTATCTATAGCATAGAAGTACTATGGCAGCACCAATAGAAAGACAGATTCAAAGTCAAGAAAACTTGGAACAAATCCTGCTTCTGTAACATATTATGTGACTGTGGCCAAGTCATTTAACTTCAAAATGGTCTAGGCAAAGCAAAACACTACATGTTACAGAGTAGCTGCTACCTTGCACTGTTATGTTTCTTGGGAACTTTCTAGTCCAGTACTTCTCAAACTTGTTTAAGGACCCCTTTATACAATGAAAAATGATTCTGAAGAGTATTTTTTGTTTATGAGTTATATCTTATAACACTTATGTAGGAGAAATTAAATTATCTTAATATTATTGTGAAAATGATTTTGGAATGGCAACCATGGCAGTGGCAGCAGCAGCTCCCATAGTATCCATACAGGCAGCCACCAGAGCCACCACAGTGGCAGATGGTGAAGTCAACAATATTCAAAGCCCACCAACCATCCACCAAACAGCCACAGAAGAATAAAACTGCCCAAAATGAATACTGGTACAGCAGAACCAAAAGAAGAAGAGGTGAAGCAGTAACCTTGCCCAGAGACAGCAGGGTGGACTTATCTCACTGGGGTACAAAGAGGGAACCCTAAATAAGCCTCAGCCTCCAAAGCAAAATACAGCAAGTAGCAGGAGAAAGTGAACAGTGGGCTTTCAGTTCAGCCTCAACAGGCAGACAGTCTGAGACCAAGAGACCTGAATTGAACCTTGGCACAATATAAGCACAGAACAATAGTCCCTCATCCCAGGAAGCTTTAGCATATAGATAAAATTAAGGGAAACTATCTCCACAATGAGAAAAAGGTAGAAAATAATTTTGATCTCACAGATCCCCTTAAAGTCTTGGAAGACCTATGGAGAACCACTCCTCTAACCTCATGCAATAACATTCTCATTCCCCATCACTAGACTGTTTAAAGATAGGGATTATTGAAGTCATAGCAACTGATGGTATTAATAAATAAGAGAGAAGAGAAGAAAAGGGTAAAAAAAGAAAAACATTTGGGGAAATAGCTATGAAGAGAAATGGAAGCCTGGGAAAGAGGCACAGAGAAAGTAGTGGAGGTAGCAGGAATACCACCGGATGTAGAAATTAAGGAAGAAAAAGTTTCCAAAGGATAAATGGTCAATAATGTTGAAAGACAAAGTCAAGGAGGTTTTGGCCTAAGGGAACATAGGTTATTTTTTTAAATACATTAAAGAGACAGACAGAGAATTCTGCCCCAGGCTTTGGTTGAAGAGGAGCTCCCAGAAGGTGCTAGATGATTATACATAAAATGGCTTCTGAATTAAATCACATCCATAAAGGAAGATCAGAAAGAGTCTTTGAAAAATAGAGGTTCTCTCAATTAAGGAGATAAGAGATAGCACTGTTATATATCCACAATACATTTTATGAAGTTCATCGTTGCAAAGGTTATAAGTCACAGGAGACCAGTTCAATAGCTATTGGTTAAATAATGAGTGAGATGGACCTAATTAAAGAATATCTAATATGTCATTTCAAAACATCTAATTGTACTCAACCAAAATGACAATGGTATTTATAATGGTATATAAATTATATATAATATTATATAAATACCATTGTTGTTTTTGTTGTATATGTGTGTGGTTGTGTTCATGTATACACATACATAGGACATCTGGGTATGTTGGTTTATACATGTGTTTGCATATTATGCAATGAACAAAAACACATATGCACATATGTATTCCATATCTACATGAATGCAATACACTTCAAGAGAACTCTTGGAACTAAGTGCTATTATTATTTCCATCTCACAGATGAGAAAACCAAGGCAAAGAGAGGTATTCTATTTACCCAGGTTCACAAAGAAAATTAGTCTCTTAGGCAGGATAAGAATCATACACATCAATGACACAAGAAAAACCCAGTGGAATTGCATGTTGACTATTGGGGGAGGAGAAGGAGAGGAGGGAAAGAACATGAATCATGTAACCATGGAAAATTTTTCTAAATTAATTAATTAAATAAAAAATTTCAACTAAAAATAACAATAGCCAATTTTTATATAGCACTTTGAAATTTGCAAAATATTTTACATTGAATGCACATTTCATGTTATACTCAAAAAACTTATTTTTATCCCCATTTTACACATAGCAAACTGAGGCTGACAGGGTTGTTAAAGGACTTTCCCAGAGTCACACAACTAGTAAATGTCCAAAGGAGGATTCACATTCAAAATATAGCACTCAATCCATCAAGACATACATAGGACAAAGCTTCATACATTCTTTTTTTGCATACTGAGATTTGCCACCATTTATGTAAATTGCTAGCTCCCTTCCATGTGGCTGTGTCTCCAACAAACATGCATGCTCTGTAGGAATTCTGCTGATTGTTACTAAACAGTGAGAGACTCTACTATAGGCTTTGCCAGCATTAATTAGATTGCAATGTATTCCCCTTTCATATAACATTGCTGCCTAAATATAATGAACTGGTACATTGTTATACAAATACATGGTATACAGTGTTGGCTTGATCACTAAGCCCACATACAGAATCATTTCTTGAGTCTGATTCCTTGAGTGGTGCAAAGTTCCACAATGGCACTGATAGACAGTTAGAACAGCTGCCTTGCCAAGTCTGGGATTCCGGCACGATTCTGCTACAGGTGCAGGAATGAAAAGCTTAGATTCTTGAGAATAATTGTCTGTGTGCCAGCATATGGACTTGACCTTATTTCAGACAACAGCTTTTCCTTTTCACCCTCAGCACAGCTGATGTTGAGAACAGAATCCATCCATTTGGCTCAAATTTCAAACAGAATTGGATTCAAGGCCAACTTTCCCAAGTTTCCTTTGAAGATGGAATGTGGAGACTGTCCTTTCTCTGCTTTCTGATGGATTGATGAAGAATTAATCACTTATATCGCTATTTAATGGAAGAAAAAAAACAGCAAAATTTTGTTTCCAGTACCGCCTCCACAAATTTCATGCTTGTGGTTTTGGATGCTTCTAGTTTTGTCAAACTGAGGCTGTAAATAGCAGATTGCTTTGATGATGCAGAGCATATCTATCTGTGGCAATGTTTTATTTTAATTTTCGTCCTGAACTTGTGATTCCATCAGTTCCCAGGACTCCCAGTATGGAAATTTCTTACACCAACTCAGAGAAACAAATCTAATATAGCATTCTAAGAGCCTTTCCTGGAGGCACTGAGTTTAAGTGAACTGTCCATGGTCTCTCATTCCTATGTGTTAGAGGCAAGATTTGCATCAGTGTTCCAGACAACAACACTGGTCCTCTGAAAGATATGTGGAAAAGGAAAATAGCAGAGAACAGAATAATTTTCATCCTTTCATTTTATAGTTTCATAAATGTTTACTTTGACAAACATTATTACAGAAACTGGAAAAATCATGATCTCTGCTTTCACAAAGCCTATGTTCTCATACAAAAGTTCAATGACTACATTTATTAAAATTGTCCAACAAATTGTTATGAATGCAGGTCCCACATGATGGTTTGGATATTTGGTTTTATCTTTGTTCTTTGTATAAAATATAACT
Organism: Monodelphis domestica; assembly: GCF_027887165.1. Lineage (NCBI taxonomy): Eukaryota > Metazoa > Chordata > Mammalia > Didelphimorphia > Didelphidae > Monodelphis > Monodelphis domestica. The sequence goes on from NC_077234.1 coordinate 54,247,515, forward strand.
ACATATATAGAAAAAGTACTGATTTTATTTTTGAGAAGCTAGGTAATTGAAAAAGGTCATTGTGATACCATTGTAGATAGTAAAAGAGGTTTTCAATAACTTAGCAATTGAAAGAAAAGGTTAAGTACTCTCTCCAAATAAGCAGGCTTTTCTCTTCTCCCACAAAGTAGTGGATCCTTTGGGTTCAACCATTATAGTTGTCTTAGAGATAGCACCGTATTGCTTTTGACATTTTAAAATAAGCCTGACTATTCATCCATAGCCTTCCTCTTGTCACTTTGCTTTCTTCACTGGGCCATTAAGAGAGATTTTCTTTAAAAAGTCATTTATAAAACCTGGGCTAGGCAGAGTGGAACATGACAGTCCTCTGATTTTGAGAAGACTGAGGCTGGTGGAATCAATGCAGGTCTGAGCTGCAGTAGAGCTGAAAGAGATTGAGTGTTCAAACCAAAGACAGCATCAGTATGGTTAGCTCTTGATAACAAAGGTCAGTCAGGCTGCCCAAAATATTCTGAATAGGTCTAGGTCAGAAATAGTGCAGGTGAAAGTTCCTATCTTGATCAGAAGTAGAGTCAGGCCCAGGAGAGTCTACTGTGTTTCTAGCCTGAAAAATATTGGGAAACCCAGCCTCAAATTAACAAACAAAAAATTCATTAGTTTTGGGGCATAGAAACATATATTTTATCACCAATACTTATTTATATCAGTGGATTAAATATTCTAGCCCATTAAACTAAGTCTAATATTTGTTATTTTTAAAATGTTTTTTAGTGCTACACATTAAACTTGTGAAATTATCAAATTTGAACAGCTGTGGTTATTTTACACTCAGGAATAGAGGTCAGAAAAGTATATTGGTGAAATCTGTAGAGGCATAAGTATGCTTTATTTAAAGAAAAAAGTTTCCTTATAATAGGAACTATGCAAAAGTTAAATGTGCTCCCTCAGGAGATGGTTTTCCTTTCACTGGATATTCTCAAAATAAGAGTGTATTCTTTTATGCACATAATTGTAGAATAGTTCCTGGAACAGATAGTGACTGAGTTAGATGATCTTTGAGGGCTCTTCTATCTCTAGGACTATGATAAAATGAAAAGTTTCCTAAAAGTAGAACTGGACTGGGAGTCAGGAAAATTGAGTTCTAATCTTGAGCCTACTATTTACTCAATCTTTAAATTTGGGCAAGAATTTTTTTCAACTTTCCTTGGCCTAAATATTTTTTTCCTATAAAATGAGAAGGCTTAGATTATCAGCTAGTGAAATGCCTTGCACATAGTTAGTAGATGTTTGTTGCTTGGATAATTAATTAATTAGGTGATTATTAAAGTCTTTTCCAATCCTAACATTCAATTATTCTATTTTCATGTATGCTGACAATTATAAATGATCCCAATTTTGTAAATTGTTATACAAATTGTCAAGCCTACAAACTTATCATATTCTTATCCAACTTGTATATGCCCTTCTTACTTTAACTGTGTGCAGGCTTACACTGTTACTATTGTGACTTAACGGTAGTCTAGTTGTTGACTATTCTTGGTTGTTGCTATTGCTGTCTGCTTGTATTACTTTCATTATTTCATTGCTCCTCCTGTTTTTGATACTGTAGCTGAACATTATCTTTCAGCCAAACATTATATAAATAATAAAATTATCAAGGACTCTAACTATTTAATGGCATCACCTAGCCATCCATATAATGTGCCTTAAAGCTGAAAAAATATGTTCAGAGAGCAGAGCGAAACATTTAGGACAGAGACAAGCTTCTTCCCATACACATTTGGCCAAAAATGGTTGGTGCAATTCTTTTGGAATCAAGGATTTTGTTTTTATTTATCTGCATCCTCTTCTCTGGATACATTTGGTTCCTGCTACATGATCTTTGCATCATGATATACAGTGTAGCTGTAGTCTTTAAAGTCATCCATAATGAAAACTGATGTTATATTTATATAATTCATTTAGTTCTTTTGAGCATGGGGGTAAGGGACCTTTGTCTCACTGGCTTAGGGATAGATATCTGTGGGGACTGTAAGGAACTTAATAAATAAAAGAAACTTAATGAATGCTTATTGATTTACTTGAAAAGAGAAAATAATTTGAATATGTCACATTATATCACAGCCTTTATATGCCATTTTCAAGTTGGCAAAATCTTTTACAAGTATTATGCTATTTGATCCTTATGACAACTCGGATAGATAGGCACTCTTCTTAGCACCATTTCTGTCATATTAATTTCTCAGCAGACCACATTCTAGACTACTCCACCATGCCTTTTTTCCTCTTGCTGTTTTTAGCTCTCATTGATGTCTTGCCTTGCCTTACTAAAATGTAAGCTTCTTGAGGGCAGGGATTTTTTTGGTACTTGTATTCCTAGTGCTGATAACAGTCTCTGGAACATAGTAAACCCCTAATAAATGTTCATTGACTAATAATCAATTAGTTTTGTGTCCTTGAAAAAGTTGCTTGTTGTCTCTGAGCTGTGGTTGCCTCTTCTTTTCAATAGGAACAACAACACTGCCTATCCCTCAGGGTTCTTATGAAGATCAAAAAAAGATAATTTATGTGGGCAGCTACATGGCTCAGTGGATTGAGAGTAAGGTGTAGAGACAGGAAGTCAAGAATTCAAATCTGGCATCAGACACTTTCTAGTTATGTGACTGAGCAAATCATTTCACTCCAATTGCCCGACCTTTACTGCTCTTATGCCTTAGATCTAATAATTAGCATTGATTCCAAGATGGAAAATAAAGATTTTTTTAAAGAGAAGATGCATGTAAATGACTTTCTGGTCTTCTAGTGATCTCCTGGATTCCTTTAATCATACCTTCTACAGGAAACATTCCCCAACCCCTCTAAAATCCAGTTCCTTCAGTTTCCTATTTATCCTGTATTTAACTTGTTTGGTATATATTTGTTTGAATGTTATCCTTTTCATTAGATTGTAGGGTCATTAAGAAGAGGGCCTGACTTTTGCCTCTTTTGTATCCATATATCTTAGCACTGTGCCTAGTACAGAGTAGGTACTTAATTAAGTATTGATCAATTGGAAAAACATAAGGGAATTTTCACATGTTAAATGGAATGAACACAAAGAACATAGAAACTGAGATTAGATTCTTTTCAAACTTAATGATAATCCTCATTGAGATGTGGAATTTGCATGAGATAATTTTGCTCTTAATAAGTTTCTTACTTGAGAATATTATAATAGGAATGGAAAAAAACAGGAAATATCAAGTTCTGTATATTTAGATCATTGTCCCAAATTTTGCTGAGCCTCTTTTGTTTGAATGGACCAACTAAGATGTCAGGGCTAATCTGATTCAAATATCTCTGAAGTCATTTTTCTGCTGTCTCTATTAAATTATTTTGCTCTTGAAGTGAGTATAGAGAATAATTTTTGTCTGTTTGTTTGTTTGTATTTTCCAACACAGAGAGAGGTCCTGGTTATTTGGAGCAATTTGAACCACAAGAACACATTTCAAAGTTTCTCTATTAGGTTAGTTCCTGTCTTGATATTTTTGCCTTAAGGAAAAGTATGGATTTTAGATAGAAGCCAGTACACTCTGGACCAGCATAGCAAAATGGAAGAGAGACAGAGATATGTATGGATGAACATAGCAGTTCATGTTTAAGTAATAATTTAAAACTTTTAAAATTATTACCTATTTTGATCATCACAATAATAGTATGAGTGAAGAACTGTCAAAATTATGTGTCTGTATTTCAAACCCAGTGGAATTGAGTGTCGGCTATGGGAGGGGTTAGGGGGAGGGCAGCGAAAGAACATGACTCTTGTAACCAAGGAAAAATATTCTAAATTGACTAAATAAAACTTTTAAAAATACAAGCATTAAAAATTATGTGTCTTTGGCAAATTGGAATTGGAAAATTTTTCTAATCTCCCAAAGTCACATTGCTGATTGTTATCAAACTAGATGGAGCAAAGGATGCTACATAGGAATTAAAATTCAGGAAGATCTGAGTTTGACTTCTGTTCCAGACATACTTCCCAGCCTTGTAACTCTGGACAGATCACTTAAACTTTCTGTGTCTGAGTTTTCTCTGTCTAATGAATGACTTAGACTTTGGAATTTAAGATCTCTGTCTGTTCTAAATCAATCATGCAATGGAATTTCCCAAGGTCAGAATGCTGATTTATTGAAGACATAGATAATCCCTAGGGAGATTTTCTAACTCCTAAGTAATTTGCTCTTTTTTAATACAGGCTACTTTCAGCTCTAAAAGTCCAAAATTGTCTACCAATAGAGAGATCCAGGGACAGAATTATTGATTCTATAAGTCAACTTGAGCATCCTACAATATCCTTATAACAATCCTAAGAAACAATCACTCACACTCTACAAGAAGCCCTCCAATGAAAAGGAATGCACAATTGAGATAGGTAATTGAACTTACAGATTCAAACAACAGGTTTCTGTGTGTGAATTGTTGTGGAAGGCAGAAAGAGATAGAGGCAAGGAGATATCCAAATGCAGTGGGGTTTGTTTTGCTTTGTTTTTGCTATAGAGGTCATGCCATATACATAGAAACCAGTCAGATTCCTTTACTTCTTGTGCCGTATTCTATGTGGCCAACATTATGTGATGATGGGCATACAATAGGACAGGAATGAGGAAGGAATTTCATTACTGGCCTACAGAAAATATCTGGCTTACCCTTAGTGTGGATGTCTCACTCTCTAGGACAGGAGGTATTTTACTTGAAAATCAAATAATAGCATGTACATGGACAGAATTTTAAAAATATTGCTAATAGCCTGAATCCAAAGTTAACTGGTTCAATACTGTTTCCACACTTGAATTTGCTCCATCTATTTTCTATCAATCAGAGATTCTGATCTTGGCCAAAACTGTTTTATCCTAACAGAAAGCACCAGCTGTAACACTGATAGAGAAGGAATTGATCGCAGAAATAATTGAACCAAACAGATCCAAAGCACTATTTCCTTGTGGGTGGAAGGCGATGTGGTATATAAATTAGTGTACCTAACATACTTTCCTTGACTCTGTCTGACCACTTCCTTTCCCAGAGCAGGCAGAATGTGGAATTATTCAGAGCATCAAAACAGTGCCTTGCCCTAAGCACTGGCATTTCTCTAATTTCATTACTCTGCCTGCCTGTGAGGATGGAACAGAAGGATTGGTAGGGGGAGGGAGGTGTAGGAAAACAGGTTATTCATGCTCCTTTGGCCTGAAACATTTCTGGTGTCTCTAATTTTAAACCTACTACCCTTGGCAATGACCTTTGAATAAATATCACTCCAAGTTTTAGTGTGAAAACTCCAGAAATATTGGAGGGGGGATCATACAATTGTCAGTGTCGATGGCAGACGGCAAGTGACAGAAGTTGTGAGTTTCAAAGGATATTTGGCTGCACCTTGGCTTATGGTGACATTGATTTCATGCTCTGGTAGACCTTAAAGGACAAGGCAGCATAATGACATTTCATTTAGAGTTTGCTTTATGAATGTAATGTAGGTTAGGATTCTTTTGCCTGAAAATGGCATCCTAAAAAAGTGGTGTGACAGACTCTGAGCAATCAGGAAGAAGTAATATAATAAGGCTACATAGTAATGGAGAAGAGTAAATTTTTCTAATTTTTTAAAAAGAAAAATAATCTGAAAACTCTAGCCTTGTAGGCTGGATTCCTATTCTTAGTCATGTACTAAAATTCATCATTAAAATATAGTTAATAAGCATAGAGAAAACATTCTAGAAAACATCATTATATATACAAAGTGTGGCTACACCAAGAAGGTCATGCAATTTACTTTTCCCCATAAAAGATTATTAATTCAATATGTAAAGGGAATGACTTACATATATCTATGTATCGATAGAGGCATGTATACATATGTATGTATTAGACATAATACATATCATATATCATATATTCTATATCATACATAATATATGGAGAGAGTCAGAGAGACATAGAGAAAGGGAAGGATAAAGAATTTACCTACATTTTAGCAAAACATTTAACAAAGTATCTCCAACATTTCTTGAGGAAAAAATGAAGAAATGTGGAATAGAGGATGATACAAAGTAGGTAGAATAGAAACTAGCTAAATGGCTAGACTAAAATCTTATATGTTAATGCTTTAATGTCATCTTGGCAGGAGATGTACAAGGGAATGCCCTGAGGGAGCTGTGCTTGATCTTATGCTATTTAACCATCGTTTTTTTTTTTAATCACAAAGACATAGATGGCATGTCTATGTACAAAAGACACAAAGCAGAGGAGAGCAGAAATAGGTTCCAACAAAGGTTTTTGACTGGCTAGGGCACTGGGATGAAAGTTAAATTGAAATTTGCCAGGAATATGGGTTCAAAAAATCAACTTCATGAGAACATGAGTGAACTATAGTTTGAGAGAAGTTTGTCTGAAAAATTAATTTGGGGATATCAATGGGTGGCAAATTCATTATGGATTATTAGGCTATTAATGTGAATTTCAGTGGAATACATCTTCTAAAAATGAGGAGGCAAACAATTTTAGCTGTGCCATGTTCAGTTCTGGGCAATGTCTGTTCTAGTCTCTGAATGAGCCTAGTAATAAGCTAGAGGCTTCATTGATGCCCTGTGGAGCATAGACTTGCAACCCAATGGCTTTCACAGTCAGATTTTCTCTACTGTGTGATCATGGGCAAAAATGAACTCATGGCATGAAGGGATTGTCACTTGAGCTACTCTTGGTTGGGGTCCTCAGATAGTAGCAGCTGAAATTCCAGGACTTTATGTTGAGTCTGCCTAACAACAAAGATAAGCCAAGGGTGTTAGAGGATGCCAAAATCAGTAAATACCAACATGGCACCTTCTCTCTGTCTTCCTAGATGGGAGGGCTATACTATGGATCCTGATCCTCTCGAGGTATTTTTGTTTTGCTATTCTCTGGATGATCCACTACATGCTAGAAGTATATCTGAGGCCATCATAGAAAGGGCTAGGGTCTTCCTCTTTGTTCTGTCCCTCCCCTGGCTACAATTTTTGAAATATAAAGCCAATAAAAGAAAAGAACCCAAACCCCTCCGATGATGTTTAAACTATAATACTTACCAACTCTACACCTGAGATTTGTACTTTAGTCAACAAGGGGTCAGATTTGACCTAAACCCCAGATTGAAAGATAGAAAGAACAGGATTGTAGATTGACTTAGCTGCCTTGATTATCCTTCCTCTGGGGTTCCAAATAAAAGCCATTCAATTTTACCTCCAGGTCTACCCCACCTGCTTAGAGAAGCAGTGCTGGATTCCAGGAAGAGGAACCTCAAAGGGGCCTTGGAATTGGGCTGGCAGACATTGGCAAGGGAAGTAAGTGGGCATTGGTGGAATGTGTGTGTTATGGCCCTTTTCTTTCCAGCTAAAGTCTGTTCCACCTTCTTTTGCAAAGTGCCCAGGGAAACAGACGCCGGGTTCCCAGGAGGTAACAATATGTCTCTCTCTGTCAGATTTTCTATTCTGCTCCAGCCTTGGCTGCCTCCCCACTCAAAGTGAGTTTGTTAGTTTGAAGTATTTTTGTAAGGTTCTCAAATGTGTTTTTTCTCTTTTCTCAGCAAGATTTTGTTGGATTTTTCCCCTACACAGCTTTTTAAAAATAAAACTTTACCCACCCATCCCCAAGGGAAAAAAGGCTGCAGATATGACTAAGGTGGGAAACCATGACCCCAAGACATACAACCAACACGCAGTGCAGACCCTGCTCACCTCCAGTCTGTATTCCTGCAACAGCCCTCTCCCCAATCAAGCCAAGACAAACTGAAGCTGCCTGCGGGATTTTACTGAAGCAGATCTGACTCTATTACACCGCTCACTCAATGAACTCTAAGATTCACTATTTCCTTTGAGAGAAAATAGAAATTCCTCTGATTAGCTTTAAAAGTCCATCATGAGATGCCCCCTCTGTAATTCAGCCCAGTTGGCTCTCTCTCTGATTTACAGTCACAAGCACATAACCGTGACACAGTGTGTGACCCCGACTCATCCAGTGTCACACAGACATTACATGCCAGAGGCAGAACTCCAATCTGTCTTCCCTAGTCTAATGCTCACTTATTCCCTATTCTCTTTCTGAGTTTCATTTGAAGAAACAAGATCCGTTGCCTTAACCAAGGACGTGTGTCTTGTAACTATATCAGAGCTCAGATTTGAATTCACTTCTGCTGATTGCCAGTTAAGTGATCTTTTCACTACTCTATAACAAATGCTCTTAGACCAAGCTTGGCACCTTGCAAAAATAACAAGAAAAAGCCAGTTCTCTTTTAAGATTGAATTTGTTTCCAAGCTGTGTGACCCTGGGCAAGTCACTTAACCCCCATTGCCAAGCCCTTGGCACTCTTCTGCCTTGGAACCAATACACAGTGTTGATTCCAAGATGGAAGGTAAGGGTTAAAAAAAATTGAATTCATTAAGGAGTGTGTGTGTATGGGGGGGGGGGTAACAGCAAGTATTCTTGATTATTTAAATTCTTACATCAACTGTAACTTTTTTCTTTTCTACTTTTCCCAAGAGCATTGAAATATGCCAGTACATTTTACATTTTTTGCTCATGGAGGGATGAAGTACAGCCAACAATTCACACATTTATTATCATCTGCATCAGCTTCCACATTATGCAACCAGCTCTGCTAATTATACTAGTACCAGACTCTTAGCACAGCTATTCTAAACAGCAATAATCAAGTTCAATGTGTTCTGCAGGATGTGCTTTTCCCAATACATTAATAGAAAATAGATATATCCAAAGACAACAATTCTGTTTTTTAAATGCCATATAAAGAAGCCTTTGTATTTCAGTTGGCAGGCAATTAAAAATCATAAAATGTAAATCTCACACTCTTCTGGATGTAAATGCATAAATTATAAATCACCCAATTTCTCTATATTATTATTACTCCTACCCATTTTACTTAACATGTGATTATAATAAAAATACAATTGCATTTTCAAAGTTTAAGATTTTAGTTTGGTTTCATATAGCTGAAGAGAGTAAATAAGAACTGATTCCAAAGCACTGTCCTTTCATTTAAAAATTCTTTGGGGGGGCAGCTGGGTGGCTTAGTGGATTGAGAACCAAGTCTAGAGATGGAAGGTCCTGGGTTCAAATCTGGCCTCAGACACTTCCCAGTTATGTGACCCTGGGCAAATCACTTGACCCCCATTGCCTAGCCCTTAACACTCTTCTACCTTGGAACCAATACAGAGTATTGATTCCAAAAGGGAAGGGAAGGGTTTAAAAATGATTTTCACTTAAATTTTACAAAGTAGCACCAAATAAATAATCTTTGGTTTCTACCCTTTAGTGTAGAGAAATGATAGGAAATAAAGATTTCTCTAACTGGAAAGAGGGACTGAAGGATTATGGGACATGGTAACTGTGGAATTTCTTGAACTGGAGAAGACCAGGCAATTTTAAGTTCTTCAAAGAAGGGAGTAAGACTTTTAGTAATAGTTAGTTAATTATAAATAGAGAGTTTTGCTGCCCTCAAAGTAATATAATCATTAGCTGTTAAATCTCATTTGGATTATAATAAAATTTGGCTCCAAGATAAAATAATCTGATTTTATTGTGTTCTGATCAAACCTGTGTCATTAGAAATGAAGAGGGGGAAGAGGAGAACAAAAGAGAGCCTTTGGGAACAATTGCTGTAGAATTAATCATAAGCCTGGCTTAAGTTCTCTCTATCCCTAAATAGAGAGACTTCAGAAGTCTAAAATGGATAAATGATTGTCTTTAAGATAAGGAACTTTACCTCCCTGAGCATGAGATCATGGGATGATAAAATAACAAATTTGCAGCCAGGCAGGACTTCCGAGACCACCAAATCTAATAGCCACACATTATAGGAATTCTTAAAGCAAAGTATTTCCAAGTTTCTTACATTGCCTAATATATAGGAACTAGCTTCAAATCACAGCAATCGAAATCCAAATCCTGCCTCTGACATAGTACCTGTGTGACCCCAGGCATGCCATTGAACTTACCAATACTATGGGATGCAGAGAAAGTACTTTTAACACAATGTTTTCTCACCTAAGAGTTGCTGAAATCAATTCTGGGTCCAAGCCTTTTATCTTCATCTTTCACATAGGGAGGAAGCAACAAGAGAAGACATTTATCCTGAAACTGATAGCTTTTAACAAATAAGAACTTGTTGCTGGAGGTGAACTTTTCTGAGAAACTATCATTTATCAAATAAATTTTGATTATGGAGAAGACAGTCTGGAATGATCTCATGTATCGCCTGAAATTGAGGAGAGATTTCCAAGAATTAGAAAAGAGACATATAGAATCTCAGGATTTTTAAGATTCCCTTGTAGGGGAGATTAAATCAGTCAAAATGTAAAGAAATTAATTTAGGCTATTCACTGGAATGCTAAATACTCAAGCTTAAATACCTCAGCTGTAGAATGACAAGACAAAGACTCATTGGAAAAGGCCTTGATTCTGGGAAAGATTGAAGGCAGAAGGAAAAGGGAATGACAGAGGATAAGATGGATAGTGGCATGGAAACAATTAATATGAACTTGGACAGACTTTGAAAGATATTGGAGGACAGAAGGCCCTGGCATGTTATTGTCTGTGGGGCCACAAAGTGTTAGACATGACTGAAGAAGTGAACAATAAATGATAGAACTCCAAGAAATAAAGTTTTATGTGAGAGAAATCAGGTTGACAAGCATTAGAAAAACTCAAGATCAAAATTCTGAAAGTAATAAAAGGAGAAAAAATCCAGTGGAAGAGAAAATGGCAAGTTATCTAAGGGGATCTGTGAGAAAGCAGACGACATTCCTCAAACCAAAATATGTTTTTAAAAGATGTGTACGAAAAGTATGAATCCAAACTGTGCTGGACATAGAACAACAACAATCAAATAATATGGGGGGGGGGGGAAGCCTGTGTTCAAATCTCTCCCTGATGCTAAGCATGTGACTAAAGGCAATTAATTTAACTGTTCAGCCTCAACTTCTTTCAATGAGGAAACAAAGTTGTATAGCTACTCTTCTTCTTATAGTGACTTAGTGAAAACCTTTGCTGGGTACCGAAGTGACAGATCTGGAGATCTGGAGTCAGGAAAACTCATCTTCGGGAGTCCAAATCCAGTCTCATATAATTATTAGCTGTGGGACCCTGAGTTAGTCACTTAGCAAAGTTTGCTTCAGTTCCTCACCTATAAAATGAGTGAGGAAAAAACAAACCACTACAGTATTTTTACTAAGCCAACAACCAATAGGGTCATGAAGAGTTGGGCAATACTAAACAACACCTTTGGGCTAATAATATCTAAATGCTGACTCTTAAAAATGAACTCATTAGTTTAAATTTGGGATGTGTAATTTTTGATGGTCAGAATTTCCAACTGAGGGATTCTCGTTGCCATCTACCTTTTAATGAAACTCATTACTGTGAATATGAATTAAGGAAACCATCCTTTAGACAATACTACATAAGGAAAAATCTCCTAATATGAAATCTATCCCAAAATGTTGAAACTGTCCAGAGTGAGGTAGGATAGAAAAATAAACTTTTCCTGTCTATTGGTCTTCAAGAAAAAGTTGGTTCATTCTTTATTAATTATAGTGTAGAGGGTGTAGAGATAATCAGAGGGCATGGTAATAAGAATGTTGATTTTATTCAGATAGTCCTTAAGGTTAAGCCTCTTTCATCTTGGTGTGGTATGGGTTAGGTCAGGACTGTCAACTTTGTCCCCGGGTCTCTTTTGCTTGAGTTAGGAATGATGATGACATTTAAAAATAGTTTCATTTGAATACAGATGTGTGGATTTTTCATGTATTCTTTATATGTCTGCTTCTGCTCTACTACAGTAGAGTTGAGTAGATTCCACAGAGCACATAACAATGCTTCTTAGCATTCCATGAAATGCTTTGATACAATTATACCTCAACACCTTTCAAATGACATGTACATAAGCATATTTTAGTATTTTGTTTTATTTGATTTTAATTTTGAATTAACAGTCCTTACTCATTCTATAAAAATAAGAAAAAGCAAAAAGGTTTTTATCACATGTTTTAAGCTCAGGAACAATACTGAATTTTTTTTAACAAGAATTACACTTCATTCACTCTTATTAAACACTGAATAAGAAAAAAAAAACATTGCATAGCTTTGGAAATTAGCTTTTGCTACAAATTTTATACTATTCCTTGAGGAACTCAATAAAAATTGTAAACCACCCTTTGTATGACAAATAATATTGTAGTGGATTTGGTTGAGTTTTAATTAAAGACTGTTTCGATCACAAGTAATAGCAAGCTGCTTTGTACACTTTTAGTGATGTCAAAAGTTAAAACAAGAGATCTTCATTCCCACACATTAACAGGAGGTTTATTTTCTGACCTCAAACTACAGTTCCACCAGCATTTTTTAGAATTTGCAAGTGCAAAAGTAATTTCTGTATTTGAAAATCCATTTGAGGAACTTCCATTTGACCTGTAATTGAAAATTGTTCGTCTTAAATGTAAATGGGGGGGGTTGGTATGGACACATGTGACATGCTAAAAGAAAAACTGAATTTTATAAATGCCATCCAAATAAAGTCTATGCTTGACTTAAATGATAAGCTTATGGATGGATATCAGTATTCATCAGAACCTATCTAGTTGAAGACACTTTAATATATGAAGTACACAAAATCTAATGTGTCTCATTACAGATCAGCATTAACAGACTAACACTTACAATTTTGATGATAGGAAACATTAACTTTGAAATCCAATCAAGTGAATTGTTCATCTCCACCCCCCAATCAATTTTTTTCTAGTGAATAGATCTTTATTACAAAGAAAAATTGTATTGAATAATTAACATTATTATTATTGTTATTGTCAATAACACTTTTGTGCATTTTTTCTTTTGATATATAAGAAACTTCATATCCTTATTTTTGACTCTTGTTCCATAAAGTCTAAAATATTTATTATCTGGCTTTTTCACAGAAAATGTCTGTAGACCCTGATTTCGATGATTTTTAGAACCTTTTTCAACTCTGAGCTTTTAGAATTCATTTATGAATTGGAAAGTTTCTATGGAAAGCACTTGGTTGATGAATGTCATTCCTAGAGGTTATACCATACTAGAATCAAAGAAGGATGTTTAGCCTGGAGAAAAGAAGACATAACTTTCTTCAAATAATTGAAGAAATGCCATGCAGAAGAAAAAAAAATAGACTTGTTCCCCTTGGCCACACAAGACAAAACTAGGAACAAGAGGGGAATCTACAATTACAGAGATTCATCCATAAAGAAATAAAAAAAAAAAACTAACATAATTCAGAGTATCTAAAAATGGAAAGGCTTACTTTAAGCAGAGACTGTATAACTATTTGTTGGAGATAGCATCAGAGAAAGACTTCTTCCTTGGGGATGTGTTGGAGTAGATAGTTTCTGAGAGATTTTTCTGAATAGCACAATCCAGGTCCCCTAACATCCAAGGTTCTTTCTATTATAGCCTAAGAAACACCCTCAGAAATTTCGGAAGACTTCCATAAAGAATTAAATAAACATGTTTAATAGCATTTAGGTAAATTTGTCTCTGACATTAAATGTATCACCAGATTTGGGGGTTAGTATTGTTTTTAACCAAGTTTACTGATTAATGGAGGAATGGTCAGCTTTTCTTTCTGCCAGTAACTTTCTCAAGGTCAAATCAGACTTAGGAGGAAAAATATAATGAGAAATGGAGGATAATCAGAGGGCATGGTAATAAGAATGTTGATTTTATTCAGATAGTCCTTAAGGTTAAGCCTCTTTCATCTGGGGTGACAACAAATGGTTGGTAATTATCCCAAACTACACAGTGCTAGTATTAAAAGCCAAAATAATTAGTATGCTTATCTGACCACAAGAACCTTTATCTTTCCAGAAGAGTGTTCAGAAACTCCACTGAACTCACTGGGAAGGATAAAGGGAAATATTCTCTTTCTTTCTTTAGTGTTCTGTCTTAGTAATTAGGTTCCTTGAGCTCAGATAAGTCTTTTAAATACAGCACAAATTATCTGGAGAAAAGCATAAACAAAACCCAAGGAGAAAGTAGGAAGGGAGAGGTATAAAATCTGTTCTGATTCTTAATAATGTGATCAATTGTCTTGAGGAAATAGTCACTGCTTACCACAATGTCTGAAATTATAACTTTATTCTATCTGTTCCCTTTCATTTTAAGTCGCCTCTTCAAATTCATTCCATATATTACTGACATTTGGGGGGGGGGGTGGCAGGGGAGAATGGTCCAGACCTATGTTCCTGTGATATGATCAGTGTAAGGAAATTGAGTGAAAATTCCCTTCCTAAAATCTATAACACTCTTTGACTATCATTAACCAATTAATTTTCCTTGAAATCAATCTCCTTAAATTGGTAAGAAAGTTGTGTGTGAGCATGTCAATGATATGGTACTGGATGGAGACATACTAAAGATTTCTTTATCTGTTAAAGGATGCAGCTTACCTACCTAAATAGGAGGTAGAGTTAAGGAATGTTTTTATCCCAAACTGAAGAAAAAGTGTCCTATTGGCCTTATGGCAGGTCCTCCCCTTCAGCTAAATTCTTTGATTCCTGCTTCATGTGCTCTTACATTGAAGGCACATTCAATTGAAGTGAGATGATTTTTTTGTTTTCTGTACTCTGTGACTGTCCTTGAATTTTGCAGTTAAAATATCATCAATGACTACCAGAATCACTAAGAACAACATTCTTTTTTTTTTTCATTTTCTTAAGATTTCATGTCTTGAAAATAAGGTGCAAACTTAACTAATTTCCATCAATCTGTATGAAGTGGAGTTATATTTTGTTTATAATTTTTATTGATATTAAGATATTTTCCATAATTGCTCAAGAAAAAATGCTAAATGAAAGTTATTTTCAAATATGTGAAAGACAAAAACCTGTTTAAAAAAACTTATCAAATGTTTCCTTATTGCTCATAAGTGATTAACACTTCTGAGGACTTTCTCACCTCAATTTACAAGGAGGACACCAGTGCTGATATGATATCAGAGCTCCTGGTCTATATACACTTCATCAAAGACCTCAAATTTAGACAAACTGCTGGATAAATGTTTATAATTATTATAAAAAAAACTGGATTCTGAACATCTCCATTCTTGGTTTTGTTTTCCCCACCTGTCACTGTCTGTGTCATTGTGGAAGTATCAGGAAGTTACGTATTTTGTATTTTGGGGGGCATTCCTTAGCTATCTGAGGCATAAGACCTTAGCACCTGGGAATGAAGCTGTATGTACTTAGGTAGCTGGTCCTTAGATATTAAAGCTCCTCCACTTTGCCAAAATAAACAAGCAATCAAAAACCAAAAACAAACAAACAAACAAAAAACTCCTGAAGCTTGCATGTTCATTTATGTTTATAAATTTTAAATATTTAAAAGAAAAATAAATGAATAAAAGAAGTCATAATATTTCAATCTTCTCTTATGTAAAAAATTCAAACATAATTGTATTTTATTATAATGTTTATAAATGACAGGATTTTTAAAAAACTGCTGAAGTATCTATTTTGTATTTCTAAAAAGACTCATTTAGATGATTAATTGTAACTTCAAAATGACTACTGAGTGTGATGGGGTGGCGAACAGGGACCCCATCAGTGCAATAAGTTCACAAACACAAGGCAAAGTGTAAGACAGCAGAGGTATATCCCTTTTACAAAATAATAAATTATTGTCTTATACTTTGACCTCTCAACTCTGTTTGTAACTGATTGTGATGTTGGGGTATACTACTTGTGCCATCCCACTCACTATGCTAGAAAAGTTTCTAATTAATTGTTCAACACAAATCAAGTCATCATTCCCAGGATTAGATCCATTGTCAGTAAGCTCTCTACTTTGCAATGGATATTTTTTTACCCAGAACAATATACCATACAAAGGAAAACACAAAATTATTCTGTTTTCTCTTATGGTATTTGTTCCGGGTCCTTATTTTTGTACAACATCCTTATTTCATTTAGGCAAAGGCATTGACAAAGTAGGATCAAAAGAGAGATGGAAGTGTAGAGTACTAGAAATGACAGAGATTTTAAACTATCCATGAACTTTAATTTATTCTCAGTTCTCTATGACAATATGACCAAATGAACAACTAGTTGACAGAGGGACCAAAGTGTATGAAACTTGTATTTGATGTTAAAAACAAAGATATTTGTAGAAAGAAAGAAGTTGTAGCTAAATAGGAGAATTATTTATAGTTATTCCATGGACAAGTAAAGAAAGAACCTGACAAGATTGGCTTCATCATATATATATACTCAAAGGCACTAAAAAATATTTCAGTCATCCATTTGGTCATCCATTAACAATGCTGAAAATAATGAAAAATGAGATCTAAACATAGGCAGGAAAGAATAGTTCAGAAAAAGAAAGAGATTGAAGACTGAATACTGCATAAAATCATAAATGCCTTTATATCATTAATAATGTATTTGAGAAGGGAATATATGTAGATATTTAATGAAAGGAAGGAAGGAAGGAAGGAAGGAAGGAAGGAAGGAAGGAAGGAAGGAAGAAAGAAAGAAAGAAAGAAAGAAAGAAAGAAAGAAAGAAAGAAAGAAAGAAAGAAAGAAAGAAAGAAAGAAAGAAAGAAAGAAAGAAAGAAAGAAAGAAAGAAAGAAAGAAAGAAAGAAAGAAAGAAAGAAAGAAAGAAAGAAAGGAAGGAAGGAAGGAAGAAAGGAAGGAAGGAAGGAAGGAAGGAAGGAAGGAAGGAAGGAAGGAAGGAAGGAAGGAAGGAAGGAAGGAAGAAAGAAAGGAAGAAAGAAAGAAAGAAAGAAAGAAAGAAAGAAAGAAAGAAAGAAAGAAAGAAAGAAAGAAAGAAAGAAAGAAAGAAAGAAAGAAAGAAAGAAAGAAAGAAAGGAAAGAAAGAAAGAAAGAAAGAAAGAAAGAAAGAAAGGAAGGAAGGAAGGAAGGAAGGAAGGAAGGAAGGAAGGAAGGAAGGAAGAAAGAAAGAAAGAAAGAAAGAAAGAAAGAAAGAAAGAAAGAAAGAAAGAAAGAAAGAAAGAAAGAAAGAAAGAAAGAAAGAAAGAAAGAAAGAAAGAAAGAAAGAAAGAAAGAAAGAAAGAAAGAAAGAAAGAAAGAAAGAAAGAAGGAAGGAAGGAAGGAAGGAAGGAAGGAAGGAAGGAAGGAAGGAAGAAAGAAAGAAAGAAAGAAAGAAGAAAGAAAGAAGAAAAAAGAATGAGCCATCTACAACACTATCAAGGACATTTTCAATTAGGATATTGATAGGTAACTAATGGGCTTTTGTGAGCAAAATATATCATAAATTCAGCATCATGCAATGTATTGAAAGATGGAATATATAGAATATACAAGAGACCACTGTGTTTAATGTTTATTGATTATTTAAACAAAAATAAAAATTTGAATGGATAGGAAAAATACCTTTCAACATGATGTCTTGCATTGATCCATGAAAAATGATGAAAGAGGTCACAGTTGTTGTTCAACATCACTGTTCACTAAAATCAAAAGAGGCATGAAATAGGGAGATGCATAAAAGCCAATAGAATTTGCAAAAGATCCAGGGCAGAGCCCAAGATGAAAGCTGATTCTTTATACATGGTGAGGTTCTCTAGAGCTCCTATTTATGCTTCTCATCATTCTGGTTGTATCAAACCACAGAATATTGTATGGACTCTTAAAGGAGATACAATTGCCTTAGCCATTTGCATGATAAAATCAAAATAGATTAGGAATGCCCATGATCCAGTATATTACATGCAGGTAGTTGGCTAGTTAAATGAAACTTAAAAAGATCAACTAATAGTAGATGTGATTTAGAAAGTCATTGAAAATTAATAAGTTGTGCCCAAAATAATGAGAAAGGAACTTGCAAGACAGTCTATAGAAAAACATAAAATTCCTTTAAGTAATCTGAAACCACTCCTTAAAATGAAGACATAGATTTTAATATCAATATTATAACAGTGTCCTTACATCTATGTTCATCAGTGAAAACCACACTGTATTTTGGATAGCTAAATGTTGGAAGCCATGCCTATGGTCCTTATCAGTGATCAAGTGATCAAGGCAATAACTAAAAAACAAATGGTCCCCTTAACTTGATCCAAGTTGGAAGGAATTATATGATAGGAAATAGTTAATTAAGTCTCAAATTGTTATTTATTATATGTTTGTGTGTGTAGATAAAAATCAGTGAACTTTATTTTCTTGCTGCCTGCTAACTTTTATCTTGGAGCAAGAATACTGTGAGGACCTAGAAATAAAGGTGATAGAAAGCTTTGCTAATGGTCTGAGGCATGGATGAATAATATTCATGAGATGGAATTTATATAACAGTTGTGGGGATACATGAAGTATATTTATACATTGGTGAAGAAATGTGAGCTTATTTGATTTTTAAATGTATGTTATACAATCCAATCCTGAAGGACTATTTCAAAGAAGAAAGAGAAGTCCTGAATATATACCCTTCTGTAGAGAATTAATATTGAATATTATCCAGATAAAAATGAAAAAAACTTGGAAAATGTGAGTAGCAAAAGACAACTTAAAAAGAGTATGACTGGAAATAAATTATACCATCAAATAAACTTGTGATTTAGAACAATATAGCCTGGTTCTATGGCAAGCGAAAGGGGTGACGTTTAGACAATCCTGGTACTCAATTGATATTTTTACAATTTTAAGAAACATTAAGGAAGGCTGTCAGAATTTTCGGTAAATTTTCTCTCTTAAACTTTTTTGGGGAAATGAATATGAGTCACAGACATGTGACTGGTAGACATGGAAAACTTATAGCTTTCATTATTACAAAGTAGTAACTTATCAATGAGATTACAGATCTATATCTTAGTCTATAAAATAAAATGCATTTTGGTAAGAATAAAAAGGATGATGGGTTTAAGGCGGGAAAAACTGAGTTTAAACTCTTATCTATGACTTTTTGTTAGCTAAATACCCTGGTCAAATAAGTCAATATCTATGTACCCTAGACATATAGAGGTAGTATAATAGAGTAAGACTTATTTACTAGGTGGTAAAGAGAGAGAGAGAGAGAGAAAGAGAGAGAGAAAGAAAGAAAGAGAGAGAGAGAGAGAGAGAGAGAGAGAGAGAGAGAGAGAGAGAGAGAGAGAGAAAGAGAGGGAGGGAGGGAGAGATGGTAGACGGATAGATAGATAGATAGATAGATAGATAGATGGATGGATGGATGGATGGATAGATAGATAAGTAGATATAGATAGATAGGGATGTAGATATATAGATAGATGGATAGAGACAGATATGTAGATAGATGAATAGATAGATGGAAAGAAAGAGAGATAGAAAGAGGGATAGATAGATGGATAGATAGATAGATAGGTAGGTAGATGGATGGATGGATAGATGGATAGATAGATGTACTATATATGAAGTATATTAATGTGAAGAAACTGTATTTATATATATATTTATACATATACTTATACATATACCATCTATTAAGTAACATATAGAGTGAAAATTTGTGGAAAATATAGATACATAATATATTAAAATGTTATTCATATCAATATATAACTCATGTTATATGAATATGAATATAAAGGAATATGTGAATAAATTCCTATATTTATGGAAATGTGCATTCATTTATATTTATTTGCATATCTTAGTAGATAAACTATAGGTGTATGTATGTATATTTATGTGGGTGTTATCTCTGAAGATTACTCATTCAACCCATCTGTCAATTCCTTATATGTTACATTATGCCATGTGAGATATAGAATATGCACTTATGTAGATATGTATGAATTCTCTGTCTTAGTAGTTGCATTACATATATCTTCATATATTCATATATATGTGCATAAGATCTCTGGAGGTACTCATTCATATAATCATAGCCCTTTGGTATTTGATGACTCACTGGAAGACTAAAATGTATCTTTGGTCTCATTGACGTGGATGGACCATCCATATATGCTCTCCCTGTGTGCTTGTTGTCCATGTCTCCTCGAACGTTCACCATAAGGCATTCACCCCAAAGTGTGTTTGAGTGCATATCACCAATTGTCAGCCTGGTGAGTTCTTCCTCTGTCATTCAAGAATATTTATAGAGTACTCGCCAATGATGTGCTAAGAACTGTGCAAAGTTACACCAGATTAGAGAATTTTGCTTAGAGCTACATATTATTTGTCCTTTGGAAATAGAGGCAACCTCTTTTTTTTCTGGATCTCACAGTCATGTGGTAATCAGGACAGGATAAAAGAAAAGAAAAAAATGTTTAAAGAGCACTTGAAGAGAAAATAAACCAGTTCATATGAATAAAATAGCAGCTCTGTTAAAAAAAAATGCTAAAGGAATGAGAAGCAGTTGAGTACTTAGAGCCAGGTGGGGTTAATCAGGCAAAGCTTCTAATGGATAAATGTGTTTACAAAGATCATATTTGCTTCATGCTTTTCCCAAGGGGATCCACTTTAAAGAGGGCCAATCACCACAACCCAGCAAGAATGCAAAAGATTACAGACAATCCTCAGGTTTAATTTGGACTTAATATATTGATTCCAGTTATTACTACAACTCATGAAATAGTCATGGCAGGAAAAGTCCAAACATCATTATTTCATGATCAAGTAACACTACACCTGGTGTGCCTATATGGTATAATTAGTCACTGCCAATATGTCCTTCTACATTGAGTCTAGAACCTGAAAAGCTCATTTCTAACAAACCTAAAATATGGTTTCAAGTAGCTTCCTGGCAGTCCAGAAAAATCCCCACATTCTTCAGGTTTGCTGCAGTTGAGGAAATTGGGAGTAACATTGAACCTAAATCCTGACATTCTAACTGCAATACCTAGAAGCCCTTCATGTCACAGTGTGGTCTACTGTGCAGAAGGAGCTGGATTTTCCTCTTACAGTTTGTGAAGTGATGTAATCAGAGCTCATTCACCACTAGCCGAATGTGGCTTCCTTCATCTCCATTCTCAGATGAGAAAACTGACAGTAAAAATGGTTATGAATCTGTGAAGGCTCATCCAGGTCTCAAAGCAGAACATTTGGCTTTTGAATTTACAGTCTAGGGCTCAGGCACAAGGAACTAGGCTCTCTCTGGATTCTAAATTAATCCTCGTACTCTTGAATGGTAATCTAACTCCAATACACTAGCTGCAACAGTAAAGGAAAATCTTTTCCCCTCAGTTTTGTTCTTTTATGCCCATTCATTTTATTTTGAATTAAAAATAAAAATTTGAATCAGATTCATATATTTAAATAAAAAATAAAAAAATGAATTAAAAAAAACTATCTTATTTCCTCAACTATAAGATTCCTCAGAACATAGGAGCATTTCTTCCTTATCTTAATGACATTGAATCAGAATATTGGATTTGGAGGACCCCTAAGAGATCATGTATACCAACTGTAATCTGAATGATTATTCACTGCATATTGTATCTTAAAATGGATTAGCTACCTTTTTTTTAAGTCCTTTTAATGTAGAGGTAGATAAACACATTCCTTCTAAAGGAAGCCAATTCTAGTCTTTCTTTTCAGATTATGTCAATATAATTTTTAATAACAATTTTCTGGCATTTTGAGTTCAGGCTCTCTACCCACTCCCAAATCTCAAGCTCCCCTTCTTCAAGTGAGCAGGGGATATGATATAGGCTCTATACATGTTATCCTACAATATGTATTTCCATGTTCACCATCTTGTGAAAAAAGGCATGTATGCTTACACTAGAGAAAAATTCACAGATGAAATATAGTGTGCTTCAATATGCTTTCAGATTCCATCAGTTCCTTCTATGACTGTACATAGTCTATTTTGTCATGAGTCCATTGGAATTGTCCTGGATCTTTGCATTTATTATAGTCATTCACAGTTGATCATCATGCATTATTGCTGTGTACAATGCTCTCTTGGTTCTGCTTGCCATATTTGCATCAATTCATATAGGTCTTTCCAGAATTTTAATGATCATCCTACTTGTAATTTCTTATGGCACAATAGTATTCTATTCCAATCATATACTACAACTTGTTTGGTCATTCTCCAATGGATGAACAATGCGTCAGTTTGCAGTTCTTTGCCACCACAAAAAGAGCTGCTATAAATATTTTCTGTATGTAGTTCCTTTTCCCCTATCTTTCATTTCTTTGGGCTATAGACCCAGTAGTGGTATTACTGCATCAAAGGCTATGTACAGTTTGATGGTCCTTTGGCCACAGTCCCAAATTGCTCTCCAGACTAGTTGTATCATTTCACATCTCCACAAAACCTTTTTTAGTGTCTCAATTTTTCCACATTTCCTCAAAAGTTTGTCATATTCCTTTTTTTGTTGTTATATTAGCCAGTCTAATAGATAGGAGCTGGTGCCAATTCCAGTCTTTCAAGAACCTAATTGTTTGGGAGATTTTTATTTGTTGGTTAATTTGTTTGCCTTTGACATCAAATATATCTTACTTTTCCAACTTCTACTTCTTGCTTCTGGCTTTCTCCTATACAAAGGACATGCAAGTATAATGTCTATATCATATTACAAGTTAACTAGGTAGCATTCATGAACACTTTAAGGTTCGCAAAGCTCTTTACGTAGGTTATCTTATTTTATCCTCATCATAAAGCCTGTAAGGGAGGGGTTATTATTATTCCTATTTTGCAGCTGAGGAAACAGCCTGCTGTAGATGAAGTGTCATCCAGCTAGTAAGTATCTGAGGCAGGATTCAAATCCACATTTTCCTGACTCCAAGTCCAATATTCTATACCCTACAATATGTAGCTTTCAATGCTATTCCAAATCATCCCATCTTCAGAGAAAATATTCCTATTGTAAGAGTTAAAATTTTGGGAAACTGAGGCAGGGTAGAAATTAGTTTCTCTCTGCAAGGAGTATGATATTTTAGAGGCTCATTAAAGGTTGAGAATTTAAGAAAAATACAAGTAAGAAAGGCACGTGCCAGGTGGGCCAAGAGGCCCAATTCAATTTCACTCACATCATGAAACGTGTCTGCTTGCTAGCGGAGACAGGAAGAGAAGAGAGCCCCAGAAGCCTTTCCAATCAGGTTAAATACCCCATTTCCATCTCGGCCCAGGTGAGAATTCAGTGATATTACAAAGCATTCTGGGGAAGTGGAGCAAGGACTTCTGGGGATTGAAGTCCTGGATTCAAGTCTCCATTTTTATACTATAGCCTTCATTCAGTTCTCATAAGGCAGGAATGTGTGGTCTTTGGCCATTCTGGCTCTTCTCCCATAGTTTGAAACTATGGCCTCCAACTGATTTGTGATTCTCAAAAGAGAACAAAATACTACTAATGTAATTCAATTTGGATGGAGTGCATCTATACTTTTACCTCCCTATATCTCATTGAATTCAGGTTCTGGTTCATCAATGTTTTTGACTGACACATTAAACAAGTGAGAAAGATGAGTTGCAGCTCACTAAATCCCATAGACTTTTTCACCTGTATTTTTCTCTAAACATATTTCCCCCATGTTGTACTTTTGAAGTTTGGGAAACAATTTGACAAAGACTAAAGGGCTCAGGATTTGTAGTAAAGGACCTGAATTTGAATCCTGTCTCCAGCACTGAGTCTATCATGATCCTAGGGAAATTACCTGACCTCTCATCCTCAGTTTCCTCATCTGAGAATAAGTAACATCCTCCAAGTTCCCTTTCATGTGTAAGATATCACATCTATTTCTAATATGTTTTCTATTTCTAAATTTGTTCCAAATTCATTTGGAACAAATTTATAACTGTAAAATATAATTATATATGTGATGACATATATACCTATATATGTACCAATGCTTTATTCACTGAGTCATTTATCCATGTTTATATTTACATATAAATGCAGATATATATAAATATATATATACACATATACATATAAATAAAAATGTACATATGGACAATTGGATGGCTCGGTTGATAAAGCACTGGTACAGAATACCAGAGTTTAAATTTGGCCTCAGATACTTACTAGTTATATGACCCTGGACAAGTCACTTAATCTGTCCTTACATAAAATTGGAGGAGGAAATGGCAAACCACTCTAGTTACCTTTCACAAGAAAATCCAAGAGATGGTTGGTTCAAGGGGTCAGGAAGTTTCAGACATGAGTGAATAACAACAAAAATTATTTCATAATTATTTATTTGTTAGGTTTATTTTTTCTCTCTCCTGATTATCTCTAAAATCTATTCCCATAATTGAATATATACTTAAATTCAAGATTTGTACATATATTAGGAAAGTATTATGAAAGTAATTCTATTTTTTCTTTCTGCTGTTATTTCCATTTTTGTTATTGTAATCATTAAGCATTTTTAATGCTACTCACATCTCTCTGCATCCTTTTATGTGTCTTCCCATGATTTCCTCATATTTCTCATTCTTGAAAGTATAGTAATATTCTTTTTTAGTTCGCTTTAGTTCCAAATAAGCTTCTTTTTCTTAATATGATATTAATTTGTTTCACCTACTGTACAAATAAATCTAACAGGATTACCCTTTGTCTCTCCAAATTATAATTAACATTTAGAAAAAAAACATTTCTCAAGAAATACATAGTCTGGTTATCATTAGGGCATGTTGCATTACATGACATGATTGCTATATGTATATTAGAAACTACAAGAAGTTGATAATGACATTTTCACCATGATTTTGGCAGTTTCCCCTGGAAATGGCTTCTATTCTACTGCAAAGCTGGTTAGAATATGAGAATGCATCTATAATGCGGTTTGATCCCACACTTCGGAATCATAACTTAATTCCCCTTGATAGGCTGCAAGAAAATTGAAGAGGCTGGGCTGCTTTGTGACACAGAGCACATCATCGTAATTTAGCAGAATTTTTCACTTGATTTGAGATGCAAAACCTGCTAGATCAACTCAGTTTTCTTCCCTGAAAACCCTCCACTTGGGATTCCATGGAAACTATTAAACCTAATAAGAGAGAAAAGTCCTTTGAACAGCTGAGGTTAATGTGTCTTTTCTCAACCTTTGAAATGTTAAAATTATTGTTTCTTTGGTCACTTCAGTGTCCATGTTGTTCCCTAGAGTGCTGACTAGACAGCAGAAGAAAAACCCATCCACTCATCCTGGCACCCCCAACAATGATGTCTTTATTCAGGAGGGATCACTTAGGGACTGTCAATGTCAGCCTTGATTGTTCTGATACTCAGGGTTCGAGGACAATTTTCCCAACCAAGAAGCACTGTTTGAAATGTGGAAACATGTCTGTTCTGTCTGTGGACCCTGACCTTTTTTTCCCACCCAGCCTTTTTATACTGATCTAAGAGAGACCAATTCGCCCTCTAGTTGTGCCACAGGAGCAGGGAGACCTGTTCTTCTCATTAACTAGATTATTTCAGTGAACCCAAAATGAGAGAAATTGGAATGAAAATGAAAATATAAATATTAGTTTAGGTTGACATACTTGAAGTATGTTTCATGACTTTATTAAGCATCCTCCTGTGTGAAAGAAATCACTGAGTAGATTGGGTCATGAGGATAGAATATCAGTAGGGAAAAAGCGGTAATAGAATCCAGAGATCACCAGACAGAGAGAAGGGTCTGTGTGTTTGTCCCCTGCACTGCCCCATGGACTGCCTCCCTGGATGGTTCAGACAAAATAGAAAACCAAGTTGCCTCCCAAGTCATGATGTGTGAGAGTTAATGGGTGGAGAAAGTTTGATAAACTGAGGCAAGAGTGAACTTCTGTGTGAGCTTGGCTATGGGGCCCTAATGGTGGCTACAGAATAGCAAGCTAAATGGAGCATCAAGGACAGTAACCTATATATCTCTCTCCTATTTTTCCAATTTTCCCCCTACTACTTTTGATTTGATAAAATTATTTATTTATGTCCAGTCTCATAATTTTCCCTATTACACTCCCTCTTATGCTGTAGATTACAACTCTGCTACACGATACTAGACATTTCTGTGGGTTTATCTTGCTGGAGGAAAAATCATTAATCAGGGGCTAGCATCTGTTCATGACCATCTCTGACTTTTTGAGGTTTGGCCCTTGGGCAATCAATATAGGTTCTGTTCAGAGACCCTTAGAAATTGTCTACATAATTTCCAAAGTGATATTCCTAAAATACAGATCTTACTATGTCATTCCTTTATTCAGTAGTTCAATGGCTCGCTACTACCTTTTGGTCCAAATTGATGGTTGACTTGACTTGAAGAGAGCCAATGACATCTTGTGGGTGATGTCTTGACTTGAATGTGAAATAGATTTAAGTGAAGCAGAATTGCACAAATTCGTCAACTTCACTCAATCTTCTAGAGTCATCAAATTCCAACGACAAGACAAAAGTCAGGATGACTGGTGATGCCTAGGATGCAGTGAATGACCTCAGCATTTTTGATGTCTGACCAATCTCTTAAGACCTCCACAATACCTGCTTCTACCACCTTTATGGTCATTGGAACAAATCATTCTCATTTACTCTTCCCTGGTGGAAGTTTTCACATGGTTCAAATATTCAGGCATCTAAAATTCTTCTCAGTGGTTCCAATCTACTTTCCCAAGTTTACTATATCACTACCTTTCTGTAATCTGGGGTCCAGCTACAATTTCTTCCATTCCTCATACAATGTGTTCCATCTCCTGCCTCTTCACTTTGGCAAAAGCTGTTCTTCATGCTTGTCATTTGACTCTCACAAACCATTTGTCTTTTGGAATTCCTAGTTTCCTTCACGGCTCAGCTTAAATCCAACTATCTATGTCAATTAGCAATAGATTAACTTGACAATAAAATTGTGTCCACTCTAAAATATATTCTGTTCTTTGATCTACTGTACACACTGAAGTTATTTTTTAATGAGAATGAATTAGGCATTCCAAGTCACAAGAAATTTTCCCCCCAAACCTATAGATTGTCATGGCTCCCTCTTCCCTTTCCCTTCTTAATTTCCATGTGCATGTTGTCTCTTCTGATATAACAACAGAGACTTGCAGGTAGAATATTTAATTTTTGTCTTGGATACCTAGAGGCCAGCACCTTGCCATTGCATCCTTATGCATATGAAATTTTGTTGATCCAGTCACCTGAAGTTTACTGCTATTGGCTTAGGTAACCAACCCAAGGTCAACTCATTTAAATGAGGAAATGAAGTAAGTCATGAATATACCTGGCCTAAGTATAAGTGGTCTAGGGATAAATGCCCTGGCAATGTGGATTTCTCATTTTGAGAAAGGATTTCAGCTCTAGGTTATATAACCTTAAAGACTAAGATATGGATATATAGGCAGTGAGGTGGGACAGTGGACAGAGTGCCCAGAGTGAAGTTAAGAAGACCTGAGTTCAATCTTGTCCTCAGACACTTACTAGTTATGTGATCCAGGGCATGCAACTTAACCCTGTTAGCCTCAGTTTCCTCATTTATAAAATGGACTGGAGAAGGAAATGGTAAACCACTCCAGTACCTTTGACAAAACCTCTGAATGGGGTCAAAAAGAGTGAGACACAAGTGAAACAACTGAGAAAGAATAATATGCAGACATGCATATCCAGAGAAATATACATCTATCAATAGACAGATATCTACATCTCTCTATATAGATCTCTAATTGTTGATATGGATTTTTGAGTAGAAAGAGGATTTAATTGCCTTGAAGATCTTCAGTCACTAAGAAATGATAAATAGGTTAATTAAAAACATGAAATAATGAGGAAACACAAAAGATATAATTTGTATTTATATATTTTTGTTGTTGAGTGATATCTTCTAAGATCCAGAGTAGGGAGGCAAGAGGTGAGATATTTGGGAATTTTAATTAAATCAATCAATAAATAAATTAATAAAGAAAAGGATTTTCAGTCAGATGTCACCATCCCTATGGAGTCTTTTTGTTCTCCCCCTTCCAACCAGACTAGTAACTTGTCTCTCTTTGAATTCCAATAATCCATATTATTCCCTATTCTTATGTTTGCTGAAATACAATTCTCTCCATCCTGTCTAGAACAAGTTCCACTGATCATTTTCTTTTTAAACAGTGTTAGTTCTTAGACCTGTGACAAGCAAGGAACTTGAAGTGTGTTTTTGTAGTATTCGTTTACTATGGAATCGCTTCTCCATCTCCACTGCTTATAGGAATTTAGAGTGTGTGCAGGGAAGACTAGCATCTCTGGTATAAGGGTTTGCCAATGCTTTTTCAAGGGTACTCACCCATCATTGATTTGTGGTTGTCATTCAACTCTCAATTGTGAATCCAAGTAGCCCAATGGACACACTCCAGTAAATCTGTCCTGGCAGATAGACTTACCCAGGTTGATGAAGTCTGACAGATTTCAAGCCCATTAATGACTTAGGGGGATGTCTATTCCAATCGTGACTTCTCTCAGTGAAATGAGTGGTTGAGAACGATTTGTTCCAACAGCCATGATGGTAGCTGGAGAAGACAATATGGTGTGCCTGAGGCTCAGTTACACATCAAAGATGACAAAGTGATCCACTGCATCTCCAGTTGTCCTGATTTTTGTCTTGCCACTGGATTTGGATGACTCTAAAAGAGGAAGTGAGTCAGATGACTTTGTGTAACTCTGCTTTACTTAAATCCAATTCACACATGTCAAGGCATCATCCTGTAATATCAGTGATCCTCTTTGAAACAAAAGATGGTCCACAAAACTTACAGGAATTTCTCCCATGCCTGAGATCACCTGAATCTGCATCTCTACCTTCCACCTCCCTTTTCACTGACCCTCTTTCTCACCTTCCATTTTCATGAACTACATTATAATCATTTCTCTATAGCTGAATGTACTATATTTGCTTGTCATGCTAAGATTCAGCACTTCAAAGGATGCTCTTAACTCAAAAAGAAATCCTGACAAGTCAAGTTTCAAGTAGGATTTTTCTTTAAAATGTTTTCTGTCTGTATCTTATGTCTATATCAAATGGATAGGTATGCTTCTCTGCATCCCTATATATCTTTTTTATGTGCGTGTCCTGTCTCTCACCTAAAGGACAGGCACTGTAGTGTAAGCTGTTTTCTATCTTTGGCCTGGCATTTCTATTCCTGAAAATGACAAAGTGTTAAATATGAAGCATTTACCAACAAATGGTTGTATGCACCTACTATGCATCAGGCACTGTTAGGAAATTAAGTGCAAAAGACTAAAAAATAAGACAATATTCATGATCAAGGATTTTGCTTTCTACTTCTAACTGGCTCCTTATAGTGTTGGCATAATTTTAATCTTAAATAGAAATAATAGTGGCCACTCGTTTGGGGCCTTTTTCTCTAATCCTAATGTTACATTTTTGGACAAAAATAATTTCTTTATATTTTCCACTTTTACATTTATTAATTTGTACCTGGAGATGCTTGGCCAAAAAACAAGTGTTCTTTAAAATTGTTTTTATCTTCTGTCTTAGAATTGTTACTAAGCAAAAGCATTGATTCCAAAGAAGAAAAGTGGTGAGAGCTTGACAATTGGGATTAAATGACTTGCCCAAGGAAACACAATTAGAAAGCATCAGAGACTAGATTTGAACCCAGGATATGCCATCACCAGGTTTGGGTTTCTCTCCACTGAGCCACATAGCTCCCTTACAACAGATATTCATTTTGTTTTTCTATCTATCTATCTATCTATCTATCTATCTATCTATCTATCTATCTATCTATCTATCTATCATCTCTCTGTTTTTTGTCTATCTATATCTATATATTTATATATTTCTATAAATCGCCAATTACATGTTATATCAATTTTTCTCATGTTTTCCTAAATTATATGATTGAACTTTTCTCTCTCCTTCCTTTCCTTCCCTTTTCCCCTCCAGGTGTTGGCAGGCAATTTGATCTGGATTACACATGTAATATAATGTATGACATATTTCCATATTGTTCATTTTTGTGAGTAATCTTATAAAACCAAAACCCCAAAAGAAAAACTTCCATAATTTAAAAATTATATGGTTTCATTCATCTGCATCCTAACTACAACAGTGTTTTCTCTCAAGGTGGATAGCATTCTTTGTCATGAGTCCCTCAGAATTGCCTTGAATCATAGTATTGCCATAATAGCTAAGTCTATCACAGTTGATAATTCCATAATTGCTATTATTGTGTACAATGTTTTCCTGGTTCTGCTTATTTTGCTTATTTAACTTTGCATCAATTCATGTAGATCTTTCCAGCTTTTTCTGAAATCATCCTGATCATCATTCTTTATAGTAGAATAATATATACTACAACTTGTTCAGACATTTCCCAAATTATGGGCATCCCGTTAATTTTCAATTCTTTGCCATCACCAAAATGTAGCTATAAATATATAAATATATATATATATATTTTTTTTAACAAGTAAGTCCTTTCCCTTTTTAAAAATCTCTCCAGGATACATATCTAGTAGTTGTATTACTGGATGAAAGAGTATACATTGTACAAGAGATATTCTTGACCTGGCATCTATATATCTGAGGAAAGATTTGAGGGAATCTTTGAATTTGGAAGGATAAAAAAATTCTCATTTAAAATAATCTTTAACTTAAAATTAGCCTTTCCTTCTATTATGAACATGGGCAGCTATCCAGAGTAGAATTAGGCTTTATCATGTTGCCAAAAGCAATCATGACACAAAAATAATTTATGAATCACTGACCTAGATGATTTCTAAAATATTATCCAGCTCAAAATATGCATAATTCTATTATTTCTTTCCCTATCCATCTGAGTTCCTCCAGAGTATTTTCCCACTTCATAGAAGAATTGAACTCAAAACAATTTTGCACAGTAATAGTGTTAAATGAGAAAGAAACTATTTCATAAAAATCAATTTAATCTAAAAAATATTTATCATATATCTTCTATGAGCACAGTATCCTGCCAAGGATCAAAGAGAAGGAGTTGTCAGACATATTTTGTCTCCCAGTAGATTTTAATTGAATGGGAATGTTTGTAACTAATAAAGGTACATGATAAATCATGATATAAAAATGAAAATTCAGAAAAGGGACAGTTAAAGAGAGGAAGAAATTTAGGAAGATTTCTGTCACCTATATTGTTTGTATTCACATCTTTGCATCTGTTCTTTAATGTTCTTTCCATCTGAATTACATTTAGTGAATTCAAGTCAAGATAGTTTATTGATTTTCTCAGGATACTACAATCATTTTCCCCCCAAACAAATCATCAATAATAAATAATTTCAAAATAAGAGTTCATTCAAATCAACCTTTCTTTGATGTCAGAAATTAATTAAATGATTATTAATATGAACTGTATTCATATTGGTTCAAATATCAGTTCAATTTGATAACATTTATCATGCACTTAACATGAGGAGTAAGTTACTCTTATAGGGACTAGATATACAAAACAAAATGTAAAAATTATCCTTAAACTCAGAGGGAGTTTATATTTTCCATGTGACTATGCTATTGACAAATATCAAAAATTATAATATGCAAATATCAATAAAACTATATATAACCATGCTGTCATTGACAAATATTAATATAGAAAACAAACATTATTATTATCATAATATCAACTATCTTTGATTTCATAAATTTAATAGTTTCCTTCAATGACACAAATTACCAACCAACTTATATGATTTCTTGTTTATGTTCTTCCAAAAGTCTACCACATGTATTCTACCCTAACTTTCACAAGCCTTCTGGACTATCTCTCAACATCATAATGGTGCCAGTGGAGTATTCTGGTGATCTTTCTGTCATGTCTTGTTCTCAACACATGGCTAATATCTTTTATATCTTACTTTTCTTTCATAACATCCTTTACTCCCATTCCTTAGCACCTCCTTGGTTAAATGTTGCAGTCTGCTCTCACCCATTATACATAATCCCATTGCTCTTTATATGATATGATCTTTATTTTTTTTAGTTAGTGATATTCCATGTCTCTCTGCCATATAGTAAAACTGATAAAAACTAAGTGTTGAAAATATGAACTTTTGTTTTCATAGGAAGTGTGGGATCAGTAAAAAGAACTTTGCAATTTCCTGAAAAAATGAGTTTGTATTCTAATCTAGTGTTGCTTTTGGCAGCCATCTCTCTCCATTTGGCAAGGAAGTCAGATGTTTGCTGACTGAGACATTTTATATGTAGTTTGTTATCCCTGTACTGGCAATTAATTTATACTGGTTAAATGTCTGCATAGAATTATAGTTAGTGTTAATAAAATTTGCTTTGTCAATTTCACACTTTTGATTTTTAATAACTTGTTCAAATAATTCTGGATTAAATCATTTAAATCATAAATCATATCTATTCCCCATTATTATTCTTTTCCCTTTTTTAATAAACTCTGATAAGGTCATGATGTCACTCATGAACAAATAACTGACTTTGATATGTTGACAACAATAACAATTCTTTCTAGGTAAGTTCAAATGAAGTCAGGTTTGTTTCTTGTGATGGTATTCAGAGCTTGCCATGTCCTGAAAGTACTAATTCCTTTTTTTGGAAGAAAATATTCAAGACACCTAGATTTGAGGCATCTTTATAATCTGAAAAGGTTTGACTTCTTTTATTGTTATCACTTGAAACAACTTTTCCCTATATCTCTCTTCACTCTTTCCCATATTTGCATGGATTTCATCATTTGATTTGGAAGAGGATAGGGATGTCATATTAAATTTATTTGTAAATTTCTCTGTCAACAGCTAATATTGGTAGAAAATCAAAATCACTTTCAGAATGGGCCTTTCCCCTGAATATTTATCTTTAATATTATAAAATGTGATAAAGAAATGTCATATGAAATGATGATTTCTGTAGACCAGGTGTGGGGTAAAACCAACTGCATCAGCATCTTTGTTTGCTTTTATAAAAAGTACTTGTGAGTCATCCTTTCATTTAATGGCACTTATGTCTTTATTCTGGCTTGATTTGTAGCAGAATATCAAGATTTATATAATTTAAATTTTCCAACAATATGAAACTTGGTCATTAGACAAAGAACTGACATTAGAATAACAGAGTAATATTGAATTATTTTTATAAGAATAGTAGTTAACCATTGTTCTGAGTAATAAATATATTATTGATAAATAGAATGATCTGGGAGAAATAATGACAGTTCACAAACTCCTACTCTGATGCCTTATCAAGGCATGGAGCTGTGAAAAAAGACTGAAATGTTCTACCACTCTGGAAAGACTGAGTTTAGACCCAATAAGAAGCCAAGTCTTTTTTTCCAAGGAACAACTTTGTTAATTGCATGAAGACACATTATTAGTACACTGAGCACCTCTAGTGATGATACTTTATTGTTCATAAAAATTCAGGAAAAAAGAAAGAAAACTTTAAAATGGATGCACCTAAGTCTTGTGTATCCTTCACCTGCTTGTGTAGTGACAATGGAGAAAGCAGCAGGAAATCAATAGAAAATGCTAAGAATCACTCATTTAAAATTTACTAACACAGTTACAATAAGACAATTTGGATAAGAAATATTTGGCTTTTCCCCAATGCATTGAAGAATATCCTAAAACTAACTGAAATCAAATCAAATTAAAGAATTACACATTGATGCAGAGATTTGGCCATTAGGGAATTATTACACAACTAAGAAATTAAATCAACCATAATATGCATAACTGGCAAAGCTGGTGGTTCCCTAAAATGATTAAGAACATTGATGTGAGTTTTAGTTTCATCTATCCATTTCATATTTCCCCATTTGAATCAGACCTCTCTTATTCCTCAAAATTATGCTGCCTTTCTTGGACCAGCAATATTCTTTGTATAGGTATGTAGGTATAGAACGAGTCACTTAAAATGGAACCATGGTATCTAAGGTCTCACTTCAGTGCTATCATTATTCTACCTGTATGTGAGGAAATAATCAAGTATTTTACAGTAAGTTTATACAAATGGAGATACACTGATTTTTTCTAAAGTCAAGGATACTAGGATAGATTAAAATTTTAGTACATGAAATATGTGACAAAAATAATTGTATGATGCTCAGAGAATAGAAATATTGTTCCTCGAAGCTTCTAGAGCTTGCAAAGACAAAAGAAAGTAATGGATCAAGCAGGAGATTGGAAGTTAAAGTACTTGTCTAAGAGTCTAATATAAGCTGGAGCAACTCTCTTCACCTTTTGGAGACTCAGTTTTCTCACCGATAAAATGAAGGAGTTGGCACGGTTAATGTCTACAGTCCATTTTAGTTTCCACACTCTGGAATATATGCCTTGGGACTTATTTCTGTAAAGGAAAACAGCTTGAAAAAAAAGTGAGCAAAAGGGCAACCCTTTCTCTTTCAAGTATTCTGGGTTGCTATCAGCTAAACCACATCCCAACAAAGACTTCATTCAGAGGAGCAATCCCAGTAGATGGCTGTAGAGAAAATGATCTATATATTCATATTCAGTAATGCACAATAGGAATAAGGGGAAGGCTTGTGGAAAACTAGAATGCTGGTTATTTATTTGTTGGCTATAGGATACATTAAATCAAGGGTTAAAAGGAAGGAATCAGTCTACAGAAGAGTTCTCTGTGTATCAAATTGTGATATTCAGTAACCTCTCTGTAATATTCTTTCTTATCCTATCCCATTCTCCAATACTAACCTCCATCCAAAAAAATATATATATATATAGGGGGGATATATATATATATATACATAAAATTATGTATATATATATATATACATATATATATATATAATTAATTAATACGAAGTATTGATTCCAAGGCAGACGAGTGGAAAGGGTTAGACAAACTAGAGTCAATTGACTTGCCAAAGTATTTTTTCCTATGACTAGAGATAGCTTTAATTTCTTCATCTGGGAATTGCTTGTTTGCATTTGGCCATTTGTTAACTGCAGAATAACTGACATTCATTGTTAAGGTTGATATGATAGGAAGGAGAACTGTAATGAACCTAATATGTGGATTTCCCAAATGACGAAACTCCCTCTACCCTTTCATATCAACACCTTCTCTCCCATTTAAAGTCATAGGGAATTGCTTATTGTAATGAGAGTTAAAAATAAATTCCCAGAATCACACAGCAAGTATATTGCCATAGACAGATCCTTCCCAGTGATGAAAGGTACAAGTGTAATGTATTACCAACTCCTTCACCAAAGCTCATTTTAAAAGTCAACTTTAATGTGTTACCTGAAATATCACTTTGCTTTTCTTTGACAGAAATGTGTTCTGTTCCTTTTGGTGGAGGTGGGCCTACACATAGATTAATTGTTTTAAGCACTGATTTTCCTTAAAATTCATGCAAGTCAGATAGATTCCCAGTTGGGAAAATAGGGCATGAAATGATTTACTTCTGCCAGTCTTCAGTTTCTTCCATTATAATCACAGATTAGTTTAGGGCTTTAAAAATGAATATGCAAATATGCCATCTCTTCAGTGACTAAATCTGAGTTCAGAATGAGAAAATGTGCCTTTTCTTTTCCTTAAAGAATGTCCACAGGGTTATAGCCATTCTTTTCCTTGGACAAAGGAAGCATTTGATTCCTTCCTCTCAGATTATTGAAGATTAAAGGATTTCAAGAATACTCTGACTAGCTCAATGTTGAAATGTCTAGTATCAGTTAATTATGAAACATATCTCCTTTTTATCAAGGTGTTAAAAGAAAAAAAATGCTTTTAATCTCTTATCATGGATTATAGCCCTGCATAATGAGGCAAGTAGGGAAAAGATGAATTTGGTCTCTATCTGGTTGATCCTAAGGAAAATCTTTTAATCTGTATTTTTCAAAATTCTTATTTTTAGAGTTTAATCCAAGATTGGATGATCTTCTCAAAATAAGAAAAATCCTCACAAATTTGTGGATTTTTTTTGGCTGGCAACAGTTTGCGGTCCTTTTTCTTGCTCTGAGATTAAGGTTCCCTCCTTCACTATTGTGAATAAAGCTTTTTTATCTCCATAAATCTAACAATGAGAGATAACAGAATCATCCTTGAAAGGAACTTCAAAGTCCATCTAAGCTCATCTTCCATTTTTTAGATGAAGAAACTGAGGCTCAAGAATGTTAAATGTCTTTCTCCAGGTCATACCACTAGGTAGCCTCAGTATAGGGTTATGAGGTTATATTGACCTGAGTCACTAAACTTTCTATTCTATCACAAATCTGAAAAGAAACAGATTAGAAAAGAATGGAAGAGGGAAACAAATTTATCTATAACACAAGTGTTCTTTTAGCTGGTCTACTGATCTTTCTTTAGATTTAAGGAAAGAAAGAATAAAAGTCACTCCATTCCATAGAATCTAAACTAACAACCCTTCTTTCTTTCTTCCTTCCTTCCTTCCTTCCGTCCTTCCTTCCTTCCTTCCTTCCTTCCTTCCTTCCTTCCTTCCTTCCTTCCTTCCTCCCTTCCTTCTTTCCCTTCCTTCTTTCCTTTCTTTCTTTCTTTCTTTCTTTCTTTCTTTCTTTCTTTCTTTCTTTCTTTCTTTCTTTCTTTCTTCCTTCCTTCCTTCCTTCCTTCCTTCCTTTCTTTCTTTCTTTCTTTCTTTCTTTCTTTCTTTCTTTCTTTCTTTCTTTCTTTCTTTCTTTCTTTCTTTCTTTCTTTCTTTCTTTCTTTCTTTCTTTCTTTCTTTCTTTCTTTCTTTCTTTCTTTCTTTCTTTCTTTCTTTCTTTCTTTCTTTCTTTCTTTCTTTCTTTCTTTCTTTCTTTCTTTCTTTCTTTCTTTCTTTTTCCTTTGGAGGACTAGGAAGTGATGGCCATCAGAACACTCAAAGGAACTACACTAGGCAAATATATACCTGCTTGATTCTCTTGAGCACCTTTCTGAAATGCTAATATATATCCAATAATGCATCCACAAGCAAAATTACCAGCATCTTAATAATTCCATAATCAGAAAATGGTAGGTGTTTTTTTTTTAAGGATTATAGGTGTAGGAAACAAGAGGAAAGCCAGGTGAGGAAACTGCTTCTCCTATTCCTAGTCCCTAAGGCTATTTTTAAGAAACTTCAAAAATTTCTTTATTTTATCATTTTTGTGAATATGAATACAAATGTTTATATATGCATGTGTATATAGAAAATGTAACTATAAATAAATAGAATACTTGCTAGAGTTTAGATAAGGAGGGAGGAAGCAAAGATTCTTCTTTCTCATGACCACAGTATCAAAAGTTAAATTGGCTGAACAAATATCAAAGTCGTCTAATTTTCTAATTCTCTCTTTGATAATTCTTAACCTTCAAAAGTAGAAACAAGGAATGAGATGGTTGGAATTTATTTTACTAGTTGTTTAACTTAAGTCAAACAGATATCAACAAATGAAGGTGTCACTTGGAGCTCTTACAGCTAGTAAATGTGAAGGACTGGATTTGAATTTCCTAATCCCAAGTTAAGCACTCTATCATGATCACAATAATAGCCAATGTGGTATCTAGTATGTGCCAGATACTGTGCTGGATGCCCAACAATACTATGTCATTTCCACTTTAGTTCTTCATGGGGTGTATCAAGAGGACTAGCACCTCTGGTGTGATGGCTTCCTGAGCACTTTTCTGGGCTGTTCATCCACCTTTGGTGTCCCTTTTCACCCACTTCTCATTGGTGGCTCCAAGATATAGTGTGCACAGAAGCTATATATAGTCCAGTAAAACAATCTTGGCAAGTGGACTAAACCAGGTTAAGGGTAACCAAGAGACTTCAAACCTGTTGAACCCAACCATGTAAAAACTTCCTCCAGTAGAATAGGCAAATGAGAATAGATTGTTCCAGATGGGCAGCAAAGGTGGCTGAATCTGGAGGTTGGTCAGAGATTCAAAGAAATCAAGTTCACCCACTGGATTCCAGTCCTTTGGCAGTGGTCCTGACTTTTATCTTGCCATTGGATTTTGATAACTCTGGAAGAGAGAGTGAGGCTGATGACTGTACAAGTCTGCCTCATTTAAGTCCAATTAATATACCAACTGACATGATTCCATGGAAGAGGACTCAAAAATAAAAGACAAACTCCAATCTCTCTAATACATCTCAGAGGCTTTTATTTAATTCTTAGAATAAGAGAATTGGATATAGAGGATAGATTATTTTTTCATCACACCTTTTACTAAAAGAACGATCTTATGTCTTTATATCACATTTATTTCTCAATGTTTCTCCACTCCCTGCCTGAGTCATCCATTCTAGCCCAGAATTAAAAAAAATTGTTCATCAAAAGCAAATAACACATTTATCTGTACAAGTGTTACCTTGAGCCATGGTTTGCCCAGTTCTTTAAAGAAGAAAAAAAAAGATGCATTTTCTCAACTCTTTTCTAATCGCTACCACATCACTGTTCTGAAGAAAAAAATTCTCTCTAGCCTGGGAAAATGTCAGCAGCAAAAGGGCAGGTATCAGGTCTTAATCTTGACTCTGTAATAGCCAGCACCTAACAGGGTGCTCTGAACACAGAAAGCATTTAGTAAATATGTATTGAAATCAATTGAACAGAAAGGTCACATTTGGTTTTATTGACTACTATAATATTTCCTACATTTTTATATCCAACTCCTCAAAATGTAAGATAAAAGGTGTAAAAAAGTTAAAAAATGTTCTTTAATGAAATATTTAAAAGCATCTCACATTGAATATATGCTTGATTAATGCTTTTGGAATCAATAGATCTCATATTTTTTACAACTACAAGCATAAATAGTAGCTTCTTTTCATAAAATACAACAAGTCCTTCAAATCTGTTAAATGATTACACCTAGGTTGATTCCTAGAAAACAGAGGCCATACTTTTATAAAAGGACTATGAAACTTTGCATGTGAAATTAATATCAAATGATGGAGTAATATAATTCCACGGAATCTTTGAAAGTGAGATACATTTTTTTTATGCTGTGGTAGCACTTACTTCAAATTTAGATGAGTAAAAAGCCAACATATGTCAGAAAAAGATGTAAAAATTGAAGCTGACTAAGATTTGGAGGTATTAAATATAAGAATCCAGGTGAAAAATAAACCAGAGGGGAAAAACAGATATATCTAAACTCATTATGAGAAGTAAAATGTTCTTTTAAACATCATCTATCTAAAAGTTTTATTTTATTGTTATCCCAAATAGAGATGTTTGTCACTGTGTAGGCATTATCATCTTTATTTTCAATTTTATTGGTTTAATTTGTAATCTTCTATATTGAGTTTGGAAAAAAAAAACATTCTGACCACCAAAATGCTGGTTCCTTGAGGACAGAGATTGTTTTGCTATAGGGAAGGGTCCCTTAATCAGTTTATTGTCTTGGGGGGAGGGAAATACAGAGATACATACTTATATACATATATATGAATATGCATATATGTATGTGTATTTTTATTTTCATCTTAACTGATTTCCATTCTAATCCTATTCATCTTATTGATTAAAATAACATTTTGAAAAGAAATCCACTAGCTTCATAGACACAAAATAAGAGTCCTTTATATAGAGGCTATCATAGAGATTCTGTTTTTACTTGTATACCTAATTTATAGTATGATTTCTTATAGATTATATTTAATAAATGCTTATAAAATAGAATGACTAACAGTTATTGTTTCTGCCAAGTTTATTTTAGCAGAAAAAAATGTATCTTCAACTTATTTATCCATTCATTGTTCTCCTTTTTCCCTCAGACCCTCCTTCTCCCTCTTCATAAGAGTCTTATTTGTAAAAGACTATAGCCAGGACTTTAATATCTGAAGTAAGCCACTCAACATGTATAATTTTAATGGTTTATTTGGCACTGAAAAACAACATAACTCTTTCCTTATTAGCATCCTGGGCTTTCAAGGAAGCTAGTCCAAAACAGGTGTCTTGACCTATTACTGAAAGGATGAAAATGGTCAAAATGAACATTCTTCCATTTTGGCAATCATGCCTGCTCTTGATATTTCAGGAATGACATCCTCTGTTTGCAGTATCAATGGCCAAGAACAGAGCTAAATGGAGTTTAGTGGCTTCAGAATACTGGATAATGGAGCTGGAATGGGTCTAGTTGAAAGCTGAAAGAGGATTGGGTCTTTGTGCTGCTACCTTTCAAATGCAACAACAATCACTAACGGCAGCCTCCTGTTCTAGTGGTCTCATTTTACTCATCTAGAAAATGAAAAGTTTTTAATAAATGACATGTCAGATTTTTTTCAGATTTAGGATCCAATAGAAGTCATATAGCTCAGTGAGATATTGGATAGAAAACAACTTTACTACCAAACTCTGAAAATGTAGTTAATTATTACAGTGTAACTCTTACCTGAAACATAGGCTTTAGAGACAACTTGCTATTCAAGCTCTACTTCAATACTTTCCATCCTGGGAAACTAACTATATTCTAAAGAATCCATTCCATTTCTACCAGTAGAATATTTATAATTTTCTTTAGTGACTCAGATTAAATTTCTGCCATTCTCACTACCTGACTAAACTTTTTAAGTCTTTTTTGGGTCTCAATTTCATCCTCTCTAAAATGTGGGGATTTAGGAGGGGTGGTAAATTGGATGCCCTCAGATATTCCCACAGTTCTAAATATATGATCAATGAAAAACTTATTTAAGGACCCTCCCTTCCCAATAACAAGTCATTATTCTGACACCTTTAAAAATATATTGACACTGCTTATTTGGGAGAAACCACACAACAATACCGGATGGCCACAAATGGATTATTAATTACAAAGCATAGTATTTTTGTAGTTTTTTTCACATTAAAATAACAAAGAAAATCTTTCATATTATTCTAACTACTAATAGAAATGAACCATTTTTTTTCATTTTCTTCATGCAATCCTAAATGTCTGATAGTGAATAGAGTCAGGAAGAATTGGATTCAATTACCACCTTTGAAACATATTGACTATTGATCCTGAGCATTTACAGCTATTCTGTGCCCTGGGCAAGTCTGCGGAACTATTGGTTTCAGAGTAGATGTCAATCAGAACTGAGAGTTTTCTCAGGGGAAATTCCCTAGCCCAATGAAATTATATGACTGGACGTACACATAAAACAATAATAAAGAAAAAAAAAACTTTGTTAAATGAGAATGCCATTATGTGATATGCTAATATTGTCTTTAGATTAAACTCTGTGGAACATATAAACATGTTTTAACATTCAGGTGTTGACTCAAAGGCTTAGGTGGTGGCATTGATCTGAGACAAAACCTTCCAGTGTTTCACAGTTTTTAACACTCTCTTTTAGAACAAGTCAAAAAATGTTGATATATTCTAAAGGTAAAAATGCTTATTGCTAAATAAAAACACATCACATTCAGAGCCTAGAGTTGGACCTTACCTAGAATTTGTCTCTGCCAACTGGATTTTTTTCTAAATTTGAAATAATGTGTAGATTAACACAAACAATTATATTCCTAATGAGCTAGCACTGGAATGGAAGATACCTTTCCCCAAGGGTTACCATGAAAAATTGGAAGCAGGGTAGCCTAACAATGCTCTTGCTCTTCTGCAGGAATAAGTTAAAGAGCCTCTGTAAGGACCTTCAAACATCTTTACTTCATCGTATAAAATAATATCTAGCCCTACCACCTATTTCATTTGGGCTTGGTCTCTCATTATAACCAGTCAATAGGTTTTAAAATGTAACTTAAACTTCAAAAGGTTCAGAATTGAATTTATTATTTTTTCTCATATAATTTACCAGTTTCTCCACTTTTGATACCATTTTCCCAGGACCAAAGACTTGAAATGGTTAAGTTTTAAGGAATGCTTTTTAGTGCTCTTAGTCATCAATCCTTTTGATCTATTTTTCACCAATATATCTTAACCACCCACTGTACCTTTTTAAAAAAATTAATTGACTGAAATATTGTGATAGTCTTGGGCATGTGTTAACTAATATCTAGATAATGGAAATGCCATAATCTTATGGTTTTTTTTTTCTATCTTGAATCCTCATTATCATCACTTTTATGCTCTTTTTTTTTCCCACCCAGTTCAGCCTTAAATAATTTCTAATAAACATTCATTAATCTCTTTTCTTTTGGTTAAGTGAGAAGACAGCAAAACAATTCTACAAATGCTTTTTGTATAGATAAGTTTTGTATTGTTTTGTTTTGAACTCTTATAGGAGTCATTTGATTATAGAAGAAATATAAAAATCACTCAATCAATGCAAGCAACTGAAATTTTCTCCAGGCACTCCACTTTTGTTGGAAATGAATCCAAAACATTCAATTTCCACATCTAAATTGAAGTCTTCAAATATTAAATGTCTTATATCACAAAGGAAGCAATTAGCTGTGCTAGGATTTGAATACAAGTCCTTTGATTTCAAAATCAGTATATTTTCCACTATACATACAATGTTATCTTTCTACTTTCAGTAATACTTCAGGCACTCTCTAGCTATGTGATCATGAGCAAATCACTTCCTCTCTT
The DNA here is from genome assembly GCF_027887165.1 of Monodelphis domestica. Lineage (NCBI taxonomy): Eukaryota > Metazoa > Chordata > Mammalia > Didelphimorphia > Didelphidae > Monodelphis > Monodelphis domestica. The sequence goes on from NC_077234.1 coordinate 54,289,869, forward strand.
AGTTATTTGGTTTCCATCAGGCTTCAACTGGAAGTGTTGAAAGGTCGAAAGCCCAATTCATAATTGGAGAACTCTTATTGTTAGAAATTTGTAATTATTGTTGTCTTTGATAGTGGTATTATTATTATCGCTGTTTCATTTCTCTTCTTCACTCACCCCAATGAAGAGGCTTTATTCAACTCATTTATTCTGGTTCTGCTCTCTGGACCACAGTAGAACTAGCCTACTAATGCATTCTTCCTAAGACAGTCTTACATATGGAAATTTGTTAAATGAATAAAGAAAGGAATGTTGTGAAGATGGATCAGGACAATAACAGTTTACCAGAAGTGTATTAGACAGAGTAAGGAGTGCACTCTCTGGTAGCATTTTATTTTAACTGATTATTACTACTTTAGCTCTTTTGCACACTCCAGAAGGGATTTAAAGGGCTCCTGTGTCTTCTCTTGGTTCAGTATCCCAGTTGTCCTAATCTTGTTACAGTGCTCTTTTCCAGACCTGAGAATAATTGGATCATAGAACTTAGAGTTAGAAGGTTACCAGGAGATCCTCTAAGCAATCTTCCCCTCCTTCTTTCATACATACAGAAACTGAGACTTTGAGTGGTTAACTGGATTGACTAAGGTCACAGAGTTATTAAAATTTTGAATTCTGATAAGAAGATGAGTCCTCTGACTCCAAATCCAACATTTGTTCCGCTCTGTCTGGCTTTGATTGTGGTGGTAGAGAGACTCTAGGTTTAATGGGCTTTTGTTGTGGGTGAATATCTCTGTCTACCAGGATTCCTTTAGGATGACTATCCTTGCCACCAAAATGGGCATATTCCTCATTCTTATTGGCTGAATTTAAATGAAAATAAGTGTTTCTGAAATCCTCAAGTGGTCCTTGGAACATTTATTGATATAGATCAATATTACAAATGCACTATAGTCCAGTTCTTTAACTACACTCTAGGCTAAGTTGTTATGGGGCTTGGCCCAGGTGGAATCCAAATACTTTAATATTCTTTTACGAGAAAATGTGTTCCATTTTATGGAAATCCAAATCATGAAACAATTTATGAAGCAAAGTGTTGGGTAATTTGAAAGCTATGCCTATTTTAAATGCAGGTGTTTTCAAAAATCTAAGAGCTATTTGAACCTTTTAAAGTTTGGAACTGCCTTGAAATGTTTTAAGATGCTTCAAACTGCTTCAGACTTTGGGACCACCATGTGCATATGCTATGAATGATGTGCAAAGAAAATACAGATTGTGCACTCCATCAGTTATTCCTAAGGGTTCATGGGAGAATGGAATGAATTTAGCTTACTTACATAATAATCACAGCTCTATTTATGAACTGGCAATACTGACAACAGAATGTGAGACAACATTTACATTTTAACAACTGTAATCTCTAACAACAAATGTAAATGTGGTAGATTGTTAGACTGACAAAAGAAAATTACTTCTTGAAGTGGATGTTAGTTTTATTATTTATGACTTCTAATTACATTTTAGTCCACCTCTGGGCAATCCCTCTAAACCAATCAAGGGAATAGAATGGAAAATATGACTCTACATAAAGATGTTCACTTGATCAGGAACACAGTGAAACAATTGCATCAAGCAGCATACACCTGTGTCCAAATAACATTAATCACTTGATTGGTTTTGTTGATAATTTCAATCTTTCTCCATTAGAGATAATTCAATATCCCAAGATAGTCTTATATTCACTTTAAATAAAGTCACAAAAATTAGAATGGAATTGTTGGCATGCAATTTCAGAGAAGGAACAGGTAGACTCAAAGCAAGTCAAAAGTTTGTCTCTAATCCTAAAGTGGATTAAACATTAACAGTCTTTGAGATATCAAAGTCCAAAACTCTCCAATGAAATCCAAAGCCTTCTAGCAGTCTCCCTCCATTTTACATCTCTATCTTGCCCCTATGAACTCTTTATCAGGGACATTAACTCCTTACCATTCCCATTTTGAGAGTCAGTCAATTAACATTTATTAAGAGCCTACTACATGCAAGGCACCATTAATCCATCATGATACAAAGATGAATCAAAACACACCATAACATGCCTTAACATCATATAACATATCATAATCTAATATGGCATAGCATAGTAAAGTATAACATGCATTACTTTACATCAAACAAAAAACATGCATAACTTCATATAACATAACACATATCATTGAACCAAAATACAACATAATATACAGTCTGAATTATAATATAACATGCTTAAATTCATACTATAAAGAAACACAATAGCATGCAACAAAATAACACAATATAACATAACCCAAGAAAAGAAAAGAAGAAAAGGAAAGAAAAAAGAAAAGAAATGAAAAGAAAAGAAAAGAAAGGAAAGAAAAAGGACACCAAAAAATAACCTCTGCTCTCAAGGAGTTCCCAGTCTCAGAGGAGAGAAAATATGGAAACAAATATGTACAAACAAAATTCATATAGTATGAAATATAAATAGTCCCTCAGGGTAAGCATTAAGATTAAGGAGGACTGGAAAAAGCTTCTTACAAAAGATGTTACTTTACTTGAAGGAAGATGAAGAAGATTGTTTTAGGAATGGGAAAAAAGAAAGTGAAAATAATTTGGGTCAGGAGTTGGAATGTAATAGGCAAGGGAAAACAAGGCGGCCAGCATCACTGTATTTCAGAGAGAGCATAGGGGAGTAAGATGTGAGAAGTCAGGGATGGTAGGAAGAAGCTTTGTAAAAACCAGAGGATTGTATATTCAATTATAGAAGTGAAAAAGAGTCCCTAGAGTTTATTGAATAAGGAAGTGATGAGGTCAGACCTGTATTTTGGGAAGATCAATTTTATAGCTGAGAAGAAGAAGATGAATTTAAGTGGGGAAAGACTTGAAGCAATTAAACCAACTTTCAAAAGTCCTGGTATGAGCTGATAAGGACCTGCAATATGGTGGTGGCAATGTCGGAGACAAAAAGAGAAGGAGGTAGAAGAGATATTATGAAAGCAGAAATAACAGGATTTGATAACTAATTAGTGATAGACAGACAGACAGACAGAGACAGACAAAAAACCAGAGAGACAGAGACAGAAAATTAGAGAAACAGAGACAGAGACAGAAACCAAAATATAGACAGAGAAACAAAGAGAAACAGGGAGAGAGAAATGAAGGGTAACATTTCAGTTATGAGCCTGAGTTACTGGAAAGATGGTAGTATGGTTGATAATACAAAAAAGTTCAGCTTTGAGCATTGTGAGTTTAAAATATTTATAAGATCTACTCGTATAAAACTATATAGCTTTTTATGCACTTGCAAATAACTGGATACTGAATAGATGTCCACCAACTGGGGAGTAACTGAACATGTTGGGATATATGGTGGGAATGGAATACTATTGTGCCATAAGAGATGACAAACAAGAAGATCACCAGAAAACTTGAAAGGGAATATATGAACTGATGCAAAATGAATTGAGCAGAATCAGGAGAACATTGTAGACTGTAACAATAATGTTTGATGATTAATTATGAATGACAGCTATTATCAGTCATGCAAAGATCTAAGACAACACTGGGAGATTAATGACAAAAATGGCTACCCACCATCACTGGGAGAGCTAAAAAGAGTCTGAATGAAATTTGAAGCATACCATTTTCACTCCATTTTTATGATTTTCATTTTGGTGAGTGGTATTTCATCTTTCATAATAGGATGAACATGAAAATATGTATTACATAATAACATATATTCAATGTATACCATATTACCTGTCATCTTGGGGAGGAGGAACAGAATATGCATCACAAAATGTCAGAAAATTATTATTAAAATTGTATTAAAATATTAAATAATTAAAAAATTATAATATACATCTATAACATTTCTAATTTGAGATGTCCAACATGGTACTGGAGATGATGGATTAAAGATCAGGATGGACAAGTGGATCTGAGAGATGTCTGCACAGAAATAAATGATAATTGAAACCATGATAATTGATGAGATAAACAAATTTAATAATATGGGGGGGAAAGAAAGGGAAATAGACTCAGCACAGAGCCTTCTATCATGCTCATGATTAGGAGACATTACCTGGAAAGAGTTCTAGATAAGGAACAGAGAAGAAGCAGGAAAAATAGGTAGGGCAAATTATGGAATGCTTTTTGAATATTCAACTTTTGGTCATATATGAAGACAATGGTATGAGAATATGACCATTAATAATTATACAGATGAATAAAAACCTTTGAAGTGTCAAATTCACCCGATATTTTGAAGGGAGCTAAGGAATCTAAGATGAAGAGAGGAAGAAATATTCCATTCCAGGAATTTGGGATTGCTGGTGGAAAGGCATGTAGAAAAGAGATGAAATAACTTGAATAAGGATAGAGTGAATAGGTAAAATGTCCAGAATATGTATTGCATCAAGGATAAGTAATGCAAAATCAATCTAAAAAAGATAGATTGGAATAAAATTGTGAAAGGTTTTTTATTTCAGACAGAAAAAGCTTGCATTTTATACTAAAGGCTATAAAAAGTCATGGAAGATTCTTGAGTAGGAGAGCAGCATAGGAAAATAAAGCTCATTTCCTCGTGTTTTCTCCCAACATTAACAGTTTTACATGTTAATAAATGGGAACTCATCTTGCATTTTCTTTATTGCAAAGAGCTCTTGGTAAAGAGTGCCTTCTGCTAGTATAGGTAAGCAACTTCTCTCCAATGTACATTCTCAGATTGAAGCAAAACACTGTGGTTAAATGCTTATCCTTGGTTGAACAGGCAATATTTATCAAAAGATGGACTTTAACCTGGTAATCTTTATTCCTTCAGAAAAGTATACCTATATTTAATCAAGTAAACGTCTTTAAAAACAAATGTACTATCCAATTTTCCAGATATGAGCCAAGATTTAAAATAAATATATTTTATCCTCATAGGGCAGCTAACTGGCACAATGGATAGAGTTTGGGGTTTAGAATCAGGAAGACTTATTTTCCTGAGTTCAAATCTGGCCTCAGATACTTGTTAGCTGTGTAACTGTGGGCCAGTCACTTTACCCTGTTTGCCTCAGTTTACTCATGTATAAAATAAGCTGGAGAAGGAAATGGCCAAGTACTCTAATATCTTTGCTAATAAGACCCCAAATGGGGTCATAAAGAGTTAGACATAATTGAAACAAATGACTGAATAGCAAGAATATCTTCATCATTTACAATTTAGCTGCCTCCTGAGTCAAATCTCGTAATTATAGGGGTTTCAACATTTATTACAGATGTTAATTTGTTCCAGATGCAAATTCCATTTTCCATATTAGTCCCAACCTAACCTATCTTTCAAGCCTCATTGTATATTACTCCCCTCTGTGCATATATTCTGTGATCTTTCTTTTGCACCTTCCTTAAGGTACTACTCATCTCCTGCCTCTGTGTCTTTCCATTGGCTGTCCCCAAATCTTGGAATATACTAGCTCCTCATCTCTGTCTCAAAGAGTTCCCCTCTCTTCCTCTAAACTGTAGCCTAAATACTATATTCTGAATAAAAGAAGCCTTTTTTATCTCTCAATTGTTAATGTTTTCCCTCTCAAACTGCTTTGAATTTTATATTATATACATCTTTCTATTTGATTTTTATATTCTTATTATAAATGTGTATATATCATATTATTTCTATTTATATATTCATATATTATCATATATTTATATTATTTATTATATATTATTTATATATTATGTATTTTGTATACATTATACATATTTATATTATATTTATATTATATTTAGAGTAAAAACTCATTTTGAATCAAGATTGTTTCATTCTTTGAATTTGTATCTCCAGCACCTAGCATGAGGTCTGAAACATTGTAAATGCTTAATAAATTAAAAATGCTTAATAAATAATGATTAACTGATTCATAAAAAATACTCAATAATCAAAAGATTTCACATTTCACATAATAATCTAAGATTTTATTTATGGTATTCAGAGATAAGTCTTTGAATATGAATCCAAGATGATAATGAATGGAGGAAATACCCATTGCTATCACTATAGAATAAAAATCAAAGCTGAGAAAGGGAAAAAAATATCTTGGAGAGAAACAACAGGCAAGAGGTAATCTCACCATCAAAGGGGAAGAGTGTGGGCTTTGAATCTGGACAAATGATTTTCAAACAGTTCGTTATCAAAAAAGATGCCCGAAATTCTGGCCCAGGCTCCACTGGATATTTTGATTAATTTGTCAAAATGTTTGTTTGAGACTGGAAGCCTGTGTGTTTTATCAGCTGAGAAAGGACAGGAAAATTCACAGGGTATCTTCTGGTGCTGCAGCTGGCATTCATCTGGGCTCACCACTCAACAGTGATACATTCTTTTCCATTTAGTCTATGTCTCTGCATGATAACCTCCTGGCCTAAATCGTTTAGAAAAATATTTACAAAACACACATATAACAATATTGTGATGTGAGACTGACCATGTATAGAACTGCAACTGAAATTAGATGTAAAAAATAAGTTGTCTGATTATTTATGATGTTTTCTGATTTTATTCAAGGTTCCAAAAAGATTCCTTTTGCACTTGGAAAAATATAGTTATGGCTAAAAAGAGAAAGCAGAAATGATTGGTTTGTAAGTGTAAAAATTATTAAATATTGTGTGTTGGGAGTAGAGGAGGAAAATTAAAGCAATTTTTAGATATTAAAAAAATACACATTTACAAGGAAAAAAAAACAGAAATAATATTGATTCTCCCAGATTACATATACAGAAAATAAAGGAAGCACCTTTTAAAGGTCAAATGTTGAGTCCTCATAATTTTTTTGATTTATTCTCATATATTATGGCTTTCAATAAATAGTCATGATGATAAAATAAGTAATAGATTATTTTGTAATTTTTGTATTTGTTACAGATTTTTGGATTATTTTTTTCTTTTAAAACTCTCCTAAATTTTGTTTCCTCTTACTTTTTCTATCTTATCACATACTATTTGCCTCCCATATGCTCTATGTCTCAACTCTAGTTAGTCTAATCTGTTCCTTACACAGGGCACTTCCACTCTCTTTGCTGCCACTTTGCATAGGACATATTACATTTCCATAATAGTCTTCCTCCCAACCATCAATTCTTAGTATTCCTGGCTTCTTTTAATATTCAGCTCAGTTTCCATATCCTTCTATAAAAACAAAGCCTTTTACTATTATAATTAAGCTTTATATGTTGACTGTGAATTAATAGCCAAAAATAATCTGAGGGATTAATTGGTTTTAACCCTTCATTACATGGAAAAGAAAACTGAGATAAAAAAGTAAGTTAATTGTCTAAGGTCATATGGTTGGGATTCTAGTTTTGAAGAGAAGTTATCTGACTCACAGGCCAAATTCTTTCTACTATTCCATAATAGAGAGAGAAAAATAGGAACAATGGACCACCTAAAACATGAAAACAATAACTCTAGAAAGTAATGATGATAATGGAAGGGATAGGTTACCACTCCATTTTTAATTAATTTGAATCTTCTTGAATATATATAGATCTATCTATCTATCTATCTATCTATCTATCTATCTATCTATCTATCTACATTTGTTATCTAAAAATGTAAGAATAAATTTATACCTTACTCTCTGAATTTTTTTTGACAATACTATCTGGTCCTGTATCAAATCTCTTAGTATGTGTCATTATATATTCTCTTCCCTTATTTTTTAAACTTACTTAGATGAATAGAAAGCCAATAGTACCATAAAACCTCTTGCTACCAACTCTTTGGATAGTATTCATGAAAAAGAATTTACTAGCATTGTTTCTATCAGGGATTATTTCAGACAAAGTGACCGAAGCATGGTAGGAATAGTGAAGGAATCATCTTTAAGCACTAGTATGATTTATATTGGACTATTATTGCATCAAGGAGGGGAAAAGTAGTGAGGGATGGAGAGAATCTGAATCATAATATCAGATAACAATTGTCAATTTTTTCCCTACATATGATTGAAAAAGAAAAAAATTAAAAAAAAGAAAGTTCTTTGTCCAGGAATATCTTCCTTTTCCTTTTTTTTCCTTTTCTTTTTTCAGTTATATATAGAAATAAAATTGATAATTGGGGGCTGAGTGAGATGTGTTGATTCTTGCTAAAGACCTTGAACCTGAGAGAATGAAGAAAGACTGGAAGGATTAATGTGCATGCAGAAATGCAGTGATAGTATAAGAGAACTCAAGGGGGAAAATAGCAAGTTTAAGAACCCCCAAATGCAGTAGGGTTATATTATGTTGACTAACACATTTTTGGAATATGTCTGGACACTTGAGTCTGTTTGCTAAGCATTTTACATGTTATTTCATTATATCCTCACAACAGTTCAGTGAGGTAGATGCTATTAATATCCCTCTTTAATAGGTGTGTATTAGAGGACTGGGGTTGAAAAAGCTTACAGTTACTGGCTCAGGATTTATAGGACTAGGAAGTGTCTATGGTAGGATTTGAACTTAGAACTTCTTATCCCAAGTCCAACACTCCTGCTGAATCTGGTTGCTGTCTCCCTTATTTTTCAGAAAAGGAAAAACAAAGTCCATTATAGTAAAGAGATTGTTCAAGGTCATACAAAAATAAAATACTCAATTTAAGATTTAAATTCAAAGTCAATTTTCTTTCTACCAAACTATGTTTCAGGATCTGGTGAGGTATTTAAAAATCTTTAAATCTGGGAAAAAATACAATATTCTATTCTTATATTATGGTGTGTGTTTCTGTGAGTGTGTTTAGTACAAAGCTTAAAAGACATAAAGGCAATGCTTCCTCTTCTCTAAGGAATCTCTTTTTTTTTAAGGTTTCCAGGAGTCTCTTCAAAAGATTTGTAAGAGCTGCAACCACACAGACATATTTAAATAACAAATGGTTGAAACACCAAACAATAAAACCCAATAGTCTCAAGGTTAATGGTGACATATTCCACCTTTAGCTTCTGTCACCTCAATAAGGAAAACATGCCCTGAGGTATTTCAAATGAAACACCAAACTTACCTGTAAATTGCAATGAAAGCTCCATTAGAAAGAACTGAGTGCACCCCTATGAAAATCAATGAAGTCAATATGCCTTTAAAAAAATAATCTTGTTTGTAAATCCACTTACAGTATGGACTAGGAATCTCAAATTCTCAGCAACCTATAACTAAATCTCTTTTATTATGTTACTACAGAAATATCATAAATACATTATATATTAATATGCTACAATCATGGAATAACATCATTATTTTCTTCCTACATTAGTGACTTTCGCCTTGATTCTTTTTCTCTTTTTGTTGACTCTGGAAATGTCTCAACATTAACAAAGGATGGAACTTTGCCTTTCCATCAGCCTATCAGCCTTAGCTCATAATCTTTGAATCATTCTTCCTTCACCCACAAGGTAAATTTATTAAATGCCTACTAAGTACAAGGGATTCAAATGCAAAACCAGAACCTACTACTTGCAGGAATTATGCTAAATTCTGGGGTAAGAAAAAAAGGTGCAAAAGACCTGCTCTGCTCTAAAGGATCTTATAGTATAATGTGGAAGATAATTTATAAATAATTACAAACAAAGAAAACTGCATCCATCCATCTATCTATCTATCTATCAATCTATCTAGTCAATTGCCTACCTATCTACCTGTTTATAACTATATCTACCTCTATTATGTCTGTCTGTCTGTCCATCTCTATTCATCCATCCATTTATCTATCTGTCTGTCTACCTGTCTGTCTGTCTATATTTATATCTATATATACCTATAGTTATCTGTTTATCCATCTCTATATCTATTTCTATTCATCCATCCATATATTTATCTATCTATCCATCCATCTCTATCTGCCTACCTGTCTATCTATATCTATTTATAACTATATCTACCTGTACCTATATGTCTGTCCATCTCTATCTATTCATCCATTCATTTATCTCTCTATCTCTGTATCTCTGTCTATATTTATATCTATATCTACCTGTCTATTTATTCCTCTCTATATCTAGTTCTATCTATCCATCCATTCATTTATGTATCTATCTATCTAATATGGTTTTGTTGTTCAGTCATGTCCAATACTTCATGACCCTGTGACTCATACTGTCCAATGGGGTTTTTTTTGGCAAAAATATGAAGTAGATTGCCATTTCATTCTTCAGTGAATTAAGAAAAACAAGGAGATTTGTCCAGTCATATAGGTACTAAGTGTCTGATACTTGATTTGAACTCAGATCTTTCTGACTTCCGGCAGGCTTGGAACTCTAACCCTTGGGCAACAAGCTGCCCAGGATTAGTTGGAAATAAATAAAAGAATGACCTGGCATGGGAGAGATGACATGCATCCCATAAGTTGATAAATATTTCCTTTGTTAACTTCAGAATATTTTTTGTATGTGAACCCTATTTCTGTCCCTACCGCAACCATTCTATATCTGATTATCTTCTCTTCTTCCTCAAATATTGGAGTGGCTTCCTGTCTATTCTCCCTGCCCTTAATACTCCTGTCAGCTTCATCCACTAACCCAAAGTCTAAGAACAGAAAGCACATAAGTACATGCTAAACCTCCTCAAATATTTTAAAGAGTAGCGCAGAAAATGCCATAGAGATATTATCCTTCTTTACCGAAGACACAAAGTAAGGAGCAATGGGTGGGAGTTGAAGACAAGCAAATTTAAATTTATTGTCCTTCATGACTTCTAAAGGAGACCATTGTAAAAATGAAAAAATAAAACTGTCTTAGCAGATAGTGTTACAATCTACTCGTTTTCCTACTGCAGATTAGATAATCATTTGTTTCTAATAGTGGAAATATTTCAAATAGTTGTCCTATTTGTCCTTTCAAACTCTGATTCTGTGATTTCTGATCATTAAAATTGTATTAACAAGAAGTTTTGATTTCAAAAGTGGCCTCAGGCACTTCCTAGCTGTATGACCCTGGGTAAGTCTCTTAACTCCCATTGCCTAGCTCTTACCACTCTTCTGCCTTGAAAAAAATACACAAAATTGACTCTAAGATTGAATATTAGAATAAAATTCCAAGTTATTCTAAGACATAAGGTAAAGGATTTTTTTAAAATAAAAATGCATTAGAATACTAGTCAGCATAATTCTTTATTCAGGTTAAGAATATTTTCTTGCATATCTGTTTTCCCAAAGGATGACTATTGCTTGTGTGATAATTCAGTGGCATATTATTTTTTTTCAGGGAACTCTCCCATGAGACTTGACCTGGTAGTTTAAATTAGCAGTGATGATAAATCTCCAGGGAAAATTTCATTAATTTTTCAAAATGTTATTTCTTCATGCCTTTGCTTGAGAGCCTTTAGGCACTGGATTTATTTTATGAGTAAATAAATACTGTCTATTCTCTGCTATCTTATTAGGTCTACTTCAACCCTGTGTTCCTCATAATATTCTACAAAAACTGATTCTCATTTACCTAACATTTAAGAAAGGCTGTTGCTCCCTGCTTCATTATCTAATGAATGAGAAGAGAAACTTTCTCAGCTTCCTTATGCAAACAGGATGTTCCAGCCTTGGGTACCAGCAGCAAGATTACCAGTTAGAGAATTTTAAAATCCTGTTATTTTCTTTGGTTGCTTTTTTTTTATTTCTTAGAAAAGAATCAATTTAAAGTCTCTCCTGATGTCAACATGAACATTATTAAATTTAAAGGTCAAGATATTAACCAAGTATGCATTTTGTAATGTCATTCTGTTCCAGTGGGATGGGAAATTTGGTGACATGATGTTAACCCAGGAGATATGCTGTACCTCAAGTAAGATGTGGGAATCTGAAATAAAGAGCCCAGTACAGCAGATATAGATAGATAGATAGATAGATAGATAGATAGATAGATAGATAGATAGATAGATAGATAGATACGATATATATATATACATATCTGTATTCTTTAATAGTCTAGGTACCCAATCTTATTTGCTATCATTACCTGACACAAGTCATCCACTTATTTATAGTTTCCTACTGAATTCTCTGTCATTTCACATTAATTATCGTCTCCATCTCTTTGCTTATTCATATCCTTAAAAACTGAATTCCTTTAAGAAGCCTTTCTTGTTCCTAATCCACATTAAGTTTCTTTTCTTTCCTTATTCCACTAGCACTTATTATCATTTTCTGACCAAATTAAAGTGATTTTTTTCCTCTTGGAACCTCAGTTTCCACATTTACAAAATGGGAATAGTAATATTCATATTAGTACACAGAATGTTTATAGAGAAATTTCCTTAGAAGCCTTGATTTATCTACTACTACTACTAGTACTAACTCTAGCACCAGCACCAGCACCACAACCACCACTACTACTACTACTACTTACTACAATGATGATGACAACTTCCACTACAAATGCTGCTCTGCTGCTGCAAAATTAGTCCATTATTAGACACTATTTGCCTTGGGAATTTTATATTTTGTAATTTTATATTTTGTATATTTTCCTCACATATTTTATATCAAGAAATGCAAAGAAGAGACAAATGACATTTTATATTGCTTAATAAGTCATCAAAAGAATATTTTTGAATGCTACCATATTCCTAGAACTGTACCTTTTAAGCATGGAGGAAAGAGTAGATACAAAAAAGCCAAAGACAGTTCTGAAATCATTACCTCTTTCTTTGAGAGAATATGTCCATATCTTGTTCCCTTGTTTGATGGAGTCACCATCCTTCTTGGAACTAATCCCTTTGCCTGAGTAGAGGAGGATCTCTGGCACGCCAGTATTCTCCCATCAGATAAGGCCACTTTCATCCTCCATATTTGCCAGACTCTTTCCCCAATGTAACCATTCTATTAGCCAAGAGACTGACTGCTTCTAATCCTCAAGGATGACATTAAATTTTGTAATCCCCTTAACAAAATCTATTTCCATGCCAAACTGGAATATATACTGCCCTGGACTTAGCATTCCATCGATCTCTGCAGTTGCATAGGTAATCCTCCAAACATGAAGTTCATTATGGTCCCATCACTCTTTCTGAGAGTCTCTCAAGTTTGGTTCAAGTTCCATCTCCTAAACCAAGTCTTCCCTCATTCCAACAATATTGGTAGTGTTCACTACTACCCTAAACTCCATTTAAAATCTATCTATCTATTTATCCATCCATCCATCCATCCATCCATCCATCCATCCATCCATCCATCCATCTATCTATCTATCTATCTATCTATCTATCTATCTATCTATCTATCTATCTATCTTATCATCTATCAATCTATCCATCATCTATGTCAATCTTCATAGTATATTTTTTCCACAAAATGTAAGCATCGCTTGGGCATCTTGATACTGTTCTGTGTACATAGTAGGCACTAAATAAATGTTTGTTGTATTGTCTTATATTCCCTATTTGTTAATTAATATTATACCAAGCTTCTTCAGTCATTCTATCATGTATTTTCACTAAAATGAATATTAAATCATAAAGACAATATAGTCCAATGGTAAACATTGATTTTAGTGTTAGAAGACCTGACTGGGGTTCAAGTCTTAGTTCTGAAATTTACTTGCATTTTAATACTGAGCAAATCACTTAATTTTTCTTCCCTTCAGTTTCTTTATAAAATCAGTACAAGAAGGCGTGCACTGATTACCTCACATGATTATTGTGAGGACAGTCTTTTGTAAATGTGAAGGGGTTCTATAAGTGTGAATTGTCATTATTACTAAAAGCAGTGCTTTGTAGGCTTTGATGCCCATGTTCAGATCACCTAACCTAAAAGTCCACAGTTTCTGGGAGAAGACAACCTAAGTTCCCCACTCTCAGTAAGTAGAGAATAATTCCCCAAAAGAGAAATCCTCTCCCACTGAAGTTTGACATCTCTGCAACTGAAGTTAGTCTAAGTCTGAGAAAGTCATTTGGGCACTTAAAAGTTGAATCCTTCTGAATAACAGTCAATAGATGTCAAAGATAGAAATTGAACCGGGTACTCCTGACTTCATTGCCCATTTGCTATCTACTCTGTAATGTTGTCTTTTAGCAAAGTCATGGTAGAAGACAAAAATCCTACTTTGCCAGCAAAAGAAGAATTCTATTCTGGCTCTTTGCATAAACTGGTGGCTCTAGTCTCAGGAAAAAAGCAATGTCACAGGTCACAACACAAACATCCTCTTATGATCCTCAGAACACGATCAACCCTAAAAAGGTAGTTCTTGAAAAGAAACTGACACACAGATGTACTTACTTGAACAAAGCATTAAGAAAAAGTAGCTGATCCTTGACAAACTAAAGATCATACAGAAGAATCTAGTTAAGAATAGAAATGGCAGCCATGAAAACAATTGATTTATTTGTCTATTTTCCCTTCATATAATGATTAATATATACATATATGTAATATTACATAATGAATAAAATATAATAAATATATTTAGGAGGTGCTTGATATCTATATCTTTGTCAGACTCCATCTTTTAAGTGAAAATTCCACTCATATTTTATTAAGCTTCTAATTTTAATATTGAATATGTGCTGAAGCTTTTAAATTATTCTTTAAGAGACAAAAAAGGCTGTCTACATTAATGAGAACATGAGATATGATGCTGATATACAACTTGCATCATATAAGATTTTTTTTAGTTCTTTTGTGTAAATTAAAGATTCTTTCCTACTAGTCTCTGCGTGGCTGGGAGGTTCTTTTTGCTGTCTTACAATCATTTTTATTTACCAAAAGTAAGTCACAGATAGCTGCATTGATCCTTCCACACTTGAGGCCATTTAATTTAAAAGAAAACTCCCATGTAAAAGGCATTTAAAAATAACAATAGCAGTAAAGGGCAGCTGGTAGAGCCTTAATGAGATTTTCTGTTCCTTGCAAGTTTAGCATTCCCACAGAACAAGATCAATACAGGCTCATTTTTGCCCAGACATTTTTGAAAGCTTCATAGCATTGGGAAGAAATCACCAGAGAGCTCAGCCTTTTCTTTTCTCTCCAACTTCTGCTCTGAGAATTCTAGAACAGGTGGTGAGGGGAGCTTCACAGACTGCCAAGCAGAGATTATGAATTGGCCTCAAATGAGGTGCCTGTGTTCCTCCTGCATGTCATGTCCAAGGGCATTGGTGGAGAAGACTGTGCCGAGACCTCCATTCATCTCCAGGAAATAGGAGACAGTGGAAAGAAATCAATAATGATGATCATGTAGGAACTCCTTCAAATACTGTACCCCTCCAACACACAGTATAAACCTGCCAACTTCACTAGGAAGTGTTCCTTTCCCAGAAGTATCTCATCTTTCCAACTTCAAATTGTTCTTTTCAAAAAGCAAATTGGCAATTTGGTGTTAAGTGGCATTAGAAAAACCATATACATACCTCTAAAGAGGCAGTGTGGTACAACTGGAAGAATATCAGTTCTAGAGTCAGAAGACATGTGTTCAAATTTCACAATTTTTATTACATTTGTGATTTTGCTCAAATTGTCTTCTTTGATCTGTTTCCTCATCTGTAAAATGAGGAAGTTGGAATAGAAAAGTATGTGCCTTTTATGTCTAGATTTATTATTCTATGACATTAGTATTGAGAAAAGAAACCTTAAAATTCAATTAGACTTTGATTAATTTACAATAATCTACTTTGGTCCAGAGAACAGGTGATGAAAACACACTTGTTGAACCTGGATTTAAAAGTGGGGATATACAGATATGAAATATTCAGGTTGTTATAAAATGGTGGCCATTTTATCCTAACAATTTTGCTTCATCATTTTTACATTGTTGTGGGAGGGACTGGTAAAATAATGGAAAAGGTCATTTGACCACACAAACATACACGCACATATATGTGCATATTGTAACAGTTAAAATTATAGTTGAGACTGAAAAAAATCTAAATTTAAATGGTCGCCTAGGGAAATCCCAAATAATTAAATACCCAAGTCAGCTGCCAAATTTTTATGGTGATTTAATTACAACAGAAGGAAGAAAATATTAGAGGGAGAGAAAGAGGGAGAGAAAGGAAAGAGGGAGAGAAGGAAAGGAGTTTAACTCAGAACCACTCTGGCTCAGGCTGAGCAAATGCTGGCATTAAGGCCTTGGAGAGCCAAGGCAGGGAAAGGGGTCAGTCCTTATCACTCATGTGACCAATCTGAAGGAAAACAGTCTGTGGGGCTCCTCCAACCTCAAGCTCCAGGATGGAACTGAACTCTAGCCCTCCTCACAGGAAGTCCCAAGAACTCCAGAGGCTGTTCTCTACCTCACTTCCTGTGTCTCACATGTCCAATGGTGGCTCAAGCTTGACTTAGGACCACCCAGAGGTCTGTCCTGTTTTTGCACATGTCTGTTGAAGGCCATTTTCTCAAATAATCAAATCTTGAGTTTGATGCAGCCCTTCCTAATCTTGTTACACTGAGTAGGGTGGAGAATGTGGATTTTCAAGACCTGATTCTGTTATTCCAAGTATCTTTATTGTTATTGATCAGGAAATAGCTAAATCAGATTTTCTAAAGAATGGTCTGATTAGGGTGGAATGGTTTTGAAATTCAAAATATCTACAGTCATGTGAATGTTAGTACATATATAAAAAGAAAGAGGAGAGAAAGTCACTGCACACTTATACCAGAAACAAATGAAATACATATGTCTACATTAACTACAAATATTTTTGAGGAGTAAAACTAAGTCAATCAAAATAGTAACTAATAGCAGAATAAATGAACAAGCTCAGAATTGGTGACCAGTTGTCCCCATCCAAAGGACAACCAAGGAGAATTAGTTCCAAGATCTTTTCCACCGTACATCTGCTTTTTTTCCACTCCGAACCCAGAACAAACTAGAACAAAAGCAGACTTCTCTTGCTTTTTGTCAACCATCTTCAGTATCATCCTTCCTTTTATTCTTTGCCTGGGAAAAGAAACTGTCTCTCAATCTCTGCCTTCAAAGCTACCATTATTAAACCCTTGGGACTGTTCTCTGCCAAACAGGAAAAAAATTGGGATCAAACCATACTCTACTTTGTCCACAACTGTGCTTATCATTGCCATCTTTGTTTACTTCTTTCTGTAATATCCTCCATCAAGAACTGAAAACACTACTCATTCATGTAGATACTCAAAGTTATAATAAATAGTGACTCTTTAAAAATAAACGAAAAAATAGGCTAGGCAAACTAATACTCCCAGTAGCTAAATTGAGCCCCCATTAACAACACAGGTCATTTCATTTTTATCTTGTTTTTGTCTTAAGCTTTTAACATTGGGTCTGACCCACAGTGGTCTCTTAATAAGTGTTTGCTGACTGACTGAATTTAGTACACATTTTAAGAAAGTGCAATCTTATGGGATTAATCCATTCCTGTAATCATTTCTCAAGGAAAAGTTAAGATAGAATTCATAGTATTGAGGATCAAGTGATATAGAGAAGGAAAAGTGATAGTCCAAACTTAACCAAAATCCTTTTATAATCCTTGGAAAATCATAATAGGTAAAAGTTATATTTTCTTATTTTGTTTTGCCTTAGGAAGTTGGATTTGGAAAGGTTTTGTAGCTAAAAAAAAAAAGGCTTTATTTTCTTTGGCCCATTCCACTATTTTTGGATGTATAATAGATATTCAGAAACTACTAATTGAGACCTGAAATTCGGATTCCTGGGAAGAGTCATTAATTAAATTTTATTTTTTCAATTAATAAAATCTATTTTCCCTTCCCATACCTAGCCTGCACAGGAAAAGAAGAAAAAGGAAACTCTTATCATGATCCCAGAGTCAAGGAAATTTAATTTTCTCACTGGTACTGTCCCAAAATGCCTACATCTCCTTCTGTACAATGAATCATCAATTATTTCGGCCTCATTTTCAGATCTTTGCATTTATAATTGGCCATTATGTTGATTAGTTATTAAGACTTTCACAATTGTTTGTTAGTATATAAATTGTTCGTAGCTTTTCTTTTCACTTCATCATGCACTGATTTCCACAAGGTTTCAATTAAAGATTAGTTGGAAGTTTTAGAATCCTGAATGTTCCTCACATTGATTCAACCACGTATGGATTTCAAAACTTAAAAAAAAGAAGGTTGTAAATTAATTAAAAAATAAATTTCAACAGTATTGATGAGCTGCCTGAAATGTGCCAATTGTTATGCTATGCATTTGTATTTTTAAAAAAAGACTAAAATAGATACCATCCCTAAATTTCAGAGGCATATGTTCTACTGACATACGCAGAACCAATACAAATGAATAATTATAAGATAATTCAAGGAAGGACAACTCACTAACAACTGGTGGAATGAGGAAAGAATTCCATTAGAAAACAGCAACTGAAGAATACTTAAAGGAAGTTAAGAATTCTTAAAAGGGCATAGGGAAAGGTATTTATGACATCTTCCTATCTGACCCTCAAACTCCCATCATTTCAGTGCTCAATGCTTGGACAAGGACAGAGGACTAAACATCTCATGGCAGATGTTCCTTTCAAAGGCTCAAAATCTTCCTTTCCTTCTACCTCCCATTATAAAAGAGAGTTATTGAATTAATAGTCCATCACCCCGGTGTTTGAGGAGGAAAGAGAAGGCTCTTGTGCCTTTTTCTTTCTCACTGTGCAGAAATTTTATTTTTTTAATCAGCCAGTTCATTTTCTGACTCTACTTTCCATTGTCTACAATTAACACCTTGTTAACAGTGGACAGGTGTTTCCCAATGGGGGATTGAGCTCCAACTAGGTGCTAATGAAAGAAACAAGGAAACTAGGAGGCAGAGAGACAGGGAAGTTGCCAGATGTCTGAAATCATATTGTGAATTACCAAGTTGTGGGAATAGGAGATGGGGATGGTGGTGGCAGATTATTTTCCATAAAATCAAATCCCACTTTCCCAACAACTTTCAAAAACTGTGCCTAACCCTTTCCTTTGACTTCTTACACTTAAATCACTGAATTTCTGATATATATGAAACTATATATTAATATATATATACACATATTATATATCTACAGATGCACACACTAAATATGTATATATACAGATATACATACTACATATATATGTAGTGCATGTGTGAATAATGTATGCCAAATACTCTCAAGCCTTTCGAGATTCCTTTAGATATTGATTTAGAGCAACCATTACATTATCTATCCTCAGCTTTGAGAGGTCTGAGAATTTGATAAACATGACATCTATGCCTTTATCCAACTTATTGACAGAATTATTAAGGAGGATTGGATCCCATGAGTACTCTACAGGAGATAGCTTGCCATGTTCACATTGAACAACTATATTTTGAGTCTAGGTATTTATCCGGGTCTGAATTCATCAGATGATTTTATATTCCATGTCTTTCTATATTCTTCACAAGAACAGAATGATATATTTTAATATTTTATCAAAAGCATTGATAAAATCCAGATAAATTATACCCACAGAGTTCCCCTTACCTCATGTACCTGCTTAGTCTGCCCTCCAATGGAAACAAAGTTAATTTGGCAATCCCTGTTCTTGATAAAGCCTGGTAGCTCCTTATAATTGCTTCTTTGACTTCTAGATGATTGCCCACTAATTTTTTAAGGATTCTTTCTTAGTTGTCCTTTAATCAATATCAAGCGTATTGGCATACAATTTGAAGACTTTAGTCTCTTTTTTATCATTGGGATAAGATGAAATATTCTCCAAACCCAGGATGGATTTTCTATTTTCCAGAACATTTCAAGTATTATTGAAATTTTAATATGTAATTAATCACTACATCCTTTCTACCCTATACTGTAATATATAGTCATACAGGTCTCTTTCTTATTTTTATGTTGGTTAGATAGATAGCTGGGTAGACATTGTGAAAAACAGTTAGACAGGTAGAGAGAGAGAGAGAGACAGAGAAAGAGAGAGACTGAAAGATGAAAGATACACATTGAATAAATGATAAGAAACTAGGATGAAAGAATAAATGGTGTCTCAAATATAGAGAGAATGGAGTCAGCTATATAAGAATTCAAAGCATTCCCCAATTGACAAATGGTCAAAGGATATGAAAAGACAATTCTCAGATGAAGAAATTAAAAATTTCCTTTGTCATACTAAAAAATGCTTCAAAACTTCTACTGATTAGAGAAATGCAAATTAAAATAGCTCTCAGGTATCACCTCATACCCATCAGACAGGCTAACATAAAAAATGAATATGATAAATGCTGGAGAAAATGTGGAAAAATTGTGATATTAAAATAATATACCTTTGGTGGAGTTGCACACTGATTTAAACATTCTAGAGGGCAATCTAGAACCATGCCCAAAGGTCCATAAAACTGTGAATACCCTTTGACCCAGCAGCAGTACTACAAGATCTGTATCCCAAAGAGACTGAAGATGGGGGAAAATAATCTATTGGTACAAAAATATCCATAACAGCTCTTTTTATGGTAAAGAATTGGAAATTAAAGGGATGTCCATCAGTGGGAAATGCTGAACAAGTTGTGGCATATACTTTTAATGGAATCTTAGAGAAAGTACTTAACTTTCCTGAGTCTCAATTAAATGTAAAATGAAAGGAGAGAATTACACAAGAAATGGCAAGCAAAATGGTCACAAAAACACCTGGAAAGATTTATATGAATTGATGCAAAATGAAGTGAGCAGAACCAGGAGTATAGTTGTACACAGTTAAATGAATGATGATTAACTGAATAATTTAACTATTAACAACACAGCAAGGATTTAGGACAACTTCAAGAAACTCATGACAAAAAAGAGGTTATCTCCAACCAAAAAAGGAATAGATGGAATCTGAATACAAATGGAAACATATCATTCTTACATTATTTTCTTCTTATAGTTTTCTCTAGTATAAAATTTAAGCTATAACATATATTATTACCTATATCATTTTACCTGCCTTCTTGGGGAATGGGTAGGAGAGAGAGAAAAAATTCAAATTGCAAGATATCAGAAAACAAATATTATGAAATTATATTGACATGTAATCTGGAAAAAAACATTTTAAAATTAGAATTATATAAATGAGTGGTGTCAATGAAGAGCAGGATAGTGTGACAGAGTCTAATACTCTTGTATGTGAAATTGATCACCTCAATAGGGGAGGGGCACCAGGAGTGGAATCCAGAGGAGGAGAAGACTCTGGGCAGGGAGAGCAGTGAGGTTCTCTCAGTCTTGAGAAACCAAAGAGAGAAGTTGGGAAAAAGAATTTCTCCTGAGGGTTACCCATTTTTCCTGCTGGTGACTGGAAATCTTTCCCCCCAACACTTCCAAATTGAAAGGACTTCTGAAGAGAAACCTGAGCAGACTTTACCTCAGTTCCTGTTGCCCAGGGGTGAGTCAACCTGACTTTCTCTCAGGGGGCTCAGGCTGCCAAGGCCTTGAGGAGGGAGGGGAAAGTGTTTAAATGGAGACAAGGACCCTCTTTTCCCACATTCCTTTTCCCATTCTTCCCTACCCATTATTTCCTTTTGTATTAACTGATGGAGTTGACATGAAAAGTTATTTGTTCCCCAAGCTGAGTGTGACCCTTTGGTGTCAAGTAGTAGAGTGTGGACAAGAGGAACAGGAGCAAATCTGGGAGAATGGCTTTAGCTAAGGAGGGAAGGCGGAAGGGGGAAAATCTTCAAACCCCCTCTCCTCTCTCTGAGCCAACCTGCTACATCTGCTGTCTCCCCTGAACCCCACTTTGAGAAGGGGGTTGTCCTCTCTTTCCCCCTCTCCACACTAAAAGTCCAAGCTTCCCTCAGGGTACAAATTTCCCTCTTTTATCTTTTTATAATACAATAGGGCTAGGGATAAAGTTTGAAATTCAATGGTGGAATAAAATAGTAAAATGAAGAGCTGAATTAGAACCAAATATCAACTGCCTCAGGAAGTAAACAATGCAAAAGACACCTTTATTTTCCCATTTTTTATGGTTTGGGTGAAAGAATGTGATGATAGAAGTTGGCTCCTAGATCCAGTTGTTCCAGGATCTAGCTGTGTAGCATAGGCTTCATTTTTCTAATTAAGATAATGCTAGAAAGATAGTGAGTGTTTGATGAGACCTATTATAAGTCTAAAATTCCATGAATCTATGTATTCAAGTTTCTTAGCTGTAAAACAGGAAAAACATTGTTATGTACCTAAGAGCTTTCTGAGAAGGAATGAGTTAATGGATATAGAAAATGAAGTTTTTAGGATGAAAGAAAATATTAATAGCAACCATTGCATGCTATTGTAATTGTGACTCTAAGGGAGAAATGGTCTGTACCATCTTTTCATTTATAAGGGCACAATGTCTATGCCTGTTGTTTTCAATAAGCTTGCTGCTTAATCATTCACTAAAAATATAATTATCAAGGTCTTCAGAAAAATTGAATTGTGTACTTTAATTTTTCACTGACGTAGCTCTATTGTAAGGTTTGATCTTGTGGGAATTAAAAATAAAAGTGGCATACCTTGCTATTCTGAAGTCCTTGTAGGCTATTTAAATTAATTTAGAGCTGGAAGTCAACCCAGTTATAATATATTCCAACTCCTTTTATTTTACTGACAAGGAAACTGAGGTTCAGAACATTTAAATACTTTGCCCAAAGTTACACAGTAAGTGGCAGAGAAAGAATTCATGGCCACATTCTTTGTTTCAAAATGCAATTGTGTTTCCCCTGTACTATATTGCCTCCCTAAGCAAGGCTTCTAAGACTGCTTTATATGATAAAAAGAACAGTAGACTTAGAAACTATGTCAGTATGTAAAAGTCACAATAATTTTTTTCAGGGTTAGTTTCCTGATCCATTTTTTTAAAGAAATAGAATGCAATAATAATATATTATCTACCTGACATTTTTATATAGTGGAAAGTCAGTTATAAGCTATGAAACACTTGAACAAAATTAGTTATAATAATTAGGAGTAGTTCCCATGACATTCATGGAATTGCATTGCCCTAGTCACCTCCTTGCAAAACTGTCTTAACTCTTCTGGGTCTCAGTTTCTTTCTCTGCAAAAGAGAAGAATTGAATTAAATTGAAAGGACATTCCTGCCTTAAGTCCTAAAATCTCATCTGAAAACATTTGGAATAAAAATAAGGTAGTTACCAGTCCTAGTATTAGTTCATAAAAATACATTCATTGGAATAGCATGCAAATGGTCTATAGATTGTCATCTTTCTGTGTGCAATGATTGCTTTTCATTTTCATTTTATATTTCAAATTTATATTATATCTTACATATAGTAGGTGATTAATAAATGATAATTGTGTTTGAATGGAATGATTTGGGTGAGCTTTACTATATTTCCAACCTACAAAGAACTTGAAAATTGAAGGGATATATATATAGTGGTGTCCTCAATTTCTAATAATGGATCAGAAAATGAATTTTTAAAATGTTATATATATATATATATATATGTGTGTGTGTGTGTGTGTATGTATTCTGATGAATAACAAAAGTTGTTTTTATTATACTTTCCCAATTACACATAGATGCAAAAAATTATAATGATAAAAAAATCACCTCAAAACCACTTATTCCCTTATGCCACAAGAAGTATTTGCATGCCTGGGGTACACAACCTCTAACTCACCAACAGGTTTCAATCTTCTTGGTTACCCTCTCCTTTGTTTGTCCATCCTGCCAAAACAGTTTTACTGAGATTTGGTCAAAGTGGGTACTATATATTCTTGGAGCTACAGAAGAGAGCTGGGTGGCAGGTGATGATACGAAAAGAGGAGTGCAGTCTTGAAAGGGACTTTGCAAGGTCTCACAGCAGAGGTTCTAGTCTTCCCTGAACACCCCATACATTCCACACATTGAGATTATATGAGGTTGAAAAGATGCCTGATTATATTCTAGGCATTAGATACAACCCTGTGCAAAGATGAAAGGGTGGAATGGAAGATGGAATATTACAAATACGAAATAGTTAATTAGTCAATATGAGTAAGATGAAGAATATGGGAATGGGAGTAATAAGAATGGAAATTAGGAACAAAATTGTAGAGAGCTCTAAATGATGCCATTGTAAAGGAGGGAAGGATAATTAAGAGAATGCCTGATTATTTAAGGAATTACCCATTCAACTTGATGAAATTACAGGGCATTATTATACAGAGATATTGTTAGTTCCTGATCAGATTAAAAAGTCCACCAATCAAATTGTAGGTTATTATAATCTTCCATACTTTTATGGGTTGATGATTTCATCAATGTAAACAAATTTTGTCCCTCACTAGTTTAGATAACAACTCATCCACAATTTCTTATCCAATGTGATTTATATTCATGCCTTTTCACAAAGCATTCATAAAGGATAAAACAAAAACATCACTTTCTCCTAGAAATTTTCCAAGACAACTATTCAGATTGTCTATCAATTATCTGCATTCTCTATGCATAAAAGCTTTATTACATTTTGGTTTCATATTTTTTGAAGATTCATAACATTTCTTTGATGAAAATCATCATATGTAACATGGTATAGCCAACTTATTCATACCATGTGTCTCTCCTTTCCTGCTTGGCTTACTTACAATTTTAATTCTTCATGGATTATAGTGTACCATGATTCATAGCTACATAGCATCCCTGGAGGATACTAGACTGATCTTAAAGAGCCTGTTCTTTTTTTCTAAAAGAGTAACATAATAATGGAAAATACACAGCTTCAAAAATAATATTTAGCTTGTTTTCATCTTCCTCTTCAACTCTGGGCCATATTCATTAACCATCTGTAGTGCTTACGCAAAATATACGATTATGGACTAACTCAATTAGACGCCAGAATGAATAGCCATAATGCAAATAGCACACTTTTTTATCTACTTGGTTCTTCCTGTGTGAGTTCAAAGGTTTATATTTTTTAAATTATTATGGATTTCATTAAAGTGATCTAATCCTATTTCAATATGAAATAATCAGCACAATTCCAACTGTAAACATAAACAACCAGTGGATTGCATCACTCTCCATGAAAGAAAAAAGTCTTCCATTTGGACTGTTTGGAGGAAATGCTC
The DNA here is from genome assembly GCF_027887165.1 of Monodelphis domestica. Classification (NCBI taxonomy): domain Eukaryota; kingdom Metazoa; phylum Chordata; class Mammalia; order Didelphimorphia; family Didelphidae; genus Monodelphis; species Monodelphis domestica. Next base: position 54,314,811 of record NC_077234.1, read on the forward strand.
AAGTGATCTAAGGAAATATGTTATTTACTTGGATAATCAAAGAACTGTGTAAAAATTCTCTCTGATTTTTGAATATATTGAGAAAATTTGCTTGACCTTAACATACATATATTGGATATTTTATTGAAAGAGAGCTCTTAAGGTCATATTTTATTACACCAAGTCAAAAGGGCTTTTTGTTCTTTTGGAAAAATGACAATCATCTAATTAGACCAGGCATTCTTTGTTATTTCTAGAGAATCATGAGACTGTGAAGATGTACTTCTCTATGGAAAAGTGTCTTGGAAAGCTTACCTATTTCTTACTCATCTTTTCCTTAAAGACTCACTCAATTTGTGACTAGTCCTCATGAATAAAAAAAAAATTCTAGACATGAGAAAGTAGGTAGAAGTGTCAATAAGTAATTACTGATGTCTTCCTAAATGTCTTTTTGTTAATAATTTTCTATATCCTTTCCATCCATTTGGAATACTTTGTAATACCATGAAAGTCAATCAAAGTACCTTTACATTCATGTAGCACTTAGCATAAATTTCTTCCATGTATTTGTTCTAGTTCAGTTCTTCTTTCTGAGTTCTTTTCTCAAATATAATTTAATTTTCACTTGTAGAGCATTCAACATTGATAAATTGGAGCTAACGGATAGTCATTTACACAAATATATTTCTGCAGAAATTCTTGCATATCTACCATATTTTGCATCAATTTATTTTCTTCTTCCAGGTTTCTCTTTAAATGTTATGTTGATATGTCAACTACTTATCAAAGAAAAACTCCACGAACTAATTACATACTCTAATTTTGCACTCTTTGATGAGGCCACATATCTCTCATCATTTGGTAATTATTCTGTGTAAACTAAGTAAGAAGAAATTGTAGAAAGGTGGGGATCCTAGAATTATAATCTTCTGCATCTGATAACAACTGAATAATTTTTTAATGAAGATAAGTCAAAAGAATTCTCTAAAACACAAATAAACATAAAATAGATTCATACAGATGAGACAAAACATGGATGTGAGGAATATAGATGTTTCAAAAAAAAGTAAAAAGTATAAAAGCAGTCTTAAAAAAAAGTAAGTACAAGCAAGTAGCATTTGGTAGTTTTTCATTTAAAACCCATCCCTAGTTCATTATCTAGAACCAAGGGATTCTCATAAGGGGGCTCCATAGCCTTATGATTTGGACCAATTACAAAACAAGTTTGTTTCCTTTACTCTATCCAACTCCATCAGGCCTCTGGGCTCCCACTGACCTTCCATTTGACTTAGAAAATAATTCCAAGAAGTGACAGAGATCAGGGAAAATATCCTATCAAGATTCAGAAAGTCTTGCTGGTCCAGCAACAGAGAAGAAAATGACAGATTTTCAAAGCAGATCACAACAAATGGAGATTCAGAAAAGTGAATTTCAGATGGAAAGCAACATAATTAATCAACCACTGGGTTATCACAATAAAAATGAGAAGTAATTAAGTTTACTCCTAAAGCTCAGGGGCGTTTTTAGAACATATAGAAGTAAATTCACCAAAAATGTATATAGACATATGCTTTGTAAATTTCATTTCCTGTAGTCAATCACCCTTGGCATTGTGCCTTTAAGAGTGTGAGGAAAATAAATCATTTGAATAGAATTATCATACTGGAAATAAACCTTCTCTAAAGTTTTAATTCCCTGTCATTTTCTCTTCGTTTCTCTGCAGATGCTATTTAGAATTTTAAAGAATTCATTTACATAAGAATCCTGTCCTTAGCTCCATTCTAGACATTGTGTGAATATTTTTATGCATATTAAAGTATACTGCCTAAGAAACCTTTTTAAAAAACCCTAGAAGCCAAAATCAGATTAAATATATAATAAACTGCAACAAATTCACATTTGCATTCGCTGCAGCATAAAAATGAAAATGTCATCAGAAGAATGAAATCTAGATAAAATATTCTATTATAAATGTGTGCATTATGCCCACTTACCCCAGGATAGGAACTTAATAAATTCCATATCACCAACAAATTATTATATATCATATAAAGTCTGCAAGATCAGATGGTGTAAAGAGCATCACATAAAAAGTGGATTATTATGTACAAGATAATATAAGATGATTTCCCTTCTACTAAACTCCCACTAGCCAAATATAACAAAAATGTAATGAATCTAAAAACAAGATTCCAACGTTCTCAAGTCCCTTAAGACTATTAAATTTTCTAATGAAGGAAACATCTCCTGCTGTGTTCCTCATCAGAAAGCCTAATAAAAGTTTTATTAAAATGTATAGTAACAGAGTAGCAAGGTTTAAAGGAAAGTCTCTGTACAGTGTAACAAGACCTTTTTTCCCCCTCCTAAGAAATATTTAGTACTTCATTAAAAAGATCAATGAACCACCCCAGAATAGTTTAGCAAAACATACACATCGGCTTTGAAAAGTAGTTTGCCCAGAAATAACCATTTATATAAATGTGAAATGGGGAGGGAGAAAGAGGAGCCTTTTGAGAGTAATTTCTAAATGAATGTAGTATTCAATTATGCAAATAAAGCACATAGGCTTTTGGACTGTAAATAGAAATAGCTGTATAGCAGTAAATAAGAACTTTTCACTGAGCATGCCATCAATGATACCCCTACGTGAGAATAAAATGCTATTCAACTGTCTCCCCTCAAGCTTCTTTCATTTTACCAAACCAGCTATGAAAGCCAATCTCGTTCTTCTTGAATAAGAATTTTCCTAAAACAAGACCATCCCTCTCATGTTGAAGGAGTTTACATTCATTGAGCTGTGCTCAAAATAAAACATTTAGTGGGGCAATAGAGTTGGGCAAGTGGAGAAAGGATAGGCAGTTGACATATTGCCACACTGAATGGTAAACATCGTGGTAAGGTAGGATGAGGGGAAAGTGAGTTTATTCATTTATTCTAGTACATGGCTTCAGCTTGGATTTGGAAGCATGTTTTTCTAATGATAAAGGACAGTTAGTTGAATCAATGATATTAAAATGTTCATTTTAACCTTCAATTTCTGTTGCCTTGGAAATTTCCTTATTTGCTTGTTTTTTATTTAATCCAGTGTTTTAAATATCATTTCTGCCTCTTAGAAAACCTAGCTCCTCTCCAGGTTCAGTTCAATCAAGAGATTGGATTGTCCCAGTTTTTAGCTCCCTTTCCCAACGAATATGCATTAATATTTCTTCTAAGTACCAGGGATCTTACCTTTCAATCTAGGTGTTATTAAGAATATATTTTCATGATTGCATTTTGATGTATATTTGCAATCCTAAGTATTTTAATTTGTGAATTAAAAAGAAAACTTTTCCATGAAGAGCTAATAGACTTCTCAGACTTCAGAGTCAATGATACAAAAAATGTCAGACCTGTCCTAATAGAATGCAAACTTCATGAATAATTGACTATTTCAATTTTTAATATGCATCTCCAATGCCCTACCACAGTGTCTCATATACATTAGGGACTTAATAAATACATATTGAGTAATTGATTTTTGCCACTAGTATTATAATTCATAAACTATCTTAAAGTACTTCTTCTAAGGGTAGTGGAAATGGTATATTAGTTATGATGTGAACATAGAAAAGCATTTAATAAAATGTTAATACTTTATGCTTTCAGAAATATCCATTATTCCCATTTTACACATAAGGAAAGAAAATTTAATGACTTTCTCAGTTACTCAATTAATATTTGAGAAAGTATTTGAATTCATATCTTTCTGAATCCAAGTCCAATATTCCATCCATTCTTTGTCACTTAGGCGGCCATGCTGAGGAGTGGTAAGCTTATATCTTTACTTTTTCATTCTCTCATTCCCAATAACTCACCCTCTAGTTTCTTTAGAGTTACCTTGCCACTTATTGAATTCCTTTCCTTCCCATCCTTTTCTTGATCCTCTATATATTTTCTTCACAATTAGAATGTCTATCCCTTTAGAGATGAGACTTTCTTGTTTGTCTGGCAAAGTAAGCACCCGATCAACTAAAAATAGTGAGTACTTAACAAATGTCCTTCCTCTTTCTCCATCTCTTTCCTGTAAATCTGTTTTATAGGAATATATCTGATTTTATCTCTCTTTCTGTCTCTGCCTGCTTATTTCTTTCATTATCTTTCTGTCTCTGTCTCTCTATCTGTGTCTGTGTCTCTGTCTACCTCTCTTACTCTATGTGTCAATTAGTCTCTGTCTCTGACTCTTTCTGCTTGTTTCTCCCCTCTTGCAACAAAGGGAAGAAAATCCAGGGTCTCCTCCCAGTTCTTCTCAAATACAGGGATCATCTTAGGGCTTTTAGCTTTTTTCTCAACTAAACATAATTCCTTTAATACTCAGCTATAGAGACTTCACTTCTCTCTTTACTTTAAAGGACATTTTTTTTTAAACAGAAAGTCCTATTTTCATGACTGACATAGCAGCAGACCTGAAGAGATTTATGCAAAGACTAAACTTTTTGCCAAATCCATTGGTAGAAGAGAAAGGAAAAATTAATTGAAAAGGAGGAAGAAAACAATAAAAATAAGGCAGTATGGTATTAAGCCTATGGCTCTAATGATAAAGATCGATCTGAGAAAATTTGATGACAGGCTGGGAAGACCACCTACATGCTTTTAGGCTGCTCTCCAAATCTCCATGCCGCAGGCAATCAGGCTTAAGTCATTTCTTATCAATTTAACACCATAGAAGAAAAAGCACATTTCAGGGGCCTGCTTGTATGAGGATTAGATACAAGAAAAGTATTACTAAAAGAAGTCTAGGTGGCTCTGTTAAGGACACTGAAATATAAAATAGTTATTTTTTGGAATGTAATCAACTGTAGATCTTCATTTTCTTTGATTATCAAATGCCTTCATGATTAAATTAACATCTGACATATATGAACTACTTATAGATCTATGAACTTGGCCAGCTGTTCAGGGAAGCAATTTACAACCATGCATGTTCTTTCATCCAGAGATACAGCAGCTAGATTTATAAATCATGAAGAGTCAGACAGAAGTAAAAGATTCACGTGGACAAAGAAAAAACAAAAACAAACTATGGCAGCTTTTTTTCTGGTGGCAAAAAATCAGAAACCAAGGGGTGCTAATAAATTGAAGAATTGCTGAACAAGCTGTGATATATGAATATGATGGAATATTATTGTGCTGTGAGCAATGATGAAAAAAGGGAGAGTTTCAGGAAAAAAAACCTGAGAAAACTTATATGAACTGATACAAAATGAAGTGAGCAAAACCAGTTTATACAAAGAATAATAATATTGTGAAGATAATTCTCTTTAAAAGACTGAGAATCTTTGGTCGAAACAATGACTGGTCACAATTCCAAAAGATTTATTTTGGAGCATGCTATCCATATCCATATCCATATCCATATATCCATATGAAACCCTGATGTCTCATAGTGGAAATCAAGTCATTCTTTTTTGTCTTTTTTTATTTTTAGTGGGTAATTAAGAAATGGATTTAAGTGTATGTATGTATGTATATACATATATATATATATACATATATATGTAAAAGGTTTAATTTGTTTTGCCTTATCAATGAATGGGAGGGAGATGACTGAAAGAGAGAATTAAGAACTGAAAATAAAATAACGTTGAATAAAGAATTAACAAGAGAGGGATTTAAAAAGCAATAATGAAAAAATGTTTTCAGAAAAAATCAGTAAAGATTTATAGCAACTGATTCAGAGTAAAATAGCAGAACTAAGAGAATAATGTATGTAATAAAAATGTTATGAAGACAATTTTGATAAGCTTATGAATTCTGATCAACACAGTAAGCAATCATGACTCCAGGGGAATTATGATAACATATGCTATTACCATGCCCCATGGTCCTAATATCAATGTAGAGAAATTAGAAATATTAGGGTAGTGATTTGGCATTATCATAGAAACAACAGGATTTCAAGATTATAAAATTATGTCTCTATGGACCCATAAACCCCACTAACATGAAGAAATGCAATCTTCTGAGGCACTCTACAATCATCACATTGAATCTACAAGCTAGATATCAATAGAAACCATAGGACCTCCTGGTACTGAAGTAGAATGGTCATGCCAGTGTCCCATGTCCAGCTTCTGTAGGAGTAGAGCAGAAATATTAAATGCCCCAAAACTGCCAACAGGAAATGTCACAGGTAGCAATAGTCATGTTTATCTCTCATCCCATTTTTCTTCTCCAAATGCTACTTTCAAAAACCCAATAATAACTCCCAGATAGTATCTTGTGGGAAGTGGGGTGAAGAGAAGGGTAGACTAAATAATATAAAAACATCAACACATTGACCAGTTATGAGAATGCTTGTATTTTTGGGAAAAATACCACTGCCATTCATCTAAATAAAAATACTCTCAGTAATCAAAATAAAATATTTTTCCATAGTATTAAATGCCTGAGGGCTTTGGAGACTTTGGAAATAGAGCTTGCTAATCAATAGACAGGAAGAAGTGGAGCAAACCAAAGAAAGTTTAATTAACTACATTAACATTTTCTCTTTTGCATACTTCATTTAATTATGTTCTTATATTTACAACTGCATCTTCTATAAATGTCTTCTCCTTTCTTGAACCAGCACTAGTTTCCTATTAAGTAGTCTCAATATTATGCTGCACAAATTAAAATAAATTAAGGGAATGAGTTATTTTTATGGTGTGTTTCATTTGTTGCTTATTTTGCATGAAACATTACACAAAGCAAAACTGTGATCTGATTCCTAAGTACCTTTCTTATAAAATAGTTAATATTTTAAGTGATTTTTCAAAACTTTATGTCTTTAAAAATGTTATAGAAAATGTCATAAGACTGAATCATTATGTAAGTGACATTACTAGATATAATTGAGCTTAAAGATGAATACTTGCCAACATCCCGAGACAAATGAGGAAGACATTTTTTAACTGAGTACACAACAAATTAGTATGGCATATATCCATGTTTTACATGTATATGTATATTTTAGACCCAGTTTATCCATTTATTTCTTCATTTACTTGAGTATGTCATCACTCAACAGGTTATGAGATAAGTAGAATGGTAGAACTAAAATTCCTGGGCTGATTCTTTCCAATTATAACTCTACCACTGGATGATCCCATTGAGTTTCCTATCTTCTGATTTATAATCTAAAGGTTCTCTATATGATCCCTAACCCTAACCTAATCCTCAAGTTGAAGAAATAAATAAGAAGCCAAGGTATTTAAATTTTTTCTCCATGCATTTATATTTTAGTAAGATGAATTTTCAGATTTTTACTTGATATTTTTATTGTGCTTCTTTTACATTTTTAACAAATTTCAAATTAATTATCCTGGGATATCTAGAAAATTATTAAATCATTGACTATCATACATAAAACCAGGTGAAATAGTAATAAAATGCATTTCAAATATAATTGAAACAAATGCTTCAAGTAAAATAGTATACATGCAGATATGTATCTGAAATTTTACAATGATGCTGATGATGATTATGATGACAGTACCTGTCATATATATATATATATATATATATATATATATATATATATATATAATGCTTTTAAGGTCAGAAAAGTTCTTTTAAGTTGCTTTCTCATTTGATCCTCACAACAACTATGTGAGGTGAATACTACCATCCCCATTTTATAGAGAAGTAAATAGTATGAGAAAGATTAAGTGACTTCCTAGCATCATACGTGATCATAGATTAAGAATTGAAAAGAAACTAAAGGATCACCTAGTCTCTCCATCCCCTTATTTTACAGACTAAGAAAAAACTGAGCCTCAGGAAAGTTAAATAATTTGCCTAAGAACCACGATTTGTCCTTTTATTGAAGATCAAGTAATCATGTTGAGATCAGTAATTTCTTTTCAACACATAAATATGTGAAATCACTAGGCAGTATACATGAAACCACCATATTTAAGCTCAGATGCGTCAGCATTCAAAAGAGCATATGAAAAAGTAGAAATAGTTTAAAATGAAGAAAAAATAGTTAAATACACACATAATTAATCTACTTAGGAATCCACACATTTTTAATGTACTCATTTAGTCATTGAACTGGTATGAAAATTGAGAAAATGAAGTCAAAAGAATGCCTAAACTTGAATAAATACCACAGAAGAAATAAATTAAGGAGACAGTGTGGTTCTAAAGGCACATCCTTTGTCAATTAATAGGCATTTACTATGAACCTACTATGTGCCATACACTAAGAATATAAAGACAAATGTTATTTTATCTCTGTACTCAAGGACTTTGTATGGGGAGAAAGCACATATACATGTAAAGATGTAAATATGCAATATAACTACAAGGTAATTTGGGAAGAAAGTTATAATAGGTGGGGGGGAGGGAAATGGATTTGGAAAAACCTTCATAGTTAGTTTTCCATTTCCACTTAGTCCAATGATCATTTCTAGGATCATCAGTTGCCAGTGACCCAAAAGATAATGAAGAGATGCATGCTGGATACAGCTAGTCTATAGACTTCTTTACCAATGATGACTCACAAATATAAGAATTTGTAGGGAATATATCAATCACATGTATGTCCAGAAAAAAAAGGAAGCAAGTTATTAGTATAGTTTAAACAGGAGAGAACAGATGGATAGCTAATTGTTGAACTGCTATCTATGCTGTATTAAAAAAGTTATGTGTGAGACTTCCGGGTAAACATGGCTGCTATCTAGATGTGACTCGCTTCCCCTCCCTGGCACCGAACGAAATAGACTACCTCAAAAGAGCAGAAAAGTTACCTTTGGAAGAACAGAGGAACTCCCCAGTATCCCACAGAAATGAAGGTACGTGAGGTTTGAACATTTCCACACTATAAGGTGGAGGAAAAGCTTGCACAAAAACATGAACTGAGCCGCCCCTCCCCCCCCCCCAACCAAACCAGAGTAAGCTATCAGAGCACTCACTGGGACAGCAAGTGAGTGAGGAGCATCTCTGTCTGGGAGGGCACACCAGGGTCCTTGGGATCGAAAGACTGCAAGGAAACAACCTCTCAGGGCGGTTTCACGGGAAAATCCTGAGCTGAGCAAAGGGGCGACTGCGCTGAGAGGCTGCACTGAGCAAAGGGGCACTGAGAGGCTGAGCTGAGCAAAGGGGAGGCGGCGCTGAGCAAAGGGGCTGCTGTGCTGAGCACAGGGACCTGAGCTCTAAGAAACCTTGGAGGCTGGGAAGAACTAGTCTGAGGCAACCTAAATTCACAGACAACCCACCCACATCACCCAGACCCCAGACCAAAAAAGAAAGTGGAATAAAACCACCAAAGGGATGGCTCACATGCCCCAAAATCAAGCCTCCATGAAGAAAGGGGGGAAAAAGGTGAATATTGAAAACTTTTATGGAGGGAGTACCCAAGGAAAAGAAGAGAATGAAGATGAAATCCAAACAAAATCAGAACATGTCTCCCAAAATGAAAACTATCCACAAGCTCTGGGAGATCTCAAACTGGAGCTTACCCAAAAAATGGAAACCTTTTGGAAAAAAAATGGGAGAAAGAGATCAACAGTCTGATAGACAAGACTTCACAATTGGAGAAAGAGCTGGAAGCATCTAATAGAAGGACAGACAAAGCTGAAAAGCAAAACCAGTCCCTAACGACCAGAATTAAGCAACTAGAAGACAGCGAGCATGCCCAAAAGATGGAAACCTTTTGGAAAGAAAAATGGGAGAAAGAGATCAGCAGTCTGATAGGCAAGACTTCACATTTGGAATTTGGAAAACAACCAGAATTAAGCAAATGGAAGACAACAAGAATACAAAATAGCAAGAATCAAAAAAAGCAAAGCCAAAAAATTAATGAATTAGAAGAAAAAATGAAATATCTCACTATAAAAGGTCACAGACTTGGAAAACAGAGGAAGAAGAGACAACCTCAGAATTAATGGTCTCCCTAGGAAACCAGAGTTAAACAAAACCTATAAGAATCACACAGGACTTAGTGACTAACACACTAAGAGACCGCAAAGCATGGAACATGATATTTAGAAAGGCGAGAGCTGGGTCTCCAACCAAGAATCAACTACCCGGCAAAACTGAATATATACTTCTAGGGAAAAGTATGGGCATTCAAAAAAATAGAAGATTTCCAAGCATTTGCTAAGAAAAGACCAGAACTTAGTGGAAAATTTGTCATCCATTCACAGAAAGCAAGAGAAACATGTAAAGGTAAATATGAAAGAAAGGGAAATGGAGATAAATCTTATCTTTTTCTTTAAGTCAAACTCTCTTCTATAAGGACTACATTTACATCAAATTATACATATATATATATGTATATATATATATATTAATATGTGGGGAAAATGTATCGTTTAACTCTCAAAAATTGTATGCATCATGAGAGTAGTTAGAAGAATCATATATGGGGAAAGATTGGGGCATCAAGAAGATTTGGTGAAAGGGGGGGGCAAAGAAAGAAAAAGGGAGGGGGGGAATCGTCGATAATACTAACAGTTACTTCAAGAAAAGGGGGGGGTACTAAATAGAATAATCTTTCCCATACAAAGATACACATGGGAAGGGGAGGGGAAGAACTCTCAAATGAGGAGAGGAAGAAAGCGTGAAGTGGTATTACCTAAACCTTACTCTCAATGAAATCAAATCTGAGAGGGAAGAACATCTAGATCCAGTGGGTTCCTGAATTCTATCTTATCCAACAGGGTAAGAAAGTAAGGAAAATAAAGGAGGGGGAGGGGGAAGTATATAAAGGGAGGGAAGAAGAGGGGGGAGGGGAAGGTAGCATAAAAATGGAGGGGCTAGAAAGGGAAGCAAATCAAGGGAGGGGACTAGGGGGACTGACTTAAAGTAAATCACTGGGTCAAAAGGATATAGCTAAAGAAGAAAGGTCAGAACTAGGGGAAGTTATCAAAATGCCAGGGGATCCACAAGTAACAATCATAACTTTGAATGTGAATGGGATGAACTCACCCATAAAACGTAGACAAATAGCAGATTGGATTAGAACCCAAAACCCTACCATTTGTTGTCTTCAAGAAACACAAATGAGGCAGGTTGACACTCACTTGGTTAGAATTAAAGGATGGAGTAAGACCTTTTGGGCCTCAACTGATAGAAAGAAGGTAGGAGTTGCAATCATGATATCAGACAAAGCCAAAGCAAAAATAGACTTGATCAAAAGGGATAGGGAAGGTAAATATATTAGGTTAAAAGGGAGTATAGACAATGAAGAAATATCACTAATCAACATGTATGCACCAAATGGTATAGCATCCAAATTCTTAATGGAGAAACTAAGAGAATTGAAGAAGGAAATAGACAGTAAAACCATATTAGTGGGAGACTTGAACCAACCACTATCAAATTTAGATAAATCAAAGCAAAAAATAAATAAGAAAGAGGTAAAAGAGGTGAATTAATCTTAAAAAAAATTAGAGTTAATAGACATATGGAGAAAAATAAATAGGGACAAAAAGGAATACACCTTCTTCTCAGCACCACATGGCACATTCACAAAAATAGATCATACACTAGGTCACAGAAACATGGCACTCAAATGCAGAAAAGCAGAAATAATAAATGCAACCTTTTCAGATCATAAAGCAATAAAAATATTGATCGGGAAGGGTACATGGAGAGCCAAATCAAAAATTGATTGGAAATTAAATAATATGATACTCCAAAACCATTTAGTTAAAGAAGAAATCATAGAAACAATTAATAATTTCATTGAGGAAAATGACAATGGTGAGACATCCTTTCAAACCTTATGGGATGCAGGCAAAGCAGTACTTAGAGGAAAATTCATATCCATGACTGCCTATATTAACAAATTAGGGAGGGCAAAGATCAATGAATTGGAAATGCAAATCAAAAAACTTGAGAATTAAAAACCCCCAGAAGAAAACTAAACTAGAGATCCTAAAAATTAAGGGAGAAATTATTAAAATCGAAAGTGATAGAATTATTGAACTAATAAACAAGACTAGAAGCTGGTACTTTGAAAAAACAGACAAAATACACAAAGTACTGGTCAATCTAATTAAAAAAGGAAAGAAGAAAGGCAAATTAACAGCATCAAGGATGAAAAGGGGGACCTCACCTCCAATGAAGAGGAAATTAAGGCAATCATTAAAAACTACTTTCCCCAACTATATGGCACTAAATATACCAATCTAGGTGATATGGATGAATATTTACAAAAATATAAATTGCCTAGACTAACAGAAGAAGAAATAGATTTCTTAAATAATCCCATATCAGAAACAGAAATCCAACAGGCCATCAAAGAACTTCCTAAGAAAAAATCCCCAGGGCCTGATGAATTCACCAGTGAATTATATCAAACATTCAAAGAATAACGAACACCAATACTATACAAAGTATTTGACATAATAAGCAAAGAGGGAGTTCTACCAAATTCCTTTTATGACACAAACATGGTACTAATTCCAAAACCAGGTAGGCCAAAAACAGAGAAAGAAAATGATAGACCAATCTCCCTAATGAATATAGATGCAAAAATCTTAAATAGGATGCTAGCAAAAAGACTCCAGCAAGTGATTAGAAGGGTCATCCACCATGATCAAGTAGGATTTATACCAGGGATGCAGGGCTGGTTCAACATTAGGAAAATTATCCACATAATTGACCACATCAACAAGCAAACCAACAAAAATCACATGATTATTTCAATAGATGAAGAAAAAGCCTTTGATAAAATACAACACCCATTCCTAGCAAAAACACTCGAAAGCATAGGAATAGAAAGGTCATTCCTAAAAATAATAAACAGTATATATCTGAAACAATCAACTAATATCATTTGCAATGGGGATAAACTAGATGCATGCTCATTAAGATCAGGAGTGAAACAAGGATGCCCATTATCACCTCTATTACTTGACATTGTACTAGAAACACTAGCAGTAGCAATTAGAGAAGAAAAAGAAATTGAAGGCATTAAAATTGGCAATGAGGAGACCAAGTTATCACTCTTTGAGGATGACATGATGGTCTACTTAAAGAATCCTAGAGATTCAACCAAAAAGCTAATCGAAATAATCAACAACTTTAGTAAAGTTGCAGGATACAAAATAAACCCACATAAGTCATCAGCATTTCTATTTAATACCAACACAGTTCAGCAGCAAGAACTAGAAAGAGAAATCACATTCAAAATTACCTTAGACAAAATAAAATATTTAGCAATCTATCTCCCGAGACAAACACAGGAACTTTATGAACACAACTACAAAACACTCTCCACACAACTAAAACTAGACTTGAACAATTAGAAAAAACATTAACTGCTCATGGGTAGGATGAGCCAATATAATAAAAATGACCATCCTACCCAAACTCATCTATCTATTTAGTGCCATACCCATGGAACTTCCAAAAATTTTTTTACTGATTTAGAAAAAACATTAACAAAGTTCATTTGGAAGAACAAAAGATCAAGGATATCCAGGGAAATAATGAAAAAAAAATACAAAGGAAGGGGGCCTTGCAGTCCCAGATCTCAGACTTTATTATAAAGCAGCAGTCATCAAAACAATTTGGTACTGGCTAAGAGACGGAAAGGAGGATTAGTGGAATTGACTCAGGGTAAGTGGCCTCAGCAAGACAGTATATGACAAACCCAAAGATCCCAGCTTTTGGGACAAAAATCCACTATTTCATAAAAACTGCTGGGAAAATTGGAGGACAGTGTGGGAAAGATTAGGTTTAGATCAACACCTCACACCCTACACCAAGATAAATTCAAAATGGGTGATTGACTTGAACATAAAGAAGGAAACTATAAGAAAATTAGGTGAACACAGAATAGTATACACGTCAGACCTTTGGAAAGGGAGAGGCTTTAAAACCAAGCAAGACTTAAAAAGAGTCACAAAATGCAAAATAAATAATCTAGAATACATCAAATTAAAAAGTTTTTGTACAAACAAAACCAATGTAACTAAAATCAGAATTGAAGCAACAAATTGGGAAACAATCTTCATAAAAACCTCTGACAAAGGTTTAATTACTCAAATTTATAAAGAGCTACATCAATTGTACAAAAAAATCAAGCCATTCTCCAATTGATAAATGGGCAAGGGACATGAATAGGCAGTTCTCAGCCAAAGAAATCAAAACAAAAATAAGCACATGAAAAAGTGTTCTACATCTCTTATAATCAGAAAGATGCAAATCAAAACAAGTCTGAGGTATCACCTCACACCTAGCAGATTGGCTAACATGACAGCTATGGAAAGTAATGAATGCTGGAGGGGATGTGACAAAGTAGGGACATTAATTCATTGCTGGTGGATTTGTGAATTCATCCAACCATTCTGGAGAGCAATTTGGAACTATGCCCAAAGGACACTAAAAGACTGTCTGCCCTTTGATCCAGCTATAACACTGCTGGGTTTGTACCCCAAAGAGACAATAAGTAAAAAGACTTATTCAAGAATATTCATAGCTGTGCTCTTTGTGGTGGCCAAAATTGGAAAATGAGGGGATGCCCTTCAATTGGGGAATGGCTGAACAAATCGTGGTATCTGTTGGTGATGGAATACTATTGTGCTCAAAGGAATAATAAACTGGAGGAATTCCATGGAGACTGGAATGACCTCCAGGAAGTGATGCAGAGCGAGAGGAGCAGAACCAGGAAAACATTGTACACAGAGACTGATACACTGTGGTATAATCGAAGGTAATGGACTCCTCCACTAGGGACAATGCAATGTCCCTGAACAATCTGCAGGGATCTAAAAAACACTATCCACAAGCAGAGAATAAGCTATGGGATTAAAAACACTGAGGAAAAGCAACTGCTTGACGACAGGGGGGAAGGGGATACGACAGAGGAGAGACTCTAAATGAACACTCTAATGCAAATACCAACAACATGGAAATGGGTTTGAACCAAGAACACATGTGATACCCAGTGGAATCGTGCATCGGCTATGGGAGAGGTGGTGGGAAGTGGGTAAGGGGGAGGAAAAGAAAATGATCTTTGTTTCCAATGAATAATGTTTGGAAATGACCAAATAAAATAATGTTTAAAGTGAAAAAAAAGTTATGTGAACATTGGTCCCACTGTACTTGTAGGATTAATGGGAGGATATGAACTAGATACTGATTTTGGTAGTATAAATGGGGTACTCCTTCCATTGGAAACACACCTACATAAACAAAGTCATGAATCCACAGTGCAATTATTTAGAACACTTTGAGCTAAGTACAAGGGCTGATACAGAGATAAATAAAACATAGAGTTTACAATCTTATGTGTAGGAGAGGCTTCTAGAAATCCCAACCTTTTAAGAGCATGAGGGATGAATCTTGTGTTGTTTTGAGAAGCCAAAAGGCATAATAGCCCCTCTCCCCCATATAATTAAGTTGTAGAAAAGAAGCTAACCTACACATAAGACTTAAATAGCTTCAAGTAGAATCAGGCAGCAATTATGGCAGGAAAGTCCATTGAAACCCTTGAAAAATAGAAGCTGATGGCAAAAAGAGCATTAGAGAGCATTTTCCCCTAGTTTTTTGCAGTCACAAGTTTGAAACTACTTAATTTATAGGCAATCAATCCTCCATACTTCAATAAATCCTGAGGACATCTCTGTATTACAACCAGTAGAGCAATTCTTGTTCATAATAATGACCCTTAGCCATCAGGAGATATTAAATTGCAGTATATTGTCTTTGTTTAAGAAACAAAGAAAACATGTAATGAATTTTATATTTTTTTTCAAAAATACCATGAAAAGAAAAATCATCACTTAAAGGGTAAAATTTAGATACCTGCAAAACTCACATGTTAAAAATAAACATTCTCCAATGCAAGGAAAATAAGACACCATGCTAACACTTATTTGGCATTTAGTCAACAAATACTTATGAAATGTTCTGTATGTGTTAGTACTCTAGCACAGATAAATAAATCATAGTGCCATAGCCCCTAGCATCAAAGAATTTTCCATGTAGTAGATGGCATACTTACTGATAAACACTTATGTTTATACAAATTAGAAAGATGGATCTTCCCAATGTGTTAGAATGATCATGTCACCCACTAACACAACAGATCCTCCCTCTTAGTAAACTTCATTGACTCACCTCTAGGATCAACTCTACAACCATTATTTGGACTTCCAAGCCCTTAATAACTTGTATCCCTACCTTCTCTGTCTCTTTGTATCTTGCAATCCCCTTCCAACCATGTACTTTCAATTTAGTGACATTGGTCTCCTTGCTACTGCTGACCTACTATGCTCCATCTCCCAACTCTGCACTACATGTCCAGAGTATTTCCTATCTCCATCTCTGCCTTTTGACTTCCCTGGATTTTTTCAAGTTCAGTCTAAACTCCTACCTGCTACAGGAAGCCCCTCAGTGTTCCTCTATTCTAATGCCTTCCCTTTGTTGATTATTTTCTACTTAGGCTATATTTTGTTATTTGCATTAGACTGTGAGCTTCTTGAGAATACTTTTGATGTTTTTCTAAGAATTGGTTTCCAGCATATAGTAAGTATGAACACATGTATGCATATGTATAAAACATATAAATACTCATATGTGAAAAAATGAAATTGCTCACCTATAGCACCAGAAGTATGTTTCTTTACTCTACAAGTGTGTCAACAACCAAAGTACTCTACATTTGTATCCATGTTCCCTAAAAAATTATGGAAGTTTCTGGGAAAGCATACATTATGTTTTGGGTGAAATTATTTTGTAATTATGCCTGTACTTTAACTGATTGGGCCAGCCTGTAGGCTTACCTCTGGAGACTCATGAGTTCAGTGATGTCCAAACTCGCAGAATAGCCAATGGCATTTGAGTTTAGTTATAGAATAAAAAAAATAAAAACCCAGCATATTCATCAAAGCATCAAACACCCCTATTCCCGCCCCTTGTAAAATATAGGTCATGTGTTTGTTTGTTTGGTAGTACTCAATAAAAATCAATTGGAACCTATGGAATTTGGAATCCTGGAAGAGAAGGCAAAGATCAGCAATGAGCCATATTTTGCTTTAATAGTCCAATGTGAGGTAGGTTCTAGAATCTTGCTGCTGCCAGGGAATTGAAAAGATAGGGATTGCATTGTCTAGCCCTATTAGGATAAAGCATCATACCCTCCTCCTCTTTTTCTTTAGGATAACCTCAAGTGCTTGCCTCAGCTGCAGAGTTGATACCAGCTTCCATGAAGCAGATGGTAAATCATAACTTAATCAAAAACTGCAACTCTTCAATGTTAAGGACTTTCAGTTTGGCTTCCAAAGATGAGCCTTATATAAAACAAAAAAATATATATATATCATAACCATCATCAAATCACATGTCTACCATGCCTCGTTCAGACTGGAGCCTTTGGGGAATTCAATGGATTTTCACTTTTTCTCCATGTTCAACCCTCCTTCCTGTTTCTATCAAAAAGAGAAGAGCAACAAACAAATATAGTGAATCTCTCAAAAGTGTCGCTCTCAAGAGTATGAAAAGGGACTTAAATCCCCGTACTTTTTTAAAAGGCTATTTCAGAATGTAATGATAGAAGGAAGGAAAACAATTTTATTCACTAAGATACATAAATGGGATCTAGCCTCAATTCCTACTTCTCAAGAAAAAGATTCAGGAAAATTGAATTGACTATAACAAGAGAAATAGCATAACCTAAAGGATGTAGAGCTTTGGAGTCAGGAAAACCTGAAGTTAAGTCTTGCTTCTGGCATCCACCATCTCTTCTACTACCACAGAGGAGCCCTTTTACCTTCCATGTCCTCAAGCAAGTTTACTAAGACAATAAGTAAGAATCAAGTTGACCTCAGACTCTTCCTAACCGTATGACCCTGGGCATGTCATTTAACCTGGATTGCCTAGCTCTTTTGGCTCTTCTATCTTAGAATTGATACTAAGCAGAAGGTAATATTTTTTCCTTCAAGTAAAATGGACTTTTTCTCCTTTTAAATAAAATTGCCGATCTGCTTGGATGGAATAATTTTCCAAACCAGGAATCCCCCACACCAATAAAGCACAGAGAAGCAGTCCTGCCACACATATTTCTAGGGTCTCACCTTATTTGTCCTAGAGAGTATCTTTACTCCATCAGTTTTAGCCTTCCAGCATCTCAAACCTCCCAGGATCAAGCAATCCACATGTCTCATTTCCCTCCAGCAGCATCAATTACATTTTGACACTGGCTGTGGCTCGCTTTCACTGAGCCTCCAATGAATGTCTCATGGTCTTCGGGCCATTGGTTCAACTGGGCATATGTAACATGTGTGCATGTATGACTGTGTATCAGCATGCAAATATGTTTGTATATTTTTCAGTGCATAAAATTTGTATATACCTATTTGTATGTATATATGCATTATGTACATATATCTACATACATATTTACTTCAAGGACATTTGATCTCATATGAACAATGATTTCATTCATTCATGTTGATTGCAACATTTTTGATGTGTCAATAAATGGTCTTCATGAAGAAACAATCATCCCACAGCCATCCTGATAATGAGTCCCTCTGAACAAAGCCAGGCTGGTCCTTGCCCAAAAGTTGTTGACTAATCCTGAGTCCACATTTGCAGTCTTTCCAACATGTGACCCTTATAACTCAAGATCAAGAGGAGGTGAGTTAGGGACATATGCAAAAATACACACACATATACAATCATACAAACGTGTGCCTACACATATGTAAATAAATACATTAAAATATATTACATGGTAGAAAGACTATGCATTCAAGTTTTTTGCCATTCTTAATTTTTCTTCTATAACTGTCTATTTTGCCTTCGCTATTTTTAAGCGTGATCTAACAAAACCTGAGAACATTTAAGAGCCCTGCCATGCAGTAATCTGTCATGAGGAACTCTGTTTATTCCGATTTAAATGACTATCTTCATCTAAAGCAGGAAGTTTGTCTTTTTCTATTAACATATTGATTTCAAAAAGCAGATAAGGCAAGCAAGGGAAATTCATGAGGGAGTCCCAGATCACAGTATGTAAAATTGCTGAACCAACTCATATCCCAATAAACAAAAGCTCATTACCAGAAAGTCAGGTCTTGTTCATTTTTCTTCAGTCAAATCTAACAAGAAGATTGAAATCTATGAAGTAGTCGGTCCTTTAAACATTTCAAGTTTTTTTTTTTTTTCTTGTGGACTAAAAGCCAAGGGAGGTAATTCAATCATAAGCAGCCTAATCACAGTTTCTGAATTTCTTATGTATTTTGAATTATTTTCATTGATATTGTACCTCTTCTAAACAGAAAAACCCTGCTGTTTTCTCCTTCAAAATTCAAAAGCTAGACACAGACCTTTTTCCTCTGTACATTATCCCAAGCAACCTATTTAATTATCCTAAGGCTCTGTAGCATAAGCATTTTTAGGAAATTAAATTCTTTGTGACAATAGCAAAGCCAGTAGAGAATGAAAAACAGCAAAGCTGTACCTATGAGATTTATTTTTCATAAAAGTAACCTCTTGCTTTTCATTATGTGCATATGTTTTTGAATGATAATTTTTGGAGGGGTTAGTGTTACACTGGACCCAATTTTTGTTAGGCGGTATTTTCTCTAAAGTAAACCAGTAAAGCTACGAAACAGTAAAGATTTCACTTTGTTATAGGTGATCGTATAAAGACATTTTAAAAATAGCAAAACCTCAAATATTTACGCAGTATCTACTTTCCAAGGCAGTATGAAACTGGGAAGGACATAAGGACTAAATAATACTCTTTCTTTGAAGAGTGTACAATACCAAAATTGGTCAGCTCCTATTATAAGTATAAATAACATTTTTCATTTTACTGAACTTCTGAAAATTCCATAATGATACAAATAACCTATTAGATAGAGTAAATTGTGAATAGGGAGAGGGTCTTGACCTCTTATAGGTAAGGAAGTTCCTACTACAGGTTGGCAAGTTCTTTTCCATGTATAGGTGTTAGAGTGTTGCATAGAATGCTGACAAATTAGATAATTTGCCTAGGGACACAAAGCTAGCCTAAGACTTGAATTCAAGTATTCCTGACTTTAAAGACGAATATTATTCTCACTATATCACACTGCCCACTTGGTATAGTGTAGAGACAGCAAATGAAAAAAGCTGAATTTTCAACTTGGCTCAATGAAACATGAGCTGTGTGATCTTGGTGATCTTGGAGGGGAGGAGAAGGACCAGAGAGTCAAATACAGGATTATTCATGAGCATGGCTTCTGAATATCAAGTCCTGAGTTTCTCTTCATTTACCTAGAGTCATCAATTGGCCATGAAAATAGACAATGATGTCAGCGTTCAGATAAAGGTTTTAGAAAAGTGATTCAGGCCAAGAAAAAAGTGATTTAACCCCTCAAGTGTCAGTTTTAGGCATTCTGAGAGCATAATACTCTTGAGAAATTGGGTATCTTCCATAGCATTGAATCATTCCATAACCAGTCTTATACAAGGCTGGAGAAAGAAATGTTACTATGCAAAACCTACTAATCAATGACTACAAAAAGTTCCACGTAATGATTCTGAATATTTGGATCAAGAAAAAAAGAGGCAGCTCTAATATAAAATAGATTCTACTGGTTCAGAATCATGATTGCCACATTTGCCACCATCAAGATATATACGCCTGGTAATTCCAAAGAACAATGAGCCTGCCTCAAACTGTCTGCTTGTAAATGGTATCAAAATTCTCTTCCTGGAAGGGGATATAAAAATATTGAGTAAAAGTCACACAAGGCAAAAGATTTTACTGGTTTAAACAAGGAGGTTAGAGTTCTCTGATGTCTATTCCAGATCTACATAGGAAGCTGTACATCTTTATAGGATTGAATGGTAAATGTATTCAGTAATAGTCAAAAGTGTCTAGGATGTCACAATATTTTGTAGTTTCTATGTTGATATTCTCAAACTGTGATATCTGTGTTTTATATTCTAAAACATTTTGTCACATTAGCATTCTTTGAATACACAGAAAAATAATACAAGTCATACTGATTCTAATCATTCAAGTTGTTCCACGATGGAGCTGGTCTTGCTCCTTTTCAGAATTAAGAAGAAAATGAAGTGCAGGATAATGGGCTATTTCCCCCAATACCCTCAGCAAATACAATCAGGAAACAGAAGGTGTCTACAGCAATAAACAAGTCCTGGGGAAAGTAATTTATGTTCTGCTGCTTATCTACCTACCAGCAGCCATTGTGATCAAGATTATGAAATCAAGTTATTCAAGTTACTGCTTAGTTAGGCAGAAATCAAGAAGTCTAGAACACTTTGCCATCTCCAAGGAGACATTCTCCCTTCCCCCATACACATATATACATGCATCAAAAGCATTTTAATAATATTCTGCCAAATCTGATGGTATAGGATTCAATAAATCTAGAACATCATGCGAGATTTTTATAACCTCAAGCTCTTCCCTGTAATGACAAAAATACTTTAAACAATATTTTTCCAATAAAGTCATGATTCATTGAATGAAAGTTTTGGGGGAATTATAATTAGAGATCAACCAAAGTATAGGGTTGGTGAAAATAATACACTATCAATGAAGGATTATGCAAAGGAAGTAATGTAAAGTAAAGGAAGTAACATAAAACTTAAATCACCTGAGGAATGTTAGTCTGGAAAAGAAGATGGAACACTCATGTGGCAAGATCAAGGGACACCCACTGGAAAGCCTCCATGCTCTAATTGAATCCATATTATATTGAGTCAACCATGTGGCTCCTACTTGTTCAAGTGACCCCATCCCATCTTGTTTCCTCCAACAGGTTTCCATCTCTATCATCCCCTCTCTTTCCCTTCTTTTCAATTTCTCCCTCTCTACTAGTTCATTACCAATTTCCTCCAAACATGTCCAAATCTCTTCTGTCCTAAAAACAAGTCTCTTCCCACCTCTGATAACCATCTTCCTATATATCTTATTTTTTAAACCCTTACCTTCCTTTTTTAATCAATACATTGTATTGATTTGAGGGCAGAAGAGCAGTAAAGGCTAGGCATGAGAGTTAAGTGACCTGCCCAAGATCACATAGGGAGGAAGTATCTGTGGCTAGATTTGAAGCTAGATCCTCCTGTCTCTATGCCTGCCTCACAATCCACTGAGTCTCCTAGCTTCTCCCCATATCTCTCTTCTGCGCTTTATAACTAAACTCAAAAAGGCTATCTATAATAGTTGCCTTTACGTCCATTCCTCTCAGTTTCTTTTTAAACCCTTAAATTCCACTGAAATGGCCCTTTCCAAAGACATTAATGACCCCTTAAGTGCTAAATTCAATGGCCTCATTCTTCTTGATCATGTTGTTCTCCTGGTTATTCTCTTCTCTATAAATTTTCAGGATAATACTCTAATAGTTTTCCCCCTGCCTGTATGAAAGCTTCTTCAGTATCACTTTCATTGGATCTGCTTCCAGATAATTCCCTCTAACCATAGGTACCCTTCAGGTTATCTATTCTGGACACTCTTGTCTTCTTCCTCTATCCTACTTCACATGATAATCTCATCAACTTCCAAGGATTTAATTACCATTTCTATGCTAATGATTCTAATATCTATTTTTCCTGTCCCAATCTTTCTGCAGAAGTTGAATCTTGTATCTCCAATTACTATTCAAAAAACTTAAAATGGATGTCCAGTAGATTTCTTAAATTCAACATGTCCAATACATAACACATTCTCTTTCCTCCTAACACCCTCCCCACCTTGCCTATTACTATAAAATGGAACATCATCCTCCCTATCCCCCAGGATTTTGACCTAGGAACCATCATAGATTCTTATCTCTCATGCCCCATATTCAATATGTTGCTAAAGACTTTCTATTTCACCTTTGCACCATCTCTTGAATATGAGCTCCTCTTTTTTCTGGCTCAGCTGCCCTTCATATAAAGGTTTTCATCATTTCATATCTCCTATTTCAATGGGTCTTTACCTACTCCAATCTATTGGTCCAAAAATGTCACATTCTCCAAATTCCAGAAACTCCAGTGGCTTCCTGTTGCCTCCAGAAGTAAATATAAAATGTTCCATTTGACATTCTTTCATAATGTAGTAATTTCATTAATTAATATTAAATAAACTAAATAACCATTCAAAAACCTAGCTCCCTCCTACTTTCAGGTCTTCTTACAACTTGCTGCCTGGCACATATTCCTTGTTCCAATAATATCAACCTCCTGACTTTTACACACACACACACACACACACACACACACACACACACACACACACACACACACAGAAAAACAAAACTCTAGCCTAAAGGCATTTTCCTTGACTGTCCTGCATGCCTGATATATTCTCCCTTTTTTACTCTATTAACTTACCTCCCTGGTTTCTATTGAGTCCCAACTTAAGCCCTAACTTCTACAGGAAGCCTTCTCCAACTCCTTTTAATTCTAATGCTTTCCCACTGTAAACTATTTCCTATGTATGCTGTATCTAGCTTCCTTTTCATATATTTGTTTGCATGTTGTCTTTCCTATTAGATTGTAAGCTTCTTGAGCTCAAGGATTATCTTTTGCCTCTTTTTGTATTCCTAGTTTTTAGTATGGATCTTGTTACAAAGTAGGAACTTAATGAATATTTTGATTGATTGTTTGATTGATACATATGCATATGCCTAGGTCTACCACATTCTTCTTTTTTTCATTTATTTATTCAATAAGCATGTATTAATTACTTATTCTATACCAAGTTCTTAAACAGGTGCTATACATAGACAAAAACAAGAAGCTTATATCACATTGGAACAAATAGAATGTAACCAGACATTTAAAGACAAAATGAATAGTAATTTCTAAAAGAATAGTGCTAGCACTTAAGAGAATAAAAGATCAAAACAATCTCCAAATAGCGGAAGGGAAAAGGAAATGCATTCTAGATATGGACAATATCCTATTAAAAGACCATACATAGGACCTCCTGTCTCTAGCCCTGGTTTTCTATCCACTGAGTCAACTAGTTGCCTCTAAAATATGATATATTCTTAAAGGTCACCTATTATACTTGGCTATGAAGCCATATTATTGTAAATCAGAAAAGAGCAATTTCTTGCATACTTGCATCCTTCAATTTCACAGGAACCAAAAACAAACAAAACTTTGAAAAAGTTCCATTTATATATGTATAAATTGTGCCATAAAATAAGGGGAAATTATTTTTATTCATATTTCCAAAAATCCAAATGTAATGCTAAAATGAAAATTAGAGTTGGAATGTAACCTGAAATCAATAGTAAGTAGAGGAGTTACCTTTTTTCAGTGTTACATAAGATTTCCTCAGTCTTAACAAGATGAAATGGTTGCTTTGGGGTGTTGCACCTATTTATCCATATTCTAGCACCAAGGAAAAAGAATTTAATCACTTTATCTCTTCAAAAAATGGAAGCAGTTAGAGGTTATATGGCAGCCTAGACTATCTATACAACTAAAACTGGGTCTCAAATCCAATAGCCTTGAGGATACTTCCAAATACACTTAAATGATGAGGAAATTGAAAGTGTAAAAGTGGAATGGGTCACCAAAGAAATAGTCAGGATATCCTGTCAGTGAAATAGGAAGCTTTGTGGACCTATAAGTGACTATAATTACAAAAGCAAGTATTACCTTTGGGAAAGAATAAGACAGATCTAGTATGATATTTAAGGCATGCATTGCTTATAAATGTTATATATAATAGTTTCCAAAATATAACTGCATTAGACTTATGTATCTGATATTGTTTATGTGCAATATACTATGTATTTGTTAGAAAAGGTACTTGCAGAGTATGCCTATATGAAGGATTTTTAGGACATATATGTTTCTTAAATGATGGAGGGATATTACAGAATCATAACAATTAGGAAAGAATTTGCACAGTTTTGAAAGGAGTGAAGTTCCCTATGAAAAAAAAAATAGATTTCCCCTCCCATAATGTCACAAGCCTAATGGAGGAAAGAGTGGCTTCCAGGGGAAGAACCATGGAAGGACAAATATGGCTTCTCATGAAAGCTATTAGAAAGAAAGATAAAGCAGCTCAGCATATTGTTGGCCAACTGGCAAGGGGATAAAGAGCCATTCTTGCACCTGTGTAACCCACCAAAATCTGGTGGTGCCACACACAGAGTGGAGAAACAGAAAGGACCAAGAGACAAAAACAATTACAGATTAAGAATTCAGACACCAAAGGAAGACAATAGCCACAAGGAAAGAGAGTGGCAAACTGGGAATGGATAAATCTTGCAAAGGGAGGTGGTAAATGATAAAAATAAACCAAAAACTAACTGTACATTGCTGAGATCCTTGTACTGTTTCTCTTGCTATGATTTCTCCCTAAGAGATTGTGCTATTTCTAGTGGGGATAAAACCTCCTGCAGTTACTTGTAAAAATTCAAGGAGAGGGAAGGTATATAATGATTCCTCTATTAACTGGGTTCAGATAAAATTCATTTTCCTGTTTCTTACATGTTTATAATAAATTGACTCTAAGTTAAAATACTTTAGTGAGAACCCAATTTTCATTGGGGTAGTTTGGGGAAGGGAGGATGCATGAGTAAGGGTACTAGGTATCCCAAAGGAAAGATCTAGGATGATTAGAAACTTCCATATTCCAAATATCTAAGTCAACCATGAAAAACATGTTATACTAGTTCTTATTAGAGAGAAGCCCTCCATATGAATTGAGTGAAAACTGCAGCATATAACCTTACCATTACTCTTCCCACCTACATGACAGGATCACTCACATGCATTCCTTTCAGAAAAATAAAGTGGACGAGATAATATATCTTATTCATTTCTGTGTGCCTTTTATTCCCCAGCCCAGAGCTCAGAATATATAGGTTTCTCTATATTAACTTATGAAACTGAATTTTTAAAAAATATTCCTATTCATACATTTAAATCAAGTATTACTTAGGAAATTCATGTCTTCTTTTGGTTTTAAAAAAATTATAAAGGTCTTCCCTTTCTTTGTGCCCATTAAAAGAAGAGTCATAACAATCAAGTTTCTAATTAATTTTGTCCTCAGGTTGCTCACTAGTTACCATGCCCCGTTGGTTGTTCTCCATTTATAATTATTTTTAAACATTCAATGAAGTGATTTTGTATTCAGCCAGCATTTCAAGCTTCAAAATAAATGATACCAAAAGTGTAGATTCTCATCATTGTGGCTATTAGCAAAAGTATATTTTCCACAATAGTACCTTCAGGACCATTTCCATAAATGCAAAGCAAAAATGTTTCTTGTTTGCAGGTAAAGTCAAAATTATTTCAGCATTTTTTAATTCTTGGAAATCAAAAGAAATTAGATTTAGAACTAAATTACATGTGAATATTTGTGTGTTCCTATACCTATGTATATTTGTGAAGGATGTGTGTACATACATATGTAATTATATATATATATAGCTGTGTGTGTTCACATATCTATTTACATACATTTATGTATTATGAATGTGCATGCATTATATGTGTCTGCACATAAATATTTGCATACATATATGAATGTATACATTAGGTATATGTGTATATATACATAACCATAAAATGCATATAAATTTCCAGACTTCAAGAATAAATAATTTCTATGTCATTTTCTAATTTGGTACAGAGACTGATAAGTCAAAGTCTATGCCTAAATGAGGGAAAGAGTTGGCTTGAAAGTTTATGGGAGTTTTCCCTGCTTTGCTAGAAGACAGAGATGGTTTTGAACCATCATTGGAAAGCAATCTGAAAAACGAATAGAATTGAAAAGACCGACATGCATGGGAAAGATTGCTCACATACACATTCCTAATTTCCAGCTTCCCTCTTTGAGATATTTCCAATTGCTTGAGATAAAAGACGTTTTAGGTTGATCTGAGAAAGACATAAACCTGTGGTACCCTTTCCTTTAAAAGGAAGAGCGACTACTAAAGTAGCTTGAACTTATGAAAAAAATTATTTCTCTTAGATTTACAATAGGGAAAGGAATCAAAAGAGATATAATTTGAACCCAGAATCCTCTTTCTTGGGAAAGCAAGTTGATTGATTTTCTCTTCCCTTATCTTGCTCCCTTCTAAAAAGAAATCTAAGTGTCTCTTAAAGACCAGGATTGGGGGAGGAAAGAGGGGGATATTCCTAAGATATCTATCAAAATATCCTTATAAATGACATTTAGACAAACCCATATGAATGCATTCATATGATCAATATGGCAAGATATACACATGCATGTTTGTACATGGCATGAATGTGTGGAGGAAGAGTATGAAGGTAATATATATGCATATACTTTGTATTTGAAATTGAAGAACTTCAGTTGAAAGATTTGTTTTGCCACTTATCATTTGTGTAGCCTCCAAGCAAATTACTTCACTTATTTGGGCTTGAAACTGATTTCTGCATGGGTAAATGTAGGTTGAATTTGATGACCTCTAATGGCTTTTACAAATTTAAATTTATGGAATTAGAAAACAAAATGATAACCTTTTTCCCCCTTAAAGATTCAGGAAACATTGTAGAATTATTTCAGGATTTTCTCCCCTATAATGCCTCCGTCCTTTCTTCTATCAACCAGAAGTAAATAAAAAGAGAGTCATGCTATGCTTACAAATTGTCTCTCGGATTATCTATTTCCTACAATGATCAGAAGATTTTTGGAAAATTATTGTCTAAAATAATGCCTTTTCTCAAAGTGCTATGTCTAGTTGTTTATCATGTAGTTGGATAGAAAGGAAATATCTATTGTTTCACAAACAATTTACTCATTTCAACAATAACACGTGCCATTTCCTATATTTAAACAATCTCTTGGTTCTTCAATTCTTTAAAACAATCACACGTCAGTTTTCACAATGTGGAGCAAACAGTGATTATTTATTAATTCTCTTTGTTACAATCACAAACACAGTATTCGTAGTGCTTAGTATATCAAACATTAAGAGAATATTAAGTATCTTGATTCCCAAAGAATATTCTGGGAATATGGATAGAGGTTGAAATGATTCATTGGAGAGAGTACTTTACAGTGTTTTCCGTTTGGAGTATCTTCTAAATTCTGATCACATTTTATTTTGGTGACAGCTTTTATGCCTCGTTTCCTTTTTAATGAGGTTCTGCTATCCAAGATAAATAACTTTATTAATATATCATAAAATATAGCAGGATTTATCAGAACCCTGGAAGTCTGTTTTATGGCAGAAGCACCATCATAGGAATTTCAGAATAAAAGGAACAATTTTGTCATTCTATCTATTTTAAACTCTTACCGTATTTTATAATTGTATTTTCTGAATGTTTTCTCTTCTGGAGAACTTTAAATTAAAATAAAAATAAAACTTTTTTCCTGAAGTTTTGGAAATATAGTTGATTATATGTATTCAGTTTTAGAGGGAGGGGGGAAAGGATTAATGCAAAAATTTGTTTTCTGAGAAATGAATTCAAAGAAATTTTAATATGCCCTAAAGAGTGATATAAGCATCCTAGGGAACATGAGACTATTCCATATGACTTCAAGCTAAAGAAGTCCATAATGGATTGTCACTGTTACTGGAAAGTAAGAAGTGACTGTCTTATTTTTCTCTCTGTATCCTCAATGTCACTACACTGTTTTTTCCTAAAGTAAATTCATTTAATAAATTTCTATTAAATATTTTAATTTTTATCTCAGTATGTGCATATCAATGACAACATAGCATCTATAATTTCAGAGGAAAATACTTTACAGTTAATAGGAATATTTTTTCAAAGCTAAGGTGATGTTATTATTTTTTAAATTGGATAAACCTATAATTTTGTTGTTTTAGGGAACTTCCACTGAATATGTTTCTTCTATCAATGCAAATGTAGAATTCTTGGTCATTGAAAATTGTCTGAGATACTGAGCATGTAAATGACTTGTCCAAGGTCACACAAAAAAAAATTGAGAGCCATGTCAAAGCTGAGACTTGATCTCAGGTTGTACTGATTCCAAGGTCAGCTCACTATCTCCTGCCAATGTCATATTGTTTCTACTGGAGAAGGTTACAAATGCTTATTTGATGCTTATGTACAAAATCAAAGAAAGGTTCTGAGAACTATTGTAAATTTGACTTTCATTCAGGGAAATACTATTAAATTCAGAGCAAGAAGAACTGGATTCAAATCCTAGGTCTGCCACGTGATGATTATGAAGCTTTAGCCATTTACTTTACTTCTTGGGGCTGCATTGTTCATCACTGTAAAATGGGGGAGGCATCACACAACATGAGTTCTAATGTGCCTTCTAGCTCTAAGTCAGTGAATCTCTCATTAGTAAAGTTGTTTTGCATAAAATCAGTTTCTGAGCACCAAATAATTCTTTTTATTCCTATAGAGTATTAGATATAAGCATCTGTAACTGAGCAATAGAGAAATATTCTTAAATAAGTCTTGAAAATTAAAAAAAAAGTCACTGGCAAAAACAAAGAAAAATCCCTTGCATTATGATTTTGTTCTGTGAGAGAAAAATCTAATGATTCCTTTTTGCATCAGACACACTTAAAAGGCAAAGTGTATTAGAACAAATAGACACTGTAACTTCTTTCAACCAGTAAGCATCAGATGATGAGTTGGAATGAAGCCAGCCTGTTGCCACGCTTTGGGGCAGTTGCAATTCAGTGCCACTAATGTTAGAGCTGCAGGAATAATCTATGGAAGAGAAATGAGTTTTGAGTTTGGCAACAGATTATCCAGCACATGCTTGGGTTAGCACAGTCTGTCAGAGCTCCTACTCAGGTCATCTGTGACTTATCAGACAGTGTTGCATCTGAGTGCCATTTGCATGAGTGATAACGTGTTTTAAATTGTATGGAAATTACTCTAAGATGCTCCAGACAAACTGGACTTCTTGCTGTTCTTCTACTTAACACTCCATCTTCTGTCTTTTTTCTCTTGTCCAGGCTGTCACCTTTTCATGGAGGAAAGGTCTCCCTCACCTGAGTGGCTTTGAATCATGAGTTTCCATCAAAATTAAAGGGCTTCCTCCCTTCCTTCCTCAAGCTACTTTCCTGCCTAAAATTATATTTACGTTGGGTATAATTAGTTTACACACACACACACACACACACACACACACACACACACACACACACACACATCTTATTTCCTTCTATAGAATGTAATCATCTTGAAGAGTCAGGAATTGATTCAGTTTTTGTATCACTAGTTCCTACCACAGTTTTGGTATATGATAGGTACTTATAAATGCTTGATTGGCATCAGTAAAGTGGCTTAGTAGATTGAGATCCAGAGATAGAGATGGGAAGTTCTGTGCTCAAATCTGGCCTCAGACAAGAGAAAAAAGACAGAAGATGGAGTGTTAAGTAGAAGGAACAGCAAGAAGTCCAGATCAAGAAGTCAGACACTTCATAGCAGGGGGACCCTGGGCAAGTCACTTAACTCCCATTGCCCAGCCCTTACTGTTCTTCTGCCTTAGAACCAGTACACATCATCGATTCTAAGATAGAAGGTAAGGGTTTAAAAAATAAAAATAAATGTTAGTTGGACAACTTACAAAGAAAATAGTAAGGAAAAACACAAGTCTTAATTAATGATCATTTTATAATAATCACATATTGCTAAATGATAAACAGAACCCATAAGGAGGGTTCTTCTCACTCTTCCTATTAGAGGAAAACATTTTACTGAGTTCATCATCCCAGCCCCAGATATCAGTATCTCTTCAATAAGATTCATGACAACCAGTATTCCACATTCAAAATATCAAGTAGTCAAAATGAACCTAATGCTTGCACTATGACATGATACTATTTGGATAGTGTAAAAATTAAAATTAGTCTCAATAATAAAATATTATAATTTAGGAGGTTTATTAATGATCATTAGAAATCAAGGAATAAAGAGGATACAAAAATAAAAGACCCCATGCCCATGGCTAATTAGCCATTTCAAAATTCCTGCTCTTAGCTTACCACGGCCACCATTCTGGCTGCAAACCCAAGAAAGAGGCCCAAGAGGACTGCCCACTAGCTAATATCCTCTGTCTACAGGAAGTACATAAGGACAGGAAGTCAGTGGGCTCTCAGGAAATGTAGTTCTTTTTTAGGGTAACAGATTGTCAATTATACATTAGCGCATTGTAGATATCTATTAGTATCTATCCCGGTGAGTTACTGAAAATGGAAAATAAACTGGTCTCATTATTGGTTAGGATATTATTAATACTTCTTATGTATAAGACAGATTTTAGTTGTAGACTGGAGTAAGTTTCTAAGTAGCTTAGAGGATAGAGGGCTGGGTCTGAAGCCAGGAAGACCTGAGTTCAAATCTGTTCTCAGACATTTATTAGCTATATTACCCTAGACAAGTAGCTTAACTCTGCCTTAGTTTCATCATATTGAAAATTAGCTAGAGAAGAAATTGTCAAACAATTGATTATCTTTGTCATAAAAAGGCTCTATAGAGCTTCTGGGTAAACATGGAAGCAATCTAGACTGGAATTGCTTCCTCTCCCTTGCACCGAACAAAATAGACTAGCTCAAAAGAGCATAAAAATCATCTTTGGCAGATCAGAGGGAGGCTCCAGGAGGCCACAGCAATGACGGTATGTGGGGTCTGAACGTTTCCACACTATAAGAGGGAGAGAAAGCTCTTAGCCAAGCATGAGCTGAGCTGCCCTCCCCCACCTCATCTATGGAACCAGAGTAGGGACCTGCGCGCTCACCAGAGACAGTGAGTGAGTGAGGAGGGGAGGCTCTTGCAAATTGTGAAAACTGTGGAGGCTCTAGAAATGGCCTGAGGCAAAATTTCCTCCATTCCTCACTGTAGTGAGGGGTGTGGCATGCCAGGATCCTTGGGAACTGACAAGGTCTGCCAGGGAACCACACCACAGAGCAGTTTTATAGGGGAAGCCTGCCTACACGGAAGAGAAGAGACCACAGACCGCGTGGGCAGGCACCCTGACAAACTGCAGAGGCTGGGAAGAACCTGCCTGAGGAAAAACATCAAAATCCACCCATCTCACTCAGATTTCTGACTAAAAAGGAAAGGGAAAACCACCAAAGGGATGGCTCAAAGTGCCCAAGATCAACCCTCCAAGAAGAAAGGGAAAAAAGTGACTATTGAAAATTTTTATGGAGGAAAAACAGAGTCTACAGAGGAAAAAGAAGATGAAATGCAAACAAAATCAAAACACGCCCCCCAAAAATGGAAATTATCCACAAGATCTGGAAGAACTCAAAATGGAGCTTATCCAAAAGATGGAAACCTTCTGGCTAGAAAAATGGAAACAAATTCAGAAAGAGGTCTTCAGTCTGACAAAAACTCACAATTGGAGAAACAGCTGGAAGCCTCAAACAGAAGGGCAGACCAAACTGAAAAAGCAAAACCACTCCTTAAAGACCAGAATTAAGCAACTGGAAGACAATGATCTTGCAAAACAGCAATAATTAATAAAGCAAAGTCAAAAAAATTAATGAATTAGAAGAAAACATAAAATATCTCACTGACAAGGTGACAGAGCAGGAAAACAGAGGAAGGAGAGACAATTTGAGAATCATTGGTCTACCTGAAAAACCAGAGATTAACAAAAACCTCAATGCCATATTACAAGAAATCATAGAAGACAATTGCCCTGATGTTCTCAAACAAGGGGGCAAAATAGAAATTGAAAGAGTTCATAGAACACCCTCTATACTCAATCCCCAAAAGACAACCCCCAGAAATGAATCACCAAATTCAAGAGCTTCCAAGCTAAGGAGAAAATATTACAAGAAGCTAGGAAGAGAAACTTCAGATACAGAGGAATGTCAACAAGGATCACACAAGACCTAGCAGCGAACATGCTAAGAGACCATGAAGCCTGGAACATTATATTCAGAAAGGCAAGAGAACTGGGTCTTCAACCAAGAATCAGCTACCAATCAAAACTGACTATATACTTCCAGGGGAAAGTATGGGCATTTGACAAAATAGAAGATTTCCAAATATTCTTAAAGAAAAGACCAGAACTCAGTGGAAAGTTTGACATCCAAACACAAAGAGCAAGAGAAACATGAAAAGGTAAATATGAAAGAAAGGGAAAAGGAGAAAAGTACTTTTTTTTTAATTCAAACTCTCTTCTATAAGGGCTACAATTAGATCAAATTATATATAGTAACATATGGGGGAAATATTATGTGCAACTTTCAAAAATTGTATGCATTAATAGAGTAATCAGAAGAATCACTCATAGGGAAAGATTGGGGCATTAACATGATTTGGATCGGGGAAACAAAAAGAAAGAAAAAGGAAGGGGGTAATCAGTGATGGTATTGAGATATACTTGAAGAAATAGAAATAAATTAAATAGAGCAATCTTTGTCACACAAAGATACACACGGGAAGGGGAGGGGAAGAATTCTCTTATAAGAAAGAGAAGAAAAGAGTGCTAATTGGTAGTACTTAAACCTTACTCTCAGTGAAACCAACTCTGAGAGGGAAGAGCATCTAGATCCATTAGGATTTTGAATTCTATCTTATCCAACAGGGTAAGGGAAAAGGGAAAACAGGGGGGAATGGGGAGGAGGGAACACAAAAAGGGAGGGAAGGAGAAGGGGGAGGGGAAAGGAACGAAAAGGGAGGGACTAGAAAGGGAAGCATAACAAGGGAGGGGACTAGGAGGACTGATTTAAAATAAACTACTGGTTTAAAAGGTAATAGCAAAAGAAGAAAGTTCAGAGTTAGGGGAGGATATCAAAATGCTGGAGAATTTACAAATGGCAATCATAACACTGAACATGAATGGGATGAACTCACACATAAAATGTAGACAAATAGCAGAATGGATTAGAATCCAAAACCCTACCATATGTTGTCTTCAGGAAACACACATGAGGCAGGTAGAATCTCACAAGGTCAGAATTAAAGGATGGAGTAAGACCTTTTGGGCCTGAACTGATAGAAAGAAGGTAGGAGTTGCAATCATGATATCGGACAAAGCCAAAGCAAAAATAGACTTGATCAAAAGGGATAGGGAAGGTAAATATATTCTGTTAAAAGGGAGTATAGACAATAAAGAAATATCACTAATCAACATGTATGCACCAAATGGTATAGCACCCAAATTTCTAATGGAGAAACTAGGAGAATTGAAGGAGGAAATAGACAGTAAAACCATACTAGTGGGAGATCTGAACCAACCACTATCAAGATTAGACAAATCAAACCAAAAAATAAATAAAAGGAAGTAAAAGAGGTGAATGAAATGCTAAAAAAACTAGAGTTAATAGAGATATGGAGAAAAATGAATAGGGACAAAAAGGAATACACATTCTTTTCAGCAGCACATGGCACATTCACGAAGATCGACCATACACTAAGTCACAAAAACATGGGACACAAATGTAGAAAAGCAGAAATAATAAATGCAAACTTTTCAGATCATAAGGCAATAAAAATGATGATCAGTAAGGGTACATGGAGAACAAAATCAAAAATAAATTAGAAATTAAATAATATGATGCTCCAAAATCGGTTAGTTAGAGAACAAATCATAGAACCAATTAATAATTTCATGGAAGAAAATGACAATGGTGAGACATCCTTTCAAACCTTCTGAGATACAGCCAAAGCATTACTCAGAGGAATATTCATATCCCTGAGTGCATATGTTAACAAATTAGGGAGGGCAGAGATCAATGAATTGGACATGCAAATCAAAAAAATTTAAAGCTCACAAATTAAACCCCCCAGGAGAAAACCAAATTAGAAATGCTAAAAATTAAGGGAGAAATTAATAAAATTGAAAGTGATGCAACTATTGATCTAATAAATAAGACAAGAAGCTGGTACTTTGAAAGAAAAGCAAATTAACAGTATCATAGAAGAAAAGGGGGATCTTATCTCCAATGAAGAGGAAATTAAGGCAATCATTAAAAACTTCTTTGCCCACGTATATGGCAATAAATATGCCAATCTAGGAGATATGGATGAATATTTACAAAAATATAAATTGCCTATAATTAAGGAAGAAGAAATAGAATTCTTAAATAATCCCATATCAGAAAAAGAAATACAACAGTCCATCAAAAAACTCCCTAAGAAAAAATCCCCAGGGCCTGATGGATTTACAAGTGAATTCTATCAAACATTCAAAGAACAGCTAACCCCAATAATATAGAAACTATTTGACATAATAAGCAAAGAGGGAGTTCTACCAAATTCCTTTTATGACACAAACATGGTACTGATTCCAAAGCCAGGCAGGTCAAAAACAGAGAAATAAAACTACAGACCAATCTCCGTAATTAACATAGATGCAAAAATCTTAAACAGGATAGTAGATAAAAGACTTTAACAAGTAATCAGGAGGGTCATTCACTATGATCAAGTAGGATTTATATCAGGAATACAGGGCTGGTTCAATATTAGGAAAACCATCCACATAATTGACCATATCAATAATCAAACCAACAAAAACCACATGCTTATCTCAATAGAAGCAGAAAAAGCCTTTGATAAAATATAACAACCATTCCTATTAAAAACACTAGAGGGGGCAGCTGGGTAGCTCAGTGGATTGAGAACCAGCCCTAGAGACGAGAGGTCCTAGGTTCAAATCTGGCCTCAGATACTTCCCAGCTGTGTGACCCTGGGCAAGTCAATTGACCCCCATTGCCTAGCCCTTACCACTCTTCTGCCTTGGAGCCGATACACAGTATTGACTCCAAGACGGAAGGTAAGGGTTTAAAAAAAAACACTAGAAAGTTTAGGAATAGAAGGATCGTTCCTAAAAATAATAAACAGTATATATCTAAAACCATCAGCTAATATCATCTGCAATGGGGATAAACTAGATGCATTCCCCATACAATCAGGAGTGAAACAAGGATTATCACCTCTACTATTTGACATTGTACTAGAAACACTAGCAGTAGCAATTAGAGAAGAAAAAGAAATTGAAGGCATGAAAATAGGCAAGGAGGAGACCAAGTTATCACTCTTTGCAGATGACATGATGGTCTACTTAAAGAATCCTACAGAATGTGAATTTCAAAACTACTCAACCCTATTCAGACAATTCTTTAGAAGATGGGATTTAGCTATTTCTGATCAATAACAATAGAGATATTTGGATAACAAAAGCAGGTCTTGGAAACTACAATCTCCACCCTACTCAGGTAGAGATTAGGAAGGGCTGCAGCAAAACTCAAGATTTAATTATTTGAGAATATGGCCTTCAACAGAATTGTGCAAAAAGGACAGAACTCCGGGCGGTCCTAGGTCAAGCTAGAGCCACCATTGGCAAATGTGATACACAGAAAGTGAGGTAGAGGACAGCTCAGGAGTTCTCCTGACTTCCTGTGAGGAGGGAGAGAGGTAGTGGGAGCCTGGTGCTTGGAGTTGGAGGAGTCCATAGACTGTTTTCTCCATTTTGGTCATGTGAGTGATAGGGACTGATCTCTTTCTTTGCCTTGGCTATCCAGGGCCTTGGGCCCGCTTTGGCTCAGCCTAAGCAGAGTGGGTATTTAAGCCCTATTTTCTTCTCTCCCCTTTCCCTCTCTCTTTCTCTCCCTCTAATACTTTCTTCCTCCTGTTTGTAATTAAAACACCATAAAAAAGGTTGGCAGCTGACTTGAGTTTTCATTTAGGAATTACATAGCTGAATTCCTTGGCGACCTTGAATTAATACATATCAGTCTTTTAAAGTGATTTGATTATCATAAGAATCAACAAAAAAGCTAATCGAAATAATGAACAACTTTAGCAAAGTTTCAGGACACAAAATAAACACACATAAGTCATCAACATTTCTATATATCTCCAACACAGCTCAGCAGCAAGAATTAGAAAGAGAAATCACATTCAAAATCACCCTAGAAAAAATAAAATACTTAGGTATATATCTGTTGAGACAAACACAGGAACTATATGAACACAACTACAAAACACTTTCCTCATAATTAAAACTAGACTTGTGCAATTGGAAAAACACTAACTGTTCATGGGTAGGATGAGGCAATATAATAAAAATGAACATCCTACCCAAAATTATCTATCTATTTAGTGCCATACCCATTGAACTTCAAAAAAAAATTTTACTGAATTAGAAAAAAACCATAACAAAGTTCATTTGGAAGGACAAAGGATCAAGGATATCTAGGGAAATAATGAAAAAGAAAAAGAAGGGGGCCTTGCAGTCCCAGATCTCAAACTATACTATAAAGCAGCAGTCATCAAAACAATTTGGTACTGGCTAAGAGACAGAAAGGAGAATCAGTGGAATAGACTCAGGGTAAATGACCTCAGCAAGACAGTCTATGACAAACCCAAAGACCCCAGCTTTCAGGACCAAAATCCACTATTTGACAAAAACTGCTGGGAAAACTGGAAGACAGTGTGGGAGAGATTAGGTCTGGACCAACACCTTACACCTGTATAGATTAAAATTTTGGGGAAGCTGAGGCAAGATAAAATTTGGTTTCCCTCTGCAAGGAGTATTATATTTTTATGAGGTTTATTAAAGGTTAAGGATTAAAGAAAATACAGAATAAGAAAGGCACATGCTACGTGGGCCAAGAGACCCAATTTAATTTCACTTACATCATGAGAGACGTGTCTGCTCCGAAGTGGAAGTAGAAAAGAGGACAGAACCTTTTTACAACCAGGCTAAATATCCCATCTCGTTCTTGGCCCAGGTGAAGTTACAAGGCATTCTGGGGAAGTGGAGCAAGGACTTCTGGGGATTGAAATCCTGGGTTCAAGTCTCCATTTTAACACACCCTACACCAAGATAAACTCAGAATGGGTGAATGACTTGAACATAAAGAAGGAAACTATAAGTAAATTAGGTGAACACAGAATAGTATACTTGTCAGACCATTGGGAAGGGAAAGGCTTTAAAACCAAACAAGACTTAGAAAGAGTCACATCAAATTAAAAAGATTTTTGTACAAACAAAACCAATGTAACTAAAATTAGAAGGGAAGCAACAAATTGGGAAACAATCTTCATAACAAAAACCTCTGACAAAAGTCTAATTACTCAAATTTATAAAGAGCTAAATCAATTGTACAAAAAAATCAAGCCATTCTCCAATTGATAAATGGGCAAGGGACATGAATAGGCAGTTTTTAGCCAAAGAAATCAAAACTATTATTAAGCACATGAAAAAGTGTTCTAAATCCCTTATAATCAGAGAGATGCAAATCAAAACAACTCTGAGGTATCACCTCACACCTAGCAGATTGGCTAACATGACAATTATGGAAAGTAATGAATGCTGGAGGGGATGTGGCAAAGTGGGGACATCAATTCATTGCTGGTGGTGTTGTGAATTGATCCAACCATTCTGGAGGGTAATTTGGAACTATGCCCAAAGGGCACTAAAAGACTGTCTGCCCTTTGATCCAGCCATAGCACGGCTGGGTTTGTACCCCAAAGAGACAATAAGTAAAAAGACTTGTACAAGAATATTCATAGCTGCACTCTTTGTGGTGGCAAAAAAACTGGAAAATGAGGGGATGCCCTTCAATTGGGGAATGACTGAACAAATTATAGTATATGTTGGTTATGGAATACTATTGTGCTAAAAGGAATAATAAAGCGGAGGAATTCCATGGAGACTCTCCTTCAGTATGAATAACAAATAAGACTGTACTAGAGATTTATATAATAAAATAAATATACAAACTCATCCATGGCTGAGACTATGGCTAAATAATAGAATTGCATGATACAATGAGAGCTAATGGAATTTATTGGGAGACATAGAAAATGGTGAGGCACATTTGGAAAATTGTTATATGTATAATCCCAACCTTTTCTTCAGTGCAATAGGGTATAATTTTTTTCTTTGTCCCATTATCAAGGTGGTGAATTTCTAAAAGCACAAACCATATGTGATCCAAAGAGCAATAAATATGTTGGATGAAATTAATCTGCAGCATATTATTGAAGATGATGAGTGTGGTGTCAGCAATGGGTTAGAGGAGATTATAAAGAGACAAAAGTTAATTTCAAATCAAAATAATTTTCCTGATTATGATCAGAGGCGTAAGTGATTTTTTAAAGTAGCTAGACACAAACAGAAATAATTTCCAAAATGTCAGGGTGAAAACAAGAGTACTTAGTAACCCTTAAAAAGAAAAATGAAGTACTTGAGAGAGTATAGTCTACCTTACCTAAGATGGGGAACTGATAAGTATAAAACCTTGTCACATTGGTTGGGGTAAATCTCTTATGCTAGTATATAATAAGAAAAAATAGAAGAAATATCTAGCCCCTTTCAAGTCATGGCAAAAATCCCATCTTTGCAAGGAGTCCTTTCCAGCCCACTCCCATCATTCTAGTGCTCCCCCTCATTGATTATATATATATATATTTATACGTACATATATTGACATCTATCACGTATATATATGTATACATATTTGTACATAACATGTTTTTAGAAAAAAATACTTTTGTTTTCTTCTGTTTTGTTTTTGTGTGTATGTTTTTAATACCCCCATTATTTCATGTAGTGCCTGGAACATAGAAGGTCCTTAAGAAGTCTTAAATGGCAAATAAAATGGCAGACATTATCGAAGACTCTTTTGAGTTAAAACTACAAATCTAAGTTTGACCAGATCTCTGAGTTCTACTGCCATAAACTCAGTTACATAAATTAGCTTTAATCAAATTGAAATGTAAATAGTTTTTCTTCAGTACTGTTTGACAGTCATGTTTGTAGACAGGACCATTGACTAAGAATCTATTACTAGAAGTATATGTCCACCCTACAGGACTCAGCTCAAATCCCAACTGATCTTTGAACTGCTTCCTCACTATTCGAACCCATGTTGATCATCTGTCTGTGAGTGCCAATAACATTTATAAACTAAAGCAGATAAGGCAGCATTTGAGGCATTCTTTATTTTATTGTTCTTTAATTTCCTCATTATGCACCCAGGAGGTTCTAAGCCCCTTGAGAGCTGATATTTTGTTGGATAATTTCTTCAGTGTTCCTTATAGGATCTAACTTTTAGAGGTTATTTCTGAACAATGGGCATTCATACATTAATGAACTTTCTGAAGAATAGGAATTATACTTCCAAATGGGAAAAAAGGTTAATAATACTATACAAATCAGTTAAATTCACACATTCACACATTACTCAAATCTGCCCTCAGGTCATTATCTTTCTACAATACTAGTCATATTTACCTACCTAGTCTAAATATTTATATCTCTACATATGCATTTATATATATATAATGTAGATGTTAAGAGATAGTTTTTCTTTCCATTATGGTTAAAAAGTCTGACATTTCCTGGGTAAGAAGGGTCCAGGAACTGATGGAAGTTTCAGGATGAAACAACAATGTGGCAAAGTCTAAAAGCCAGGAAAAAAGCCAAGAGAAGAATGAAGGTGGATACAATTATCACAAGGTTCAGTAATCCTTGTCTTTCACTTCTTATTTCAAGGAATATTAGAATTCTCTACCAAATATTTCTTTGAATAATCAACTGGACCTCTTTGATAATTGAGCAGTTAACAGTCTAATAACATCATTGAAACAGAGAGAGGAAATGTATAATTTCTGGTAGAGCTTATTTTAACTCTTCTCTTTAATCGTTAATTGTTCTTTCCTGGGCAACACAGATAATTATGTTATTATTACTTTTTATTTTCATTTCATGATATTTCTTCTACCATGAACACTCTGCCCTGGAGAATGCCATGTTCAAGCCAAGAGACAAGGAGCCTGGTAATTAGAAGAAATCTCAATGCAGACTTATGAACCATTGAAAGAACATTAAGATGTACTCAGGGTAGGCTCCCACTAGAAACAACTAGCTAATGACTATTGGAATAAAAATGCCATAAGTTGTTTTTTCTCCTTGCTTCTAAGGGATAAGTTATGAAGTAGTAACAGTTCTAAGGGGGTATTATGATAGTGGAATGCTTAGTAATTAAGTCAATTTGCCAAATGTAACTCACTAGATAAGGGTGAAGAAAGAGAACCTACATCTTCAGTCAAAACAGAAAAGAACCAAAAGTAGAAATGGTAGAGTGGCTTGACTTTAAGGGCCAGTTTCTTAAAGAGTTTCTTACTCTTAGTTACTGTGTTAAATGGCATCATGAGTTACTGGGGTGATAACCTCTGAGGTTGGGTTCCAATCCTGTCTTTGATACTAGCTGTAACATTCTGGCAAGTTATTTCCTCATTCCACCAACTAGGACTCCTCTACTGATTCACAGAAGGGTTGGGATTTGTTTTTGAGGAGTCATGCCCCCCTCCCATACATATTTATATAGATAGTGAGAATCTAAACAGTAGACATTAGCACAGAAACAAAACAGAAGCTTGATTATAGCTTTCAGCACTGTCAATACAGAGATTATCAAGGATTGTGCCTGACTACCTCAATTTTCCTTATTTGTCTCCTACTTTCCCTGCCTCCCCAATCTGTGTTTTCTAGCACAGTATACATACAACTAAGCACTACGTTTCCTTGAATTTAAATGAGAGTCTCTCAAATGGTACTTTTAAAAATGAGCTTTAAATGTAATGATTTTGTAAGCTGACTTTCTAGTAATGGACATTTTTCAGGCTCTGCAAAAATTTAAAAAGGCAATAGATACAAAACAAAGATTAATCTTCATAAGTGAAATGTAGAAGAGACTCTTACAGCTGTGACATCAACAACACTCATTGACAGGATCTTATGACCATGTAACAAAAGCTAATGAGCAACAAACTGGTACATTAGGTAGATTGCCAGACCTGGAATCAGAAAGATATAAGTTCAAATTCAATCTCAGACATTTAATAACTGAGTGATCCTGATCAATTCACTTTATCTCTGTTTGCCTCAGTTTCCTCATCTATAAAATGGAGATACTAATAGCATCACTCTATCAGAGTTGTTGTGAGGATCAAAATTGAAAAGTCACTTAGCACAGTGTCAGGAAAATAGGAAGTATTATATAAATATTAATAATAAGTATTGTTATAATAGTTATTAGTTTGAAAGGACCTCAGAGGTAAAACAATACTCTAATTTAACAGATGTTAGGTCTGAGGCACAAAGAGGTTAGGGACTAGCCTATGGTGATTTGGAGACAGCTTAGGACTTGAATTTAGGTTCTTTGACTTCAAAACCAACGGTCTTCCCATGGAACCACTCAGCCTCCTTCAGGGACACTTCATAATTTTCAAATTACAAAGTAAAGCAAGAACCAGCATTGTAATTAAAATGAAGCTTATTTCTATCCAGTGGCATAGAAGGAACAAAGTCTGAGTGCAGATTGAAACACATCATTCTTCATTTTATTTCTTCTGGGATGGTTTTCCTAGTGTAAGAAATATGTATCTTGTTTTACATCATGTTGAACATGAAAATATACATATAACATTACCTGCCTTTTTTGGGGAGGAAGTCTTGGGAAGAGAAGATAGGTTGCAAAATGTCAGAAAATGACTACGAAAACTATATTGACATATAATATGAAAAGAATAAAAAATATTGGCCACCAAAAAAAATAAATTAAGCTTGCTTCTATCTAAAAAGGACGAACACTCCATTATATAAGGAAAGGGAAATTTCTAACCCCTGCTCCAAAGGACAATATACCAAGCTTGTTGGAGTAAAACAGGAATTAAAGATTTGGTTTTAAATTATGTCTCTGTCACCAGCTATCTATGTGGCATTTAACAAGTCCATGAGCCTCTTTGAACCTCTTTCTCCAACTTTAGAATGAAACTTTTGAACTAGAAAATCTTTAAGGTCTCTCCCAGCTGTATATGTCCCGATATAATATATCTACATATGTATCCGTATATATTTATGTATACTGATAGATAGATAGAAATATGGATAAATGAATGGATGGATAGTTATATGGATAGATAGATAGCTGGATGGATAGCTAGATAGCTGGATGGATAGACAGATTAGATAGATAGATAGATGATAGATAGATACATACATACATAGACAGATGATAGATGATAAACCAAAATATTTTAGAGTTTATTAATATGGAATTCACCACTTTAAAATATATAACAATATGATCTATAACAATAATATAATACATATGATTTTTATAACTGTATAGCAAATTTTAATAAATGTACTTATCCAAGAGAAACAATTTCTCAAATAACTATGTCCAAAATCCAGTCTCATTCTTTCCCCCCCCTCTCCCAACCTTTTCCAAGAAGACAGATATTATTATATAGATAATTTATATATTTTCATATAATACTTATTTCCCTTTTCTCATGTTCTGAAACAAGACATATAGTACTTACAATAGAAATAATTGTGGAGAAATTAAAGTAAGTAATGGTATGTTACAGTTTATTTAGAATCTATCTGTTCCTTCTATAGTGATGGATATCCTTTTTAATCATGAGTCCCTTGGAGTTGTCCTAGATACTTTCCTTGTTGAAAATATTTAAATTATTCAGATTCAATCGTCATATATTTTTGTGGTCAATTTGAACAATGTTCCCTTGGTTCTACTCACTTCAATTAACGTGACTTCATGTAAGTCTTTCCAAATTTTATTGTGATCATTTTCTTTGCCATTTCATACAGCACAATAGTATTCCATTACAATCATATACCACAGCTTGTGCAGCCATTCCCCAATTGATGGGCATCCCTTCAGTATTCAATTTTTGCCACCAGAAAAAGAGTTGCTTTAAATACTTTAGAACATTTAGTTTCTTTTCCTTTTTGTTGATGATCTTAGGAAATAAACCTAATTGTGGCACTACTGGGTCAAAAGATTTATGCAATTTTATAACTCTTGGAATATAATCCAAGATTGCTCTCTGAAATAGCTGGATCAGTAAACACCCCACCAACAATGATTAAATTTCCTCTTTTTCCACATCCCATCCAACATTTGTCATTTTACCCTTTTATCGTTTTAGCCAATCTGATAATTTGAGAAAATATCTCAAAAGTGTTTTCATTAGTATTTCTCAAATTAATAACAATTCCTACCATTTTTTCATATTTTAACACATAGCTTTGATTTCTTCATCTAAAAACTATTTACTCATATATTTTGAATATCAATTGGGGAATGGCTCATATTCTTATATATGGGACAAAGGTCTATATATATTTTCTATATAAGACCTCTCTCTAAGTAACTGTATATATGATTTTATACTAACTTATTACTCTCCTCCTAATATTGACTACATTTATTTTATTTGTACATGTTTTCAATTTAATGTATACTTAATTATCCATTTTAACCTTCACAATACTTTCACTTTCTTGTTTATTCAAAATTCTTCTCCTTTCCATAAATCTGATGTTATATGTTCCCTATTCTAATATGTTTATATCCCCCTTTATACGTAAGTCATGTGTTCATTTTTGATCCCATCTTGGTAAATGGTGAAAGGTATTGGTCTCTATATAGTTTCTGCCAAACAATTTCCAGTTTTCCTAAAACTTTTTACCAAATAATGAATTCTTAATCCAAAAACTTTACCTTTGTCAATACACATTTACTAT
The DNA here is from genome assembly GCF_027887165.1 of Monodelphis domestica. Classification (NCBI taxonomy): domain Eukaryota; kingdom Metazoa; phylum Chordata; class Mammalia; order Didelphimorphia; family Didelphidae; genus Monodelphis; species Monodelphis domestica. Next base: position 54,359,233 of record NC_077234.1, read on the forward strand.
ATCCTTTCAATACTTTTTGTTGTATGCTTATTCTATTCTATAAGACCCTTTTTTATTTCTTAAGCAGTATGAGAGAGTTTTGATAATTACTGCTTTATTATACAGTTTGCAATCTGAGACTACTAGATGTCTTTTCTTAACTTTATTTCTCATTATTTCCTTTAATATTCCTGACCTTTTTTTCCAAGTGAATTTTTATAATTTATTCTAGTTCAATAGAACAATTTTTTGTTAATTTAATTGTAATGGCATTGAATAGGTAGACTAATTTACATTGGTTTGTCATTTTAAGTATATTGACTGCCTACTCACAATGAATCTGATTTTTATTTTATAAAATGTCCTTTATAATTATGTCCCGATAAGCTTTTTATTTCTTTTGGAAGATATTTTCCTAAATATTTTATTCTATCTGTGGTTAATTTAAATGAGTTACCTCTTACTATCATTTTTGCAGAACATTGTTAGTGACACCTAAGTATGTTGATAATATGTGTGGATTTATCCTGCTTACCTTTCTAAAAATATTGATAGTTCCAATTAATTTTAGTTTAATTTATAGAATTTCCTAGACATATATATATATATATCATTATATCATCTGCCAAAAGAGATTTATTAACTCTTTGTCAATCCTGATACCTCTAATTGCTTTTTCTTCTCTTATTACTATTGCTAGCATTTCTAGTACAATATTAAATAACATTGGTGATAACGGGCATCCTTGTTTTATTCGTGATCTTATAGGAATTTGTTTTTGCTTTTTTTTTAGTTGTTTAATCAATTATTTCAATAGAAATTATTTCTTTTTTTTAGAGGCCTCTCTAATGCTGTCACTGTCTTAGTCCAGGTCAGATAATAAGATATTGTGAAATATTGACAAGTAATTAAACAGTTAATACAAAAAGATTTCCTGTACCCTAATATAGTAAAGATGTTGAATAAGGATAAGGTAGCATTAATTTCTCTGGCTGTTGTCGATGTAAATGGAACTGGGTCTCATCTTAAAGGCAGAATCTGGTGAAGTATAAAGTAACTCATTTCCTCTATAGAAATGTGAGAAGCCAAGTCTCCATATGGCTCAAAAATATTTTATGCCATTAGATGATGAGGAAGCTCTGAAAGGGAAGCTGGGGCAGAGAAGACTAGGGAAGAGAAGAGGGTATACGTTGTAAAGGGAATTTTTGTCTTCTTTTACATAAAGAGAAGGACTTGAATGTGTTGTGGGCTGGAGGAATGAAGCAACAGCAAAGAAATGCTGGCCCGATCAAACTTTTGTAATCCTTGAATTTTAGTTTATGCATTTAAAAAATTAATCTGAGAAAATGTTCATAGGTTTCACCAAACTGCCAAAGGGATGCATGACACACAAGGGAGATGGAGTAATTTCAGAATGTTGATATGAAACCATCCTCAAAAATATTATATGAATCCCATCCTCATCAAATAAAGAAATTCTTGTATTGCTAATTGATGATTTCCTAGAAATTTGATACTTTAAAACTCTACAGTACAACCTTAATGGTCCATCAATTCCTACCTTATGGCCTTATGACAGATGAAAGAAACTAACTGTACCATAATGACTCACATTTCCAATGGCTTACCTACCAAGCGTACCATAGAGAATCCTATTTTATCCATTTTCAAAAGTATTTTTTTCATATTTTAACACTCAGAAAAAAGTATCTTAAATAATCAGATTCAATATTCATCACTTTTAAAAAGAGAAATCATCTTGGCCCCTAAAAATTAGGCTTTTCCAACTTCAAGCAAACCAGGCTTGAAATATTGGCCCTCCCCTATTTTTCTGGATAGGCATTGGTTCTACTAAAGCTCCTTATTAAATTTGAACCAAGCTAAAGAAATATAAGCTTCTTGAAAGCAGCAACTTTTTGTTTTTCCTTTATCACCAACAGTTTTTTTTAATATGGGAGTTTATTTCCTCTATTTCTCCCTCAAAATATTTTTTCTCATTTTCTCTTCATAGTTTTCAGATTTCTGATTTTGAAGGAACACAGTTTTCTCAGAGAGTTGTTCAGACCCCATCATCATGCAATGGAAAAATCTGATCAGTCAGAGGAGTTGGTTTCCATATTCTATTTATGCTGCTTACTGCGTGCTCTTAGGACAGTCACTTAATCCCTTTGTGCCTCAGTGAGAATGAAATTATAAAGCATATGTAAAGTGCTTTGCAAAGCTTAAGGCTCTATAGAAACTAGTATTACTATTGCCTGCATTTTTATGAGAGGCAATTTAGCTTAGTGGATGAATGGATCACTTCAGAATTTTGAAGATCTGGATTTAAGATCTGCCTTCAGTGTCAAAGTCTTGACCTAGAGTTAGGAAAAAATGAATTTCCAATTCTGCCTCAGACAATTATCTATGTGATTCTAGGCAAGTCACTTAACCCCTGTCTGGCTCAGTTTCCTACTTTGTAAGATGGGAATAATAATAGTACTAATCACTGAGAGTTGTTGTAAGCATCAAGTTAATATTTGGAAAGTACTTAACAGAATATCTGGCACATAGTAGGTGCTTAATAAAACTTATTTATTAATAAATTTATTAAACATAAATTATTCATGAATAAGTTTTTCTCTGACACATACTGTCTATATAACCCTGGATAAGACATTTGACATCTCCATAGTTCCAGACAACTCAAAGACTGTAATTGCTAATTGCTTTTGTAGATTTTCATTAAATTCCTTTTTTTTGGAAAAAAATTAATGAATTACATTTTCATATTTGAATATTCTATTTTGTCAAACTCATCATTTAGTGTTTATAGGTACCATGTAGTGACATACTATTTGTTTCTTTGTCTAATATATATATATATATATGTATGTATGTATGTATGTATGTATATATAACAATAACATAAGAGAGTAGCTGAATCCAGTTTTGAAAGAGATTCCATCAACCAAAGAGGTCCTTTCATCCTGCCCTAGACTGACTCCCGAACCAGTGAAATGATTACAATCTCTCTATACCTTACATTAAAAAAAACTATATATCAATAGTACTTAGTTTCTTAACAATGACTTCAAACAAAGCTAAACATAGCTTGTGACAGAGGCTGGCACTAGAGAAAAAGTGCCAGGCTGAAGAATGTGTGAAGGGGGAAGGGCTTGATGGGGGAAGGGCCCCAAGGGTTTGGAATCATGAGGAGGAGGAGAAGACTCTGGCTGGGAGAGGAGTGGGTCTCTCAGTCTTGAGAAGCTGAAGAGAAAATCTGGTAAAAGACTTTCTCCTGAGAGTTATCCACCTTTACTGTTGGTGACTGTAAATCCCCCCCCAAAAAAAAAAACATTTCCCAATTGAAGGGACTTTCTGAAAAGAAACCTAAGCAGACTTTAACTCAGTTCCTGTTGTCCAGAGATGAGTCAACCTAACTTTCTCTCAGGGAGCTCAGGCTGCCAAGGCCTGAGTTTCCCCCCAAACTTGAGGAGGGAGGGGAAAGGGTTTAGTTAGAGACAGGGACACCCTTTTCCCCACTTCCCTTTCCCATTCTTTCCATGCTAGTTATTCCTTGTTAACTCATGATTGAGTTGACATTAAAATAGTTATCTGTCCCCAAAGCTGAACATGAGTGAACAGATCAAGGGAAGACCCTTTGGTCTCAATTGGTGGAGGGGGGACAAGAGGGATAAGAGCAAATCTGGGAGAGAAGCCTTTGCTAAAGAGGGAAGACAGAAGGGGAAAAATCTTCAAACTGCCTCTCCTCTCTCTGAACCAACCCTAAACATCAGCTGTTTCCCCTGAACCCCGCTTTGAGAAGGCGAGATTCTTCATTCTTCTCCTCTCTATACTGATTAAGCCATCCCCTTTGAATACAAGCTTCTTATCAAGATGAATTCAAAGGTCCTGAAATAGATGATAGAATTTAGATAATATAGAGATAAATAGATAGATAGATAGATAGATAATACATTCTTAGATAGAAAGATAGAGAGATATAGGCAGTCATAGACAGATAGATAAATAGAGAGATGGATGGATAGATAGATGGATAGGACATAGAGTTATAGGTGGGCATATTTGTTGTCTGATAGGTGATAAATTAATATATCAAAGTGGATCTCTTTTTGTCCTTCCCTTATCTAATCTAGGTAGCACAAGAAATGCATAAATAGGCTACATAGTTTCAACTGTACCCTCATTTATACTTACATTGGGTTGAAAGCAATCATTCAGTTCCTACTTAATTCAAAGGACACCTAATATCATATATTATACCAAATTATCATCCACTGATTTTCAGGATGTGCAGGTAACTTTGGATTCCAGTAAATTAACAGTTTTGAGTGAGATGTCAGAGAGCTGGCAGCCATCAGCAACAAAGATAATACAAGTCACATCCAGACTAGAAACCATCCCTAATGTGGGTAGATATCAAGATCATTGTTGAAAAATAATTATGTCAACAGCTGGTGCATCTCTAATGCCATAGGGTCACAAAGGGAAAGATGGTGACTGACTCAAACCCTCATACAAACTTTAATCCGCAGTGATCACGATGCTAGGTTTTCCTTTTTTACCAAATTTGCTGAAAAATGGTTCTGACACTGATATTTGTTTCTAAACCCTGCAGAACATTCATCATTTTGTTCAATACAAAGAGGCTTTATCAACTTCCCATTTCCATTTTCATTTCTTACTCTGGAACTCTAGGGAGGAAAAAAAAATCTATTCTTTCATAAAACTTAAATTTACCTAATCAAATGACGTAAAAATCAGTGGTGTATAGAATGGATTTATATGAGGAATATATACATGAAAGTATTTGTTTTTAGGAATGTAAACATGTACACTTACAAAGTCAGTGTGGTCCTGGATCAGGATTTCATGGTATAGAAATTTCCTCCAATGATGAACATCCACCATGCCTCTATCTATTACCTTTATTTTTTAGAGAGTTTCCTGGGGCACTGAGAGATTATGTGACTGCCCATGGTTAAACAATTAGTATACATCAGATCATCCTGAATCCCAAACCAAATCTTAATTAGTATTCCAAGTTGCCTGCATCTTTTTTTTTATCATACATGTTCCAGAAAAAGCAGTAACATATAAGGGAAAGAATTGACTCTGTAGTCATGAAGATTTAATTTCAAATCCCATTTTAGACACATTATCAGTGTGAATTTAGAAAAATTATTTAACTTTTCCATATCCCATATTCCTTATTTACCATCTAACTCTTCATTTTAATTCTACCTCAGGCCCTTTCTCGTGTCTCTATCACTATCTTTCTGTGCTTGTCCTTCTGTATGTCTATCTCTGTCTCTGTTTCTATCTTTGTCTCTGTCTTCCTTTCTTTTTATGGATGTATATTGGAGGCATACATAAATTCACTGACTGTAAATTAGTAAGACTTTCCGTTCTTTCTCTTTCCTTTCTTTCTCTCTCTCTTTCTCTCTTTATGATTCCATCTTCCCTCTTTCAGAATATTTTTTGTATAAAAGAAAAAAATATCAGATTCACCCTTCGTTATGAAGCCTCTTTACTACATTAATATCATATTTAGTGTAGACATGTGATAGGCTCCAGATATACTGCCGCTCAGAACTCTCAAACTCAAATCATTTGCCACCTTCAATCACCACTAGTGTAAGTAACTGTCCACTACCACACTCAGCCATCCATTTCTCTATTACTCAAACAAGTTCATTCACAAAGATTGTATGCTATCCTTTTCAACATGGCATCTTCTCCACTATACAAGGTACCACATACATGAAAATGCGGTTATGTGTGTATTCCTGAAGTATGTGGTCATGAAATCTCTTCCCTGTACCAGGGATGCAGAGAATAGGGGTGTTTCTAAGAAATAGGATGTGAATTAAGAAAAAGGCAATCCAAAGAGGAGTGGCCATTCATTTGGAAAATCCTATTAGCCACCTGAAATCCTATTGCTTGGGAAATCTTGTTTAGCATTTGTTTCCTCTACAAAGAAAATAAGGGGGGGATGAGAAGGGAGAGGGGTAGAAAAGGAAGTAAAATAAGGGTGGGAACTGGGGGGACTGATTAAAACAAACATTAGAAGGAAATAGTAAAAGAAGAAAAGGCAGGACTAGGAGTAGAAATCAAAATGCTGGGAAAAACACAGCTGGTAATCATAACTCTGAATGTGAATGGAATGAACTCACCCATAAAATGCAAGCAAATATCAGAGTGGATTAGAATCCAAAACCCTACCATATGCTGTCTACAAGAAACACACATGAGGAAGGTAGACACACATAGGGTTAAAGTATCAGGATGGAGTCAAATCTATTGAGCAACAAGTGACAAAAAGAAGGCAGTAGTCACAATCATGATATCTGACAAAGCCAAAGTAAAAATAAATCTAGTTAAAAGAGATAGGGAAGCTAATTACATCCTGATAAAAGGCAGTATAGACAATGAGGAAATATCAGTACTCAACATAAATGCACCAAGTGTCATAGCATCCAAATTTATAAAGGAGAAACTAGTGTAGTTTAGGGATGAAATAGATAGAAAAACTACACTAGTGGGAGACCTGAACTTTCCTTTATCTGAACTAGATAAATCAAACCAAAAAGTAAATTAGAAAGAGGTAAGGGAAGTGAATGAAATCTTAGAAAAATTAGGGTTAGTAGATATGTGGAGATAAAGAAATAGGAACAAAAAGGAATATGCCTTTTCAGTACTGTTACAAGGGAATCACTTTAAAAGACTGATATATATTAATTTAAGGTCGCCAAGGAATCAGCTATGTAATTCCTAAATGAAAAACTCAAGTCAGCCGTCAGCCTTTTTTGGAGTTTAATTACAATAGGAGCAAGAAAGGAATTAGAGATATATATAGAGAGAGAAAGGGGAGAGAAGGGAATAGGGCTTAAATACCCCTTCTGTTTAGGCTGGGCCAAAAGGCCCAAGCCCTTAGATAGCTGGGGCAAAGAAAAGAGATCAGTCCCTATTACTCACGTGTCCAAAATGGAGAAACAGTCTCAGAGGCCCCCACCTTCAGCTTCCTTCAGAGCAAGCTTCCTCAGAGCCCAGGAACCACACCGACTAAAAAATCAACCACCTCCCAGTCTCCAGACCCTCCTATCTTTAAGGACACCATCCAAGTTGCCTCCCCTCAGTCCTCACATCTACCAATCACTCTTCATCAATTTCCCTGTCAATGGAGGCTCTCGCTTAACCCAGGACCGCCCAGAGGTTTCTGGCTTTTGCACATGTCTGTTGAAGGTCATATTTTCAAATGATTAAATCTATACTCCTTTGCTACAGCCCTTTCTAAATCCTGTTAACTTGAGTATGGTAGAGATTGGAATAATTAAATTTTGATCTAGGCTGCAGCCCCTACTCAATCCTATTAGGACTGAATAGGGTGGAGTATCTCCATTGTATCAATTCTAAAATCAATCAAGACTCAAAGAAATTCCTGTTCTATGCTCAAGCATAGGTCAAAGTCCTTTCCATTGTTCAGCAAAGGGTTTCTGTCCTAAAGTAATCTTAAGAAGGGAAGAGAAGGAACCTCCCATGCCAATGGAGTTCCCATTCCAATAGACTATCAGTAAGAAATTTTCCAAGTATGAAATATCCCAATGGTGAAATTTTCAACAATTATAAGTCTAAGGAAATTTGAGGTTTACAGTACATGGTACATTCACAAAAATTGACCGTGTATTAGGGCATAAAAACATTGCAAACAAGTGCAAAAGAGCAGAAATGATAAATACAGCCTTCTAAAATCACAATGCAATGAAAATAATAATTATTAAGGGTACATGGAGAGATAAATAAAAAATTAATTAGAAATTAAACAATAAGATTCTCCAAAATCAGTTAGTTAACAAATCATGGAAACAGTAAATAATTTCATTGAAGACAATTACAATGATGAACCATCTTTTCAAAACCTATGGGATCCAGCCAAAGCAGTACTCAGGGGGAAATTGATATCCTTGAGTTCATATATTAACAAATTAGGGAGGACAGAGGTCAATGTATTGGGCATGCAAATTAAAAAATAAAACTAGAAAGGAAACAAATTAAAAATCTTCAGATGAAAAATAAAGTAGGGATCCTAAAAATTAAAGCAGACATTAATAAAATTGAAAGTCAAAGAACTATTGATTTAATAAATAAGACTAGAAGCTGATACTTTGAAAAAAAACAAATTAAATAGACAATGTACTGGTCAGCCTAATTAAAAAACTGAAAGAAGAAAACCAAATTGACAGTATCCAAGATGAAAAGGGAGACCTCACCTCTAATGAAGAGGAAATTAAGGCAATCATTAAAAAAACCATTATGCCCAATTATATGGCAACAAATATGGCAATGTAGGTGATATGGATGAAAACTTATAAAAATATAAATTGCCTAGACTAACAGAGGAAGAAATTGATTACCTAAACAACCCCATATCAGAAAAAGAAATTGAACAAGCCATCAAAGAACTCCCTAAGAAAAAAATCCCCAGATCCAGAAGGATTCACAAATGAATTCTATCAAACATTCAAAGAACAACTAATCTCAACATTATACAAACTATTTGACAGAATAAGCAAAGAAGGATGACACAAATATGGTACTGATCCCAAAGCCAGGCAGGTCAAAAAACAGAGAAAGAAAACTATAGATCATTCTCCTTAATGAATATAAATGCAAAAATCTTAAAAAGGATACTAGCAAAAAGACTCCAGCAAGTCATCACAAGGGTTATTCACTATGACCAGGTAGGATTCATATCAGGAATGCATGGGTGTTTCAATATTAGGAAAACCATCCACATAATTGACCATATTAACAAGCAAACCGACAAAAATCACACAATTATCTCAATAGATGAAGAAAAAGCCTTTGACAAAATACAACACCCATTCCTACTGAAAACACTAGAAAGTATAGGAATAGAAGGGCCTTTCCTAAACATAACAAAGAGTATATATTTAAAACCACCAGCAAACATCATCTGCAATGGGGATAAACTAGAAGCCTTCCCAATAAGATCAGGAGTGAAACAAGGATGCCCATTATCACCTCTACTATTTGACATTGTACTAGAAACACTAGCTTTGGCGATTAGAGAAAAAAACACATTTAAAGTATTAAAATAGGCAATGAGAAGACCAAGCTATCACTCTTTGCAGATGATATGATGGTCTACATAAGGGCTTCTCGAGAATCAACCAAAAAGCTAGTCAAAATAATCAACAATTTTAGCAAAGTTGCAGGATACAAAATAAACCCACATAAGCTATCAGCATTTCTATATATCTCCAACCCATTTTAGCAGCAAGAATTAGAAAGAGAAATTCCATTTAAAATCACCCTAGACAATATGAAATACTTAGGAATCTATCTGCCAAGACAAAGGCAGGAACTATATGAGCACAACTACAAAACACTCTCCACACAATTAAAACTCGATCTAAACAATTGGAGAAACATCGATTGCTCATGGGAAGGATGGGGTAGCATAATAAAAATGACAATACTACCCAAATTAGTTTACTTATTTGGTGCCATACCCATTGAACTACCAAAAAACTTTTTTACTGAATTTGAAAAAAAACCTTAACAAAGTTCATTTGGAAGCACAAAAGATCAAGGATATCCAGGGAAATTATTAAGAAAAATACAAAGGAAGGAGAACTTGCAGTCCCATATCTCAAACTATATTACAAAGCAGCATTCATCAAAGCAATTTAGTACTGGCTAAGAGACAGAAAGGATCAGTGGAATAGACTTGGGGTAAATGACGTCAGTAAGACAGTCTATGATTAGCCCAAAGGTCTCAGTTTTGGGGACCAAAACCCACTATTTGATAAAAACTGCTGGGAAAATTAGAAGACAGTATGTGAGAGATTAGGTTTGGATCAACATCTCACATCCTACACCAAAATAAACTCAGAATGGGTAAGTGAATTGAATATAAAGAAGGAAACTATCAATAAATTAAGTGATCACAGAATAGTATACATGTGAGAGCTTTGGGGAAGGAAAGACTTTAAAACCAAACAAGAGCTAGAAAAAAAAACACAAAATGTAAAATCAATAATTTTGATTACATCAAATTAAAAAGATTTTGTACAAGCAAAACTAATTTATCCAAAATTAGAAGGGAAACAACAAATTGGGAAATAATTTTCATTACAAAAAGCTCTGACAGAGTCTAATTGCTGAAATTTTTAAAGAGCTAAATCAATTGTACAAAAAAAAGCAAACCATTCTCCAATTGATAAATGGGCAAGGAACATGAATAGGCAATTTTCAGTGAAACAAATCAAAACTATTAATAAGCACAGGAAAAATTGTTCTAAATCTCTTATAATCAGAGAAATGCAAATCAAAACAACTCTGAGGTATCACCTCACACTAGCAGATTGGCTAACATTGACAGCAAAGGAAAGTAGTGAATGCTGGTGGGGATGTGGCAAAGTTCGGACATTAATGCATTGCTCGTGGAGTTGTGAATTGATCCAAGCATTCTGGAAGGCAATTTGGAACTATGCCCAAAGGGCGATAAAAGACTGTCTGCCCTTTGATCCAGCTATAGCACTGCTAAGTTTGTACCCCAAAGAGATAATAAGGAAAAAGACCTGTGCAAGAATATTCATAGCTGTACTCTTTGTGGTGGCCAAAAATTGGAAAATGAGGGGATGCCCTTCAGTTGGGGAATGGCTGAGCAAATTGTGGTATATGTTGTTGATGGAATACTATTGTGCTCAAAGGAATAATGCACTGGAGGAATTCCATGGGAACTGAAACAACCTCCAGGAATTGATGTGGAATGAGAGGAGAACCAGGAGAACATTGTACACAGAGACTGATACACTGCGGTACAATCGAATGTAATGGACTTCTCCATTAGTGGCAATGCAGTGATCCTGAACAACCTGGAGGAATATATGAGAAAGAACACTATCCACATTCAGAGGAAAAACTGTGGGAGTAAAAAATACTGAAGAAAAACAACTGCTTGAATATATGTGTCAAGGGGATATGATTGGGGATGTAGATTCTAAATGAACATCCTAGTGCAAACATCAACAACATGGAAATAGGTTCTGATCAAGGATGCAAGGAATACCCAATGAAATTGCGCGTGGTCTGTGGGAAGGGTGGGTGGAGGGGAGGGAGGGAAATAATGTGATTATTGTAACCAAGGAATAATGTTCTAAATTGACTAAATAAATTAATTCAAGTTGAAACATAAAAAGGACTTTGATATATTACATAGACCAGTAATTTATCTTATCCAACCTTGTCATTACATGAATATTTCCTAAAGAGTATGGAATCATCTGAATGAAATGTTTTACCAGTGATCTGAGATGCAGCAATGTTGGACCATTTGCGAGCATTGTTGAAGTTGAGTAAGACTGGATCTTACTCTCATCTTCCCTCCAATTGCTTGCATATGTATGTGTGTTCCATAACTGTTTCTAAGATTAGGCCTCTGGTCTTGTAAGTGATGCTTATGCTAAATACATCCAGAAATTGAGTCCTTCAGTTTCTTTTTAGATGGCTAATGCTTTGGTGAATACTAGTTACTCTGAATAAATTTTAATTCGTAACTGAACCTTGGTGGACAGATGGTTCCTTACTTAGTACAGGCTAATGAAAACAAAATGTTTTTGTATTGATATTCACAAAGTAAATATTGCCTTCTTCTGTGTGGGAACCATAAAGAGTCCTAACTCTGAAGCAGCCAGATTAATTGACAATAATTGACAAGTATTCATGAAAATAGTGGAATAGCAAAATCCCCCTAATTAAAAAAGGAAAAATTTTCTGCAAAAATGGCATTATATCAACAAAAGGGGGAAATATTTTGTTTTTAATAAGAAAAATGGCAAATATTATATATGGGGTTTTGAAGTATACAAAGACCTTTACATATACAATCTCATGTGAATCTTGTAACAATCATGTGCTATTATTACCCCTATTTAATAGATGAGAAAACTGAGCTTGAGAGAGATTAAGCAAGTGACTTGCACAGAATCACGCAACTATGACCTATCTTAGGCAGAATTTGAACTCAAATCTTCTTGACTCCAACTACCAAAATATGAGTGTGTGTGTATGTTTTATGTGTATATTTATATATATGTACATACATATGTGTATATATGTTTATACCAATATGATCCAGTGGCCAACCTAGCCCCCAAGTCTCTGAAATTAGCTATAATTGAGTTTCTATTGCCAGTGTCTGCCCTCTTGTTCCTTCTAGAATTTAGTGTTGGAAGCATTCCACTATCTGAAACATTTACCATCATGATGAAAAAGTTCCCCTCTCATCCCTTTCCATCTCTTCTTTTGAAATTGTTCACTTGACACTGTCTTACTTTTTAGTGATAAAGAAAAACTTCACAGGTTAAGAAAGAAGTATATTTATAAGAGAAGTCAATATCATGTGTGTGTGTGTCATGATTTCTTTTGGCAGTCTGGCAAAGTCTATGGATCCTTTTAACCTCATTTTCAAATGCATAAAATAAAACACAAAGTAGTATAAATGAAACCAAGTCTACTGTGACATGGTTATCAACATTAAAAAAATCACATATCATAGCTTAATAAACCTGGATTTAGAGGTCACTATTTTTAGAAGAAAAACTTAAACTGATATCTGAGACACATCCAAAAGGGTCCATAATACATGGAGCTATCTTAAAAAGCAGTTCTTTATTTTTAGGGAACATTTTTTAAAGTGCAAAATGTCCTATCATACTATTTCTTATATATGGGGAGGATACTATTGATCACTATCACTGAGGAACATTCTTTAACACTCTTTTCTCTGTATTCAAAGGGCACTGGAGAGAGCTCTGGATGTGGTATCAAAAGCCAAGAGTTCTTCACGCAATGAAATGTGCCTTCAATTCAATTTACCAGGCAATCTTTGAGCCCTTACTCTGTGCTGGGCACCATTTTAGATGCTGGTCACACAAAGACCAAAAGGAAACAGTCTCCACCATGGGGGAGCTTCCATTTTAGTGAAGAAAAACAGCATGTATGTCGAAAATTAATTGACTGTAGGAGTTTTTAGAAAAGAGATTGTTCATTGTAGAGATGGACTCTGAAGTATCTCTCAGTTCTGAGTTCTATGATGTCTATGTGACGGTGGGCAAGTAAACTTGTCTCTATACACCTTTGTCCTCTTTTGTAAAATGAAGGTATTAGATTAGTCACTTCCTAAAATCCCCGCCACTTTTAAATATTGTATATGATGAACTCTAACAGAATCCTACATTCCCTGTCTACCACCATTGCAATTATCATATGCTGCCCTGCACTTATTAATATTTCATGCCTGTGTCTTATTTCCCTAACTAGACTATGAACTCTAGTTGGGAATAGGGCCGTGTCTTATACTTTATGGTCCACAGAATGCCTTACAAATAATAGATGTTCATTAAATATGTGTTGTTTGATTGATTAAATTTTGCTCCATTTCCTCATCTCTTTGGAGATGGATAGCGCGTCTTTGTGAATTGGCTTATAAAGGTTAGGAAAATAACCTGTGGCTATAGAGGCAAATAAAAATAACTGACCCTGAAATCCATTGCCTTGAATTCATTAGCAGAACCCTCTAAACTACAAGGCTAACTGGGAACAGAGTCAAGATAAAATATAATGAATAAAGTAAACATATGACTCTAATATCAAAATATACAGCTGTCAGCGCAACAAAGGAATGACAAGCATAAATGTCAAGGATGAATTATTTACAATTGGGTGAGCAAAAGCTCAACTTCATCATTAGTAGAATTACTAATGTTAGAAAATTAGTATGTAGCAGAGCATTCTTCACCCATTTCATAATTTTACATGACACTGGAATAATAATCAGAAGACAAATGGGATAATTTAATATAGCTCAAAAGAAGTGTCTTGATAATTAACTAATAACAGATTTTTACAGTCCATTGGGAATTGCATTACCAGATTTATTTCATATAGACTGTTATGGGTAACTTTTCCTCCCTCCTCTTTCTCCACAATTCTAATCACCCTGTTCTCGGCTGGATTAGATATGTATTCTCTGAGGTTAAAAAAAAAAACTCAGTAGCTGAAATAAGCTAAAGCTTTAATCTAAACCTGATGCAAATTGTTGAATTAAACTGTACTGGAAATATACAAAACATATGTTACTGCTCAGTGACAAGCACATATACTAATGTATGGAGATCTATCTCTAGGGTTCTTAAAGAAAAAAAGAATAAGCTAGAGTTGGGGCATGATGACATTAAGTAATCAAACTCATGCCCGGACTCCAAAGAGATAATCAGTTTGCACTGGTAAATTTGTCTATATGTGTATACGTGTACATGCCGGTATACAAATGCACCTTGGGGAATAGGAGGTTCAGGACCTGCATTGTTATTGGTAGAGGGAACCAACTCCCAAGAAGGAAACTCCGCAAATGTAGTTCACCATCAATTCTGTAAACTGAAAGCATGACATACCAAGAGTAGAGCCTGTAGGAATTACCAGCTGCACTTGAAGTCAACTGATTAGGACTGAAGACATTGACTCTCTACCCACAATGACATAATGTCTATCATTTGAAAACAATGATTATTATTATAAAAATAAAGAGGAAGGAAAGAAAGAGAAATAAAGAGGAAAAAAGCCAGTAAGGGGAGCCGTCGAAGAACAGGATAGAAGAAGAGATATTATATACCTTGGGGCTTCATGAGTCCCAAAGCTCTCCACACACACCCACATACAAACACATATACACAGATACATGCACCCACATACACACAGGCAGATGCTGAGTGAATAAATTCAATTGCATTTAACTTAAATTAAATTCAATTGCAATTAACACTCAAAAATGAGGAATTGAACCTAAGCCTTTTGAAACAAATGTAATGAGCCTTCCTCTAGCTTTTGTTTTAATCATCTGATTTACAAGTTGGAGTATTATTGACTCCTCTCAGATAAGTTCAGTGAACCCTAAACAATCTATGTAACTGTCAGACAGCAAGCTTTGTTGAGTGCCCCCTTATCTAAAGGCTGTTATTGTTGCACTGTACCGTTAGAGGTAGCCAAGAAGCTGTTAAGAGTTAGGGTAGCAACAAATATTTTTAAAAGTGAGAAAAGAACATGTTCCTTAAAATGTTAAGAAGCTAAGTTGGGGATGCATATTATAACATCAAAAATGCTAAGAGGAGCTCAAAATCAGCATGCAAAATAATATAGACATAGTGAATATAGATTCATTATGGAATTCCCAAGTTGACTGGAACATTAGTGGTTCCTAAGATTTGGTAAATAGAAAATTAAGTCAATCTAGAGTGAGAGGACCTGGGTTCAAATTCCATCTCTGCTACTATTTACCTTCGTGACTTTCGGTAAGTCCCTGAAACTCTCTTAAGACCATAAAATAAGGGTGTTGTCCTAGATTGCCTTTTAGGCCCTTTCCATCTATGGATATCATGATTTTGTGAAAAATCTAGTGCAATCCCCTTCGTAAAGCATAAATCTCTTTACAGTACTACTCACAAATTTTCATCCAGCCTCAACTTGAAGATCTCCAAATCCAAGGAATTGACCAATAGATGCAGGAATAAAGCACTAACTAAAATAGCATCATTCATGTGAAGCTAGGAATGTTTTATGTGAAAAAAGGATTACCTATAAGAAGCCATGACATTTCAAAGGTTTAGGGTTATGAACAATCTAATAGCATGTGTGGATAGCAAATAGACATCCTGGATTGAAGTGAAAATTATTTTTGTGTGAAGAATTGGAAGAGGGCACAATGAAGAGAGGATGGAGTTGGAATACTGATGATGAATCAGGAAAGCCAGACAGAAAATGATTTATTCTATTACCAAAAGTTTTCGTAACCAATCAGTGAGATGCCTAAGTAAGATAATGTAATTTAGAATTGTAAAGAACCTTAGAAATTAGCAAAAACTGATTGACTGCAAATTGGGGGCTAGGGGCCACTGCAAGGATTATAACCCAACTGGTGTTGTGTGCTGTTTGTTGACTTTTATCTAAGTATTCAGAGATTGTGTTTTTTCAAATGATTCCAGAGTCCTTTGCTTTCTGTTCATAGTGAACTTCTACAATCTCTACTAGTGAGGTGAGTTTAGAGAAGGGGAGACAGAGTTTCAACATGGTTGACCTTTGAATTACTGGATTCTATTCCAATCAGCAGTGATGTCATGATTTTAAGTAACTGCTGTATTTCCTGCCTAAGCAAGGTAGGAAGATCCTATCTCAAAAAAAGGAGGAGGAGAAGGAGAAGAAGGAGAAGGAAAAGAAGAAGGAGGAAGAAGAAGAAGAGAAAAAGGAGAAGGAGGAGGAAGAAGAAGAAGAGGAAGAGGAAAAAGAGGAGGAGGAAAAGGACAGAGACTGTGAGGCAGAAACAGAGAGACAAACAAAGAAGTAAAGACTAAATGAACTCGGTTCTTTTTTGATAGGGAGAAAGAAAACAAATCTAATTCTCCATTTTGGGATTATGATTTCATAGAATTTAGGGAATTCAAAATTACTCCTTTAAAAAGGTAACAGCTTTTAATCCCTCCCATGGTAAATGTTTAAACATCATCTCTTCTACTGTTTGTAATTACTAGATGAGTAAATATGTACAGTCCTGTCTTACAGCCCCCAAATACAGTCACAGCTTAAGCATTTGGCTAAATATTTTAAATGCCTTTCGTTGGCTAAGGTTTAAGTATGTTCAATTGATTAAGGTTTCAGACCCGAAAAATCAACCAAAAAGTCACCCAGGAATTTTATGTAGGGAAAGTGACTTTGGATAAGCTGACAAATACACGCAAAGCCTGTGTGCTGATTTATCATCCTTTTGCAAAGTGACACTGAGACTCAGTCTGTCATTTTAGCAAGGAAACTAATTCACTGCCATTTATCCAGATTTAGAGGATTATGCTAATAAGATACTAAAAAAATGATAAAATGCTATCATAGAAAGGGTGGGGAGAGAAGGTTTTCCCAGGTATAAAATACCACTAGGGAAAGGAAAAAAAATAACTGGAGCTCATGTATTAATGTAACTATTTAGCAACATAAATAGTATGTAACCAATGACATGTCATTAAAACATTGTATAAGTGACTAATGTTTTATTTTATTGAAAGGGAGGAAGTCAGCATGGTGACCCCAAGCAAGGGATACTCAAACTTTTCCTTGCTCAGAGTAAAAGCAGTTCCATTAATAAAATCATAAACGTTCCTTGGGAAGGTCTGTGTTGATAAGCACAAGGCACCGTCCCCATAAGATTATGGGCATCTGTCAAAGAAATCATCATCTTCCCAGGCATCTTGGTTCATAACCTCGATATCCTTCTCAGCTCTTAACTCTCTGCCCTACTCAGCCACAGTCCACCCTATTGTCCAATCTTGACATTTCCAACTCTACATTTCTCATCTGTGCCTCCTCTCAACTTAGCTACCATTATAATTTAGACTATTCCATTTCCCCTCAACTACTTCAATAGCCTCCCAGTTGGGATGCTTGCCTCAAATTTCTCCCTCCTATAATCCATCCCCTCCACTAAACTAATAGTTATTTTTTTCTAAAGGTTTGTTCTACTATGTCTTTCTTGCATAATTAATAAATTCCAGAGAGTTCCTGTTACTTCCAGGATCACAACCTAGTCCCTTCTTACTTCACTGTCTACATGCTGGTCTGTAACACAAAACACACTATTTCCCATCTCCCTGTCTTTGCACTGGCTATCTACCATGTCTGGAAGGTTCTTCCTCCTCATCTCCACTTCTTCATGTCCTTGGATTCCTTAGGGACTCAGAGCAGTTCCTACCTTCTGAAGTCTCTTCTCTGAGACTTCTTTCTAGCTATTCTGAATATATTATGCACGTTACCCACTTCTCTACATATTTTTCCCCTTTTAGAATGTGAACTCTTTGAGGACTGAAATTTTACCCTTCTTTGTATCCATAGCACTTAGCGTACTACTTGGTGCAAATGATCTCTTACTAGAACCACAGTCTCATATTTCTTGTCCTTCCAAAGACTCCTCTCCAAATTCTTAGTATGACTTTTCTAAGGCACAGGACCCACCATGTCCCTGTCTTCCTAAAGATACCCTAGTAACTCAAATCACCTCAAGAATCGAGTACAAACTCCTCTCTTTGGCATCCTAATCTGGCACATCTGTCACAAGTTACTTTTCCAGCCTTATTACACTTTTTCCTACTTTCATAAACACTATGGTCTAGCCACAAAGACCTGCACACCCCTGAGGAAAGGAGCTTCTTTTTTAAAAAACGGAAACATACATAATCATAAGAGCACACATTGGCAAAGACTTTTCCCATGGTGAATCTTTGCTGTGTTCTCTTTCATTGATCTTGGTGTCTACATG
Source organism: Monodelphis domestica (assembly GCF_027887165.1). Lineage (NCBI taxonomy): Eukaryota > Metazoa > Chordata > Mammalia > Didelphimorphia > Didelphidae > Monodelphis > Monodelphis domestica. Next base: position 54,377,597 of record NC_077234.1, read on the forward strand.
TTTGTGTGTTTGTCTACATGTATGTGTTTGTGTGTCTATGTGTGTGTGTGTTTTTCCTGACTAACTGTTCTTTTTGAAAATGCTTTATGACTACAAATATCTTTTAAATCAGACTATGGAGATATGGTGATTTGATTCCTTTCCTCTCTGTCAAATCAAGTTCTCTTCTTCACATTTCCTCACACTATTAATGCATTTGACTATGCCCATATTGTCTCTAGAAGATATAGTAATAGGATCATGTAAAAATCTCCTAACCTCTTAGTTACCTGTCCTCTGAGACCATACGTTTCAAAATGGTTGATGACCTGTAACGTTGGAGGGAATTTACATATTGGAAATTCCATCCCATTGGTGAAATCATAGATCAAGACCATCTGTATGTACATGCACAACACAATATATATATATATATATATATATATATATATATATATATATATACTGTGTGTGTGTACACAAAACAAAACGTAAACACAAGCATAGTGTTCTAAAAGTCTTAATGTCTTAGTGCAGTTTTTAACTATCAAAGTTAAATGTTTCCATAAAACTTTTGAAACACACTGTAATTCTGAAAGTTATCATGTATTTAGTTAGGAAATTATTTAAAAGACTATTAGATGGGACAACTAAGTGGCTCAGTGGATTGAGAGCCAGGCAAGAGATAAGAGGTCCTGGGTTCAAGTCTGAACTCAGGTATTTCCCAGCTGTGTGACCCTGGGTAAGACATTTAACCTTCTTTGCCTAGCCCTTATCAGTCTTCTGCCTTGGAACCAATGCTAATAGATTCTAAGAGAGAAATTAAAGGTTTAAAAATAAATTTAAATTTTAAAAAGCTCATTAGAGAACAATCGTGTTTGGAGGACTCAGAAGGTATCCCCTGTGAACTGAATTCTGCTAGTTTTGGGCTTTAAATGACAAACTTCCCTTTTCAATTATGATTGCTGTTTTAAAAAATAATTTTGAAAAATGTTCCAAGTGTCATCCACTCAGAAAGTGCCTATGTACATTATTGAGTCATGTCTACACAATCCATGCAGAAATAATTGTAATAGTTTCTATTAATTTTAATTCCTTTTTTTCCCTCTCAACAGCCCTTCATTCTGTCTGTTACTCTTTCCTCTTTGATTCTCTATCTGCATTGCTTCATATACACTTGGCATTTAGCTATGTAACTATCACTTGCCTATAATGAAAGTACAGAATAGAAGCTTCTTGAGGACAGATACTACCTTCTTGATTGTTTTCTTTTCTTTTCTTTTTCTTTATATCCCCAATGACTAATACAGGGTTTTATACATAGTGGGCATTTACTACTCTTGCAGTAAAGGGAATTGAATGTCATTTCCCTTGAGTTTGAAACAAAAAGATAGACATGCATGGCATATTATTGCATTTCATCTTTCGAAAATATTTTAAAATGTGCATGTTTCGGATTCACAATTGCATTAGAGGAGTATCAATGGCTTACAGCAAAGCACTTAACAACAAAGGAGTCCAAATGTGCAAGCTCAGCATCTCCCCACTGGAGATGTTAATGAGGTGGAAAATTAAAAGAGATAACAGTGCATAGGTCTGGCTGTGTTTTCCAACCCCTGAAGTGCCTCATTTTCCCTCTTCCTCTTGGACAAAGTTTATCACACTGCTGATCTAAACTTCAACACTGCAAGTACAACAATTTAAATTCTGATGGATTCCTAGATTCAATAGATGCTCACTTGGGAAGACATATGTAAATTGATGGGTTTTTTTTTCCTTTAAAAATTACTTCAATGCAAGTCTTACTACCTGATAAAGGGGCATGGTCACATTTGGAAGATACTATAGCCCTTAGAGGAAATTGTATAGTTGTTCATCTCTTTGTCACCAAGATCAGGAGAAATGAGGCAGGAAATAAAGCCCAAAGAGAGACTCCGGTGATTTGAGCATCAGCCTCTAAATTCAGCACTTCTAAGATGTCTATACAGCATGAAATCCTCATAAGAAGAGTTAAGGAGTCAAACACCCCAGCTGATTATTTTTAGCAGAAATGATAGGGCTTGGGCTGTGATTTTTCATTAGTATAGAGAACTCCCAGATGAGTATGCTATCACTACCAATTCATGGCCACATTTGCTCAGTGTTAGTGATTTGCATAGATCAATGGGGGGTGAAGAGATTTGTCCCAGGTGGACACACTAGGAATGGGTCAGAAGAAGTACGTGAAACCTACCTGTCCTTCCTGGTTTCCAAATTGGCTCTCTACCCACTATGCTAGGATACCGCTGCTTAACACAAAATAAAATTGCTTCAGACATATGTTTAAAGACCACTAAACTTCAATGCCAGAGGCAATATGGCATAATAGATGCAGATCTAGGCTTTAGAACAGAAAGACTTGGATTGAAGCCACCACCACCCCCTGTCCCCAACACTAATTCTGTGGCTCTAGGCAAATCACTTTACCACTCAGTAGGGTATAGTGCAGAGAACATTGGACTTAATGTTAGGAAGACCTGGGTTCAAACTCTGCCTCTGACATGTGCTACATTTGTGAACCTGGCAAGACATTCAATTTTTCCAAGTCTCAGTTTCCACTTTTTTATAATTGATTCCTATATTACTGAAACAATTTTCTAGTTACTTCATTTAAACTATGCACTGAGTCCTGCACATCAGTCGAGAGGGTGTTCATAGCAGAGGGAATTCCCATTATTGATGTCATAGCTCTTTCCTCATATAATGGCAAATAATGGTCAAATTCATTTCAATGAACATCACTGAAAATTAAATTTAAATCAAAGAAGAGAGTCATTGCTTTTTGAGAGTCAGTCTGGAGTATGCCAAAAGACTGAAATGTAGGCAGTTCTCATGACGTAGCAAAGAATAAATCTGGATAAAGCAGCTAACTGGGTAGCTAGATTTTAAAAAAGAAAAAAAAAAACAACACGATTCAGTCAGAAAGTCCTAATAAGGCTTGCTCTTATCCCCAGTTCTGACACTTCATACAAAAAGCATCAGCTCCTATTTATATAGTATATTTTCAGGATAACAAGAGGGTGCTAAATAAACAGAGGGGATTCTCCCAGAGAGCTCCCATGGGCACTGGAATTATCACTCTACAAATAACTCCTTTGGTTTAAAGTATTATCTCCTAGAAGTGCTTCCCAAGGTGCATGCTTTCTGAGAGGGTCCAAAACACCCTTGTACTAAGATGTCTACATAGATTATTTATAATTTCCAAGAGATGTGCTGTGGGAAGGCAGAGAACAAAGCCCTGAAGGGGAAGAGCCCAGAGAAGGTAGAATTCACTGGTGAGACTTGCAATGGGGAAGAGGAGGAAAATAACAATGATTATAATAATAATATTCCAAATTACTGTCTATGCCATGAGAAGTGTAGTGAAGTCAGAGAATGCCTAAAAGGGCACGAGGTGTTTTATTTGCTCTCAGACAATGAAAGTAGCTATTGATGGCCTGGCAGTAATCCTGATGGGTTAGAGAATTGGACTCCTAGCAATATGTCTGATTGGGTGAGTACCCAGTTAGTGTGATGTAACTGTTCCTAATAATAAAAGAAATATATGCAATGGCAAAGGCATAGGCTGTCCACACCTGGGACCATCATGCTGATTACCTTGACAGAGAGGAGAACACAATAAGTGGTAGCCTTTTGTGTTTTAATGATATCGAAAAGGAAGATATACTGGACTAAATCAGAAAGCCTAATGCTCACCTTCTGGGATATGTCCCAGGGCAGATGGTGCTATGTACTAATGCAAGCAACACATGAATGTCCATGAAAAGAACTTAATACATAAATACTTTCATTGCATTCTGGGACTATCTTATAACAAAATTGCAAAGAGTCTCATCAGCGAAGCTCAAGAACTTCATACTATTTTCTCTCAATAATACCCTCAGCTCCAATAACACAAGCATTACCAATTAGTGCAAGAACATTGTAAACAAGAGCTATATCCCTAAGCTTACATTAGATGAAATAACAGATGGACTCAAGGAGCTATCAAAATCTAAAGTTTTAGAAGTTGAAGAACTTCAAATAATGGACTACCTTCACTCCAGGCAAACTCCAGAAATTATAGCTAATGACAACATGGTGATAAAAAGAGCAGCCAAGTCTCGATGGCTTTGAAATTGGAGATGGGAATACTTAGGCAGGAATTTTAAAAATGTCCTTTTGTTCAGACAGTAGGAACACCAGTAGACAAATTACACTAAAACAAACAATGTTAAAAAGCTATTTACCTTAAGAACCAGAAATGAACATAGGATCGCATGGTTTTTGATAGAAAGTAAAAACTTCAGGACCAACATGGAGAAGTATGAATCAGAAGCAGTGCCATGTAAGAAGCAAAAAAAAAGAAGGTATCAAGGAATACTATAAAAGCAGAGTCAAACAGGACCATTGGCAGAAGCAGCTTGAGAGAACTCTTAAGGATGTACATTTAATACTGAAAAAATACATCAGTGTATCCTAAATCTTTACAGGAGTAAACCTTAACTTTATATTGTCAATGAAAAAAGAAATATTGAAAAAGAATCTGATAAAGAAAATTATGTAAGAAATGTTAGTTCCCTTTAATCAGAGACTGAAAACAAAATTCAAAAGGTTAAAGAAATGTTAGTCAGAGCAAGGTAAAGAATAACATTTTGAAAATTTGTAGCAATCAAATCAGTCACTAAGTAGTCTTGTGATGTGACAAAATAAGGGACAAGAAAGAAACCAAGGAACCACAAAGAAAGAGATTATGGAAACGGTCTCATTATCTATATAATCCTAAGAAGTCTCAACACAAAAACACAAGTTGGATCAAACAAGAAAGAGAAAATACTTACATTAATATAATAATTATATTAGAGTCAAAGTGACAAGATTAACAAAATCTCGTCCTCTGAAAAATTGGAACTAAATAAAGCTGGATAAGGTTCATGATTTTCAAGACAAGTGCTTCTTAGTGGTACAAAAAATACTAACAAAATGATAATGCATGTATAATCCAAATCAAGTTGCTTACTATCTCTGAGAGGAGAGAGGGAAGGGAGGGAGAGAGACAATTTGGATCTTATAATTTTGAAAAATACATGTTGAAATTTGTTATTAAATATAATTGGGAAAATAAAATATATTTGAATTAAAAAATACTATTTTTTTTATATTTACACACTATTCCAATAAATTTACCACCATACTTTATATACACACACAAAAAAAATGTATATAAGGGCATTACCATATTGGGAATCACAGCAGAAAAGTGGAGCTATCAAAGAATTTCCATAAGGTCAGGCATCAAACAATATCAGGACAGAAACCACTTCAGAGAACTCTTGAATATCATCATCAAAGAATTCGAAGATGGCATCAAGATCTCATTGGTAATCATTCTTTAGTCTTTCTTGAGAGAATGAGTTAAAAAGTAAAGGAGAATTCTAAGCAAACCTCCTATTAGTCACTTGATCTACAATGCATATGTATATCATCATGATAGAAGGCTCCATTGAAAAAGAAATTAAATAGTTTCTTCATCTCATAAAATATTTCTACAATTATTTCAAAGTATCATTTGGATTTCCCTGGAATTTTAAAAATTTGTATCAAGGAAAGATAAAGACTGAAGATTTTAAGGTTGAAACCAGTGGTCATGATGAACTAGTGAATGAAGATGTTACCAAAAACGTGCATTCTCTATTCTATTTGACATATTTTTGTTTGACATATTTTTGTTTGTTTTTATTTGGTTGACAGATTTGACATAAAGATATTAGGAGAAGGATATCATTGAATATGTAAAGAGATGCCAACATCCATCATACTATCTTCCTTAATAATGTAATGGAGGTAGTAACAATTTCAAAATAATTGTGACTGATATTCATCTGGTGTTTTAGCTTTTAATATTATCTCATTTTATTCTCACAACAGTCCTATAAGGCAAACACAAAAGGTATAACTAGCCACATTTTACAGATGAACAACTTTACTTAATTTGACTTTAAGCAATCTGCCCTTGGCCACATAATAAATATGTTAATGTGGGGAATTCAGATAAGACATCAACCAAAAGCAAGTTTCATCTATTTCATTGTTTTTAATCTTAGGACCAATTCCAATTAGACACATACTCTAATAAGATTGATTCCAATTCTATTTCCTTCCTCATTCCTGTGATTGTTGCATCTTTGAAATCAAATTTGAATGTGAAAGAAATTTCCAAGTACTGGAGAACAGAAACATTCTGGAAGCTCAAAAGGAGAAGGACCAGGGCACAATGAAAAGAGTAGTGGATTTGGAATCATAGAATTACAGGTTATATTTTAAGTACCAAGTTTCAGTTTCTCTGAGCCTCAATTTGCTAATACATACCTATATCTATACATATATGTATTCACAAGAATGTATATATGTCTATTTGGGTATATATATACATATATATATATATATATAAATATGAGCATTAGATAAAAGCATCATAGATGCAAAGAGGTACAGGGGACCTCAGAAGGCTTTTCTTCAAATCCTGTGCTTTGATAGATAATGAAAGGGAGCCCAGCAAGGTTAAAAAATTTATTCAAAGTCACCAAGTAATAAGCAATTACATTTCTTCTTGGGTCAGTCAATGGTCCTGCTAATTAGGATGGTAGTAATAACCACTGGTGATCTTACTGTTTGATCAGATTAGAGAATAATAAGTATTTGACCATTTCTTGTATTTTATAGATTTTCAGTTTCTAAGAACTTTGGCAGATCCAACTGTAAATATAAATACCTGTCCTATTTCATTATACTATTATAGGTTTGCAATGAAACTTTAGATGTGGAAATCACTTTGAAAAAATAAAGTTTTATATAAATAGTCATCTTTCAGCACATCATTAAAAAAACACACAGGATTTCCAATCAGAACTTATCCTCTTTAATGTGAAATTAATTTATCTTCCTGATCATTTGTTAGAGGCATCAACCATAGCTCAGGACATAGTATAAAATTATGTGTTATCCTTGACACTTACCTCTCCTTCTCATCACATAGTTAATTAGTTACTAGGGTCAAATAATTCCATCTCAGTAACAGCTTCTATATCTGTTTTGTTCTCCTCATTCATAAGTCCCAGATCTGAAATAGCTCATCATTACTATCTCTTTTGGACCCTTGTAATAGTCTGATGTATCCTTACCATCTCCCCTTTATCTTAATCCAAAACGACTTCACACTCTGGCCACACATTTTCTTCATACGCTGATTTGCCTATGTTGTTCCTTTGCTCAAGATGCTAAAGTGGCTCCCCACTCCCTACAGAATAAAGTCAAAATGTCCTTGTCTAGAATTAAATATTTTATTCACAGACTAATGATATGGTATCACTCCAGGGTTATCTCATACAACCCACTTTAATGTCTCTAGCTTTCCAGCCAAATGAGACTACCTTTTGTCTCCCAATCCCATTACCCACTCATCCTTCAAGGTCTAACTCAAATGTCATCCATCTCTCCCAGGAAACCTTTTATTTCATCAAAGGTAATGATGTTTTCTACCTTTGAACCTCACAATGCATCTTGTTTACACATCGGTCTGATTACAGACTCTGGTGGGACTTCAGATGCTATTTAATCCATTCTCAATAGCCCTATTTTATAGAAGAGCACCAGAGAGGTTAAATAAATTTATAATGGTCATACACACTGAAATTATAGGAGATTGGATTTGATCCTAATGTTTAGGAGTATAGAGCCACCTCTGTTCCCTATATCACAATTATCTCCCTACATAGAATTTAAGCATTTCAAAGTCCTTTAAATGCAATATTGTCTTTGGGTTTTACAGAAATGTTACTAAGTTAGCAATAGTAATAGAAGTATAATTAATAACGTTTTACAGGTGAGGAAACTGTCTAAGACAAATTAAATTACTCACCCATGGCCAACCAAGTATTTATGGGAAGAGGCAGGATTCAGACATTAAATTTTATTGAATTCAGATCCATTATTTTGTACACTAATCTATGCTCATGTTTGATGGTGCTGTACTAGGCTTGAATGTAACAGACAGAAGAAAAGCAAAAGTACCTATGCAAAAGGAGTTTACAATCTAATGCAAGGGTTTTGATATATAAAAATCTAGTAGAGTATAGAGGCAGCTGCTGCTCAAAGGGGCTCAAGATACCCACCCTTCCCTGCTCTTTTTCCCAATTATTTCCAGGATTGGTGTTGGAGAACTTGACTTCTCAGAAGGGGGAAGTGTGTCATTGCCATTATGACCACACACTATTGTCTTTTGGGTCCTTTCCAGGCTCTGTACCAAAGGAAAAGCAAGCACCTACTTGCTTAGGCAAGACATTCTCATGATTAGAAGTCAAGTGAAATATTGGGCAGTCATGCTCCTGTTAACCCTCTGGACAATGCAGAGTCATTCACAATTTATCTGAGCTTAGAGTGCCTGGAAGTGTTATGAGATTCAGCAGAAATGTATAAAGCAACCAGATAGAAAATGGTCTTGAATGACAACATAATAGATTCTCCTTGAACATTCAATAGTAAGGCAATGAGGGATTTCTAATGGAGAAGCAAACATAACAATGAATGACTTCAATCAATCTAGAGGAAGGACAGAAAATAGGAAAGACAAAAGGAAAAGAAAGGAAGTGAGGAAGAAAATCTATATTGTGTCTATTATGTGCCAGGAATTGTGCTAAGCATTTTATAGATTTCTCATTTGATTCTCACAAAAATTCTTGAAAGTAGTGCTATTATTATCCTAATTTTGTAATTGGGTAAACTGAGGCAAACATAGGTTATTGGTTTTTTTTTAAGTGCCTTTGCCCAGAGTCACATAATTAATGTCTGAGGATTTGAACTCAGGCCTTTCTGACTGTGGGTCCAGCAATCAATTCACTGTAAAAGCTAACAGCCTCTAATAGCCATTTATTAAAGAAATTATTTACATGTCTATAATGTGCCAAACATGGTACTAGGCACTGGGACATAAAAAGAAACACAAAATAACCACTGCTCTCAAGGAGCTTACATTCCATTTGGGGATATATTGTTCACGTAAATAAATACAAAAATCTGGTGGGAAGGATGACATTATCACATGAAGAAATCATAGAAGGATTCACATATAAGTTGATGCTTGAAGTGGAGAAAACTGGGGATTCTAAAAGTTGGAGGTGAGGAAGAGGTTCATTACAAGCGTGGAAGATAATCTGTGCAATTTGGTTGGATAATTAAATACTGGAAAAAATTGGAAAAGATGGGTGAGTCCAGATTGCAAAGATATTTAAAGGAAAAACAAATTAATTTCTATTTAGTCCTAGAGTTGATAAGGAGTCACTGGTCAATTCTGAACAGAAGACTGACATGGTCAGACCCATGACTAAATTAAAATCATCAGGGAGATTTCCTAAGGTAAGAATGTTGGCTTGCTATAGGACACATACAGAGGCTTTAATACATGTTAATAAATATAACAAAATGATAGTCTGAATGAGATTGGTTGCAGAGGGAGAAGAAAAAAAAAGAGGAAGTATGAGTGCAAATCAGTAGGACTTGTTTGCCAAAAGTGTGTGAGGAGTGAGAAAGACAAAAAAAAATCAGCCATCAGTTTTTGCCAATTTTCTCTGGGTGTCATTTACTGAATAGCCCTAACTTTCTATAATAGCCCTGATATCAGTCCATGATGCAGTACAATTAATAAGGCTCCTTTGGGGAGTCAAGCTAATGCCTTCTTGAAAACTAAAAATCTACATGAAAAAGTATCAGCAAATTAGGCATAACTATAGAATGAACTGCCTACCCAGTTCCCCAACAGGCTCAAGTTGTGCTAATAGTTTGAACTGATGACCCTCTTCCACCTGATTCATTGCCATGAAATATCAATAAATTTTGATGGGTATTTATTCAGTGAATTGTCATTTTCAACTCTGTCCCCTCTGTAGAATGATTGCAAGGACAGATTTAGAACAGGGGAAGCACACAACGTAGTCCTTAGCTTGAACATACACTGTTTTTGATTTCCCTTTCAAATGTATCAGAGATGAAAAAAGTGAGCCTATTATGAGACATTTCCATTGAAAATGAATTGTGGCTCAAATCCTGAAGATACTCTATGACTAATGGCACAGTTTCTGTTTCCCCTTTTTGAACCATTGAGAATCACAGTGGAAGGGAGATTAAGAGGCAGTTCCATTTAATTCATGTCTTCAGAGGGAGAGCTTTAATGGGACTTGCTCATTTTTACCTTTCAACGTCAGAATATGATTAAAAATAAGTGAAGTGCGTTAATAGGCTCTCTTTTGCTAGCACTCTGGAAAAAGGCGTTTCTGGCTTTGCAATCCTCCCCTCACTCTTTGTCTTGTCTCAGACATGAGATGAGAATAGGCTGGGCTGTCATTAGAGTGCAGAAAACAGTCCAGAATGTGGTCAGAAAGAATGAGAATCCACAGAGTTCTTTGAAAATCTCAAGGGTGAAGGGTAGAACCAGACTTTGAGACTCCCATCTTTCTCGATGGTCACTGTACAAATTGGGGTTGAAAACTGACAGCAATTACTAGTGTTAGGGCTTCATAGTGCTGTCAAATGATTTGTGAAATTCCTAGGAAGGACAGGTAGGCTGCTTCTAAGAGGATTTATCCTATTATCTGAATGAGAAAACACTTCCATTCCAGAATGTAGAGTTAGAGATCTAAAAATATAATAATAAACATTGTTTTAAATCTCTATGAAAGGGGATTGTGAAGTTAATGAAAATGCATTTCAAACTGAAGAAGATGAGTTCCACCTACGGTGTCATATATCTAACCAGATAATAATTGGAAGAAGTAATAACAAATGATAATATAAATGCTAAATTTTATTAAGTAATAAATAATATTATTAATAAAGAGAGAGGATAATACTTTATTATCTACTAAAAAGGATTGTTGTGGGGTTAGGAAAGTGAGTCTTTGTAGTGTGCTTTGAAATTTTTTTAATTGAATGTTGTTTTAAATTGTATGTGTATATGTCATTCACATTCTAAAAATTATCATTCTCTTTATATGTTCCCTTCCTTTTCCTGTTACTGCACTGACTTGTCTCTTTTCTCTTATTTGTTTGCTTTGAACGATTAGAAATTATTTTGTCATCCACCTAATTACTGACGTGACCTAGAATAGCTATAAAATTCACAAAAAGAAGTTATTTCCTACTGAGAACTCTCATTCCTCAGCACAGTACAATGCCCCTAACTCAAAATAAAACAATTTGTCATTAGAATTGTCATTCAAGCCGCTGAAGCTCAAGTTGTTAAACTATGGTGCTAAGAACTATGATGGGATGTTCAGAGTCTTTCCAGTTCATCAGTAATTAAAACAATAAAAACAAGATGAGAACACCTACCTAGAAGTCAGGAATGCTAGCCTAAGAACATAAATCTGACTCAGTTTATCCTTGGCACTTTGAATAAATTCTATACAACTTCTCAGTCTTTTCATGGGTTTAACAGGGGAAAAATGATTAATAATAAAAAATAATAATATAACTAGCATCTATATAACATTTTAAAGTTTATAGAGAACTTGTCAAATTATAATAAATCATTTTATCCTCATAACAACTCTGGGAGGTAGGTGCTATTATCATCCCATTTGTAATGGTGAAACAATAGTTAAGTGACTTGTCCAGAATCATATAGCTAATAAGTATCTAGGGCAGCATTCTCTGGTCTTATACTGTTATATATCTATATCTCTATATATAAAACAGTGCATATATATATATATATATATATATATATATATGTCTCATATTCCATCAATATTATTTCTAGTTATCAAATAAATTATCTGGCAGTGTGGTGGAATGGAATAAATATATCTTCAAACAACATTTTAACAACAAAAAATTTGGTCTGTCCTGCCTTTTTGCAGAGATAGCCAGGTGATATAATTAATAAAATACTGGCCTTGGAGTAAAGATGTAAGTTTAGACCCAAGAACAGATAATTCCTAGTTGTGGGCAAATAATCTCTCAATGTCTCTATTTCCTTACATAAAATGGAGATACTAATATTCATCTCAATGAGTTATTGTGAAGGCATAATGAAATGTGTTTAAAATATTTTGCAAATATAGAGGGTCAGTAAAGATGATGATGCTGATGGCTTCTCATTCAGTCAATAAGCATTTAAGAACTGGAGACATAAAGAAAAGATAAAAGCTTGGCCATATTTTCAAAGAGCTCAAATGTAAGAGTCAACATGCAAGTGGCCATGTGTATACAAGACATATAGAGTATAGATGAGATATAATCTCAAAGGAAGGCATTAGTGGGGAGCATGCAGTAGAAAACTGGGAAAAGTCTCTTTCAGAAGATAGGATCTGAGTTGAGTCTTGAAGAAAACCATGGAAGCCAGGATACAAGCAATTTCATGAATATTCATCTCCAGAACAAAATGATGGACCAAAAACTCTCCTAATTTCAATTCTCTTTTCTTCTTTTTTCTCTTTCTCCTCCTCTGCCTCCTCTTGTCTTCCTCCTTCCTCCTCCTTCTCATTCTTTTCATCATTGTTGTTTTTATTATTATTACATGTGGGTGATGGTCTTATTGAGATGCTCAAGTGTTTTGAACCCTTGTGAATCTGCCTTTCAAAGAATAAGTCTTATCTAGGCTCATGGCAAGCAGAAGAAGGAAGAGGAGGAAGAGGACAAGTAGGAAGGAGGAAGAAGAAGACAGGGGGAGGAGGAGGTGGTGTTGATGCAGGAAACTGGACTATCTCTAAAGAACAGGAGATGAGGGCAAATCCTCAATCCTGGAAGCTCAACAGCTGCCTGATGTTTGTTGGGAGGGAGAGTAGAAGAGTTACTTCAAGTGACTCAAAAGATATTGCAGGCATTTGAGATGTTGTTCCTCTCATTCCTAATCATTTGTCTTGCAACTCCTACATTTCAGGTAACAGCTCAAAATGGTTCTGTGTGTAATTGAATTAGTGAATATAGGGAGAAAGCTTTTTGGTTGCAAGCCTTATCACTGGTCTCAAAATGAAGCAGATGGAAAAGGACTTTAAATGCCTGCTTTGCACATAGTGACGGCTCTCTAATGGCCCCTTGCTGACACTCGTCTTGCACCTAGTAGCACTGTAGGGAGTTTGGTACAGACAGCTTGAAGGAAGGTCATTAGCAAGGCCATACTTATTCCTGCTGATCTGTAGACCAGCACAGAAGAGAAATACTTTTAGTCTTTGGATATGAAGAAATTATTTAGTCCCCAGCAGTGTTCAGGTCATAGTACACCTGTTTTTCTTCTTTCTTTCTTTCTTTCTTTCTTTCTTTCTTTCTTTCTTTCTTTCTTTCTTTCTTTCTTTCTTTCTTTCTTTCTTTCACTTCAATATGTTCACTTTCTTTTTTCTAACTATTTTCTGCTTTAGTGGAACTTTGTTTACTGAGATGAATTACTTATTTTTATGTTAAAATACAAACATTAATAATAAAAATGGTTCCTATAAATATGGTCAAATGGCAAAAGATCAATAGATAGTGGGAAATAGAAATAGTAAACACAGCAATTATATAATAGAAAAAATCAACTAATCATGTACTATACCTTAGAAGACTCTATCTTGAAACATAGAGTAGATTTCTTAAATTAAACTTTATTAGAATGAGCATTGGGTTTGGAACCAGATGAAGAGTTTTAATCCCTCCTATGCCACTTATTGGCAATGACACTGATCAAGTCAGTAACATTTTGAAATCTGTTTTCTAATGGCAAAATAAATAAGTTGGGTAGGGTGATATAAATGCCTTTTAAAGAGTATCAATTTTTCAAATTTCTTTTAATTTAATCATAGGGACCCCAGACTAAAACCTATGGTTCTATGACTTGTCTAAAAGAGAGAAAACAATAAGACTTTACTATTGCCAAATGACCAAAGAGGAGCTAAAAGCAGAATTACTAAATATATAAGACAACATTTAATAAGATAAAATAAATAAGACTTCAAATTCAGCTAAAACATATTTGACATATAACAGTAGAGATGCAGCATTTTACAACATAAAGGGAGTTTTACCAAGAGTTAAGAAAGCATAGGTTCAAATCCTGTATCTGACTCTTAGCATCTATATGGCCCTGACCAAGACATTTAATCTATCTTGAACTCAGTTTCTTTATCCATAGAATAACTAAGGAGAGACATTGAAGTCCAGAATTCTCTTAAGCTCTAAGTCTATGCATCTTTGATCTGGCCAGTCTCCATATCTTAGTACTGACAAGTACCATTCTCATTGGATGGTTATCTATGCTAGCAACTATAACTATATATCTCATGCCATAGAGGGGAAAAGATATCATAAATGGTAGCCCATGGATAATGGATGGTAACTCTCAAAGACTTAATAAATTTATTGAAAATAAGAATTTCTGGCTGGTATTTAGAACTTAGTCAAAGAATAACTTCTCTCTCTCCATAACTCTCTTATTAACTGAACAAAACAATTTATGTGTATGTGTGCAAGTATGTGTGTGTGTCTGTGTATATCTGTTTATATTTGGGGAAGGGAAAGATTCAACATGGATTTCCATGAGGAAATTCCCTTTGCCAGTGCATATCAGCATCTTCTCTTCAACTTAATATCTTACAGAGAATTTGTTTGAAGCCCTGAGAGTTTAAGTAATGCGCCTGGGGTCACAAGGCCAATAGTGGTCAGAGAGAGAATATGAATCTGGGTTGTGTTTTGTTTTTGTTTTTATTTTTTCTGACTCTATGCACCCAAACAATGGCTATTTTGATATTAATTTCAATCATTATCATGATCTAATTTGTTTCCAGTACTAGTTCCAAGTTTTGATATATGATCCTGCAATAAATTCTTTGACTAATATTAACACTATACAAATAACAATGGAATCAACAGATCTTTTTGTCCATTTATACTTTCAGTCCTTAGCAGATCATTCTGGTCAACATTCACATTTCATTTGAACTGACTAATTTCCAAACACCTACATGGACCATATATTAATTACTACTGTGCTCAAAATTAAATTGCGTTATATAATGTTCTAAGATATTTCATTTTATTGGAACCATAAGTATTTTGCTTTAATGACCAGGATAGGCATGTTTAATGTTCTAAATAAGCAGTGAAATATTGGGCTATGGGCATTGAAATCTCAGATGCAGTACATTTGGGATAAAGTGATGAAAATGGCTTTTATAGACCGAGCTTCTCAACTCCCCACCCCTTTTATTGATGACATACTTGTTTCAATTTCCCCAAAGTTGTTAAATAAACTAGCTAGTGAGAATCAAATTTAAGATATTTTAACTTAACTTAAACTTAACTTTTCTCTTCCCCATTCCATAATGCTAATCTGAGTTCCTAGCTCTGACCTTTTGATATTGCTTCTTTGTTCAGTGGTAATGGTCACATTTCTTGAGCAAGCTTTGCCATTCTTAGATGCAACTCTTCTGATGTCCTTGATTGACATCTAAGGCTCACAGAATGCAAATGATTAGAACATATTTTCAAAAGCTGTATAAATAATTAGGAAACTGGTTTCTCAGCTACATATATATTTTGGTGAATATTTTACTTAAAGTTATCATACCAGAGTGTATTATGAAGATGGATGACTTCTTGTCTTTTTTTCCCTACCTCTACATTTAAGTGATTGGAAAATTATTTTATATTGAGTATATTTTTCCTTGTGAATGACATAGTAACAGCATCAGAGAATGGTAAAAATGCCTTCTTCCTTCAATTACTTTGATTCTTATTTTCTTTTTCTTGCACAAGTTCTTTAGCTTAGCCTTGAAATGGATTCCATAGATTCTCAGTGCATTTTGACTGAAATCCAGGTTTCTTGCAATAAGGTTAATTTTGAAAAGAAGTAATCAGTATTTAAAAATCCTGAATTGTCAATTGACCATTTGCTTTGTAGGATTACTATATTATCTTAGATTAAAAATTGAGATAAAAAGGTGGGAAAGTAACAAAGGCCCATCTCACTTGTACAGTAGAATGACTGTTACATACCAGCAACAAGTTTTGATAACCTTTAACAGGTATCAGAAGAGACAGCAGCATGTAGATTAAAGTGATTTAAATGATACTTCTCCAGTGTTGTCTATATATTTGTAATATTTTGATATTTCATTATAATTTTTTTCCTTTGTAATCCTATCCATTTTATTTAAAATGAACTTAAAAACAATATTTTGTGAAAGATACAAGGGTTAAACCAGACTGTGACAATAAATTTCCAAAAATTATGGTTTCTCAATGTTTTATTTAGATTTAAAGTCCATTGATCTGGGTACAAATCTGGGCTCTGACACTTAATAGTTATATAATCTGGAACAATTTCCTTAATCTTTTTTTCTGTGCCTATATTCTCATCAATAAAATGAAAGAAAGTAATAATACTCATACTACTTACTTTACTTTAAAAAAATTAAATAAACAAATAAAATGGAAGACTGGAAATTTTTTCATCCTAATGATATTTTAGACCTTTTCAAAATAGGGAATTACATGCAAGATATAAAGTAACATTAGCTTCCTGTGAAGTTTATGATATACTAAGAACCCTAAAAAGTTAATAACTCAAGAAATTAATGAAATGTAATGCCTTGTACCCAACTTGATCAACTCAGCATGCTCTATACCTTATTCTACCACAGCCCTTGGCTAAATTTAACAAGTTGTTTCATTGCTTGGCAACAAAAGTCAACTTTGCCTTCATCTTTCCCAAGCATAGAATATGAAAAGCATGCTTTGCCTGGGACTAGATTAGCATTGGCAAAGTATTGGCACATGTGCCCAGCTGGGGAAAGTGGGGGAGTAGCTGCTCCATTCCCTCTCTTCCCAGCACCCGAGGACATTTTTAGCGTTCTTTGCCCCTTTTCCCAGCCTTTCAAAGCAAACACTTCTTTCCTCCATTCTCTGAGGTAAATGAAAAGTGTGAGTGTGTGTGTGTGGGGGGGGGGAACAGTGCTCACAAGCACCTTGAAGTTGCAGTTTGGGCACGCTAACTTGAAAACCTTCACCAGTGTTGAACTAGAGGATGGCTAGATGCTTTATTTTAGAGGTGCTCAGTGAAATAATTAATGAAAAGTGGGAACTGGAACAAAGCATAAGTGAGGGGCTGTATCATATCTGAAATAATGGGGAGTGGTCATATTGCCGAAGTCAATTATGACCTGTCTGACCTCAGAAATCCCTTGGCATAGAAAATAATGAAAAGTGAATTCTCTAGAAAAAGAATGACACAGTTTGATTGTTCAGTCCCCCAAGGAAACTCATCAAAGGCAAGGGAATCATAACATGAGTGATTGGGCAATGAAAAGAAAAAATGCTGAAATTACTAAAGATCTCAGAAGACCTCAAATTCAAGTAGAGTCCTTGAGTATAAGTGGATGAACCAACAAGGAAGATATTAATAACAGAATGGAATATAGCTGTCAGATCACCTGAACATGTCCAAACATCTATGAATAAATATTATAAGCCCAAAGAACATGAATCAATACTTTATAAGAAAGAGCACCCTGTGGAATTCCAAGAGAAGATGGAATGATAGTGGTTGTACACAAATGGTTCAGGAAAGAAATAAAAATTGTGAAAGTAGAATATATGCCCTTCACAGAAGAATAATTGCCAGAATGGACAAAAAATACTTGAAAGTACAGTGGCAGATGTCATCAAAGAAAAAAGAGAAAATCACTGAATATCCAAATACACAGAATTGAAAAATAATCTTGAAGAAGAAAAGCAATAAACAATGACATTAAAAGAAAACACAATCTCTATACAAGCAAAATATATTGATCTTTAAAACAGGTTACCAAGATAATTTAAAAATTATAGCATCCCAGAAGAGTATGCTAAGTTGAAAAAACTGAAAACCATAAGGCAAGAAATAATAATAGAGAAGTCAAGATAGCAGAGGAGAGAAAGCACTTACCTGAACTCTCCCAGTGTTTTTCTCCAACCAACATTAAAATAATGTCTCAAGTTGAATTCGTAAACAATGCAAGGTAAGAGTGAGAAATTCTTCCAGTTCAAGACAACTTAGAAGTTCAGAAAGAAAGATTTGTGACATAGAAGCTCTCATGACAGAGATGGCAAAATTACCATGTAACTAGCCAGAAAGACATTACAGGAGACCTTGTGCTAGAACCATTCTTGGAATGATACACTGTTAGGCATTTCCATTTCCTATTCCCACTTTTGGGTCATTGTTCATGGAATGAGGGGGGCACTGGAAGCCCTGAAAAGCAATATTGATTTTGATCACAAGTGATAAAAGCCCTGAACAAAAGTATCATTTCTGTTCACAAGGGAACAGGAGCCTTGAGGAGCAGTACTAATTATAATATCAAGTGATCAGAAGTCCTTCCTGGGTGAGGATCAGAGTGAAGACCAATAGAGAGCAATGACCACACTTTTCCCCAAATCACACCATCTGGAAACGCCAAAAATGTCTAAATATCTAAAAATTAGCTCTGAAAACAGCAGTGTGGAAAAAAAAGTAAAAAAATACATCTATAAAATAAAAAGAGAGAAATAGCAATCATGATTTTGGAAAAACAAAAATTGACCTAATTAAAAGCAATAAGCAAAGAAATTAAATTTGCTAAAAGGAACCATAAACAATGAAGTAATACCAATAATAAACAATTAATAACTTTAGCAAAATTCAGGATACAAAATAAAACCACAGAAACCATCAGCATTTCTATATACTACCAACAAAACCCAGCAACAAGAGATAGAGATTTCATTGAAAATAATAACAGTACACCAGCCAAGGCAAATACAGGTACTATATTAAAATAATTTCAAAATATTTTCATACAAAAATACATATTTAAGCAATTGAATAAATATTCTTTACTAATGAGAGACTGAGCCAATACTAAAAAAATGACATGAGCATGTTTGCTTTGCAAACAGACAACAGAAATAGTAGTAGTATAGTAGTAGTCTCTCGGTAACCGAGGATGACAATTGTCTTTGTGCGTTTTTGTGCACAAAGACACTTGTGCATGAAAATTTAAGTGGAAAAGTCTATTCACAGAGACAGTCCCACTCTCTCGGCGTTGGAAGCCTGGGTCCAGGGGCATGAAAAGTCGTTACACCTGGAGACTTCCTCAGCTGCATTGGATGGCCATGTTGTCTTTTGTGCTCCATCACGCTCTAAGCACTCCACAGTGCTTTGCTGCGTTGCCATCTCAGCCGTTGAACCTTCTTGTTGGTTTCTTCCGCCTGTTCCTGTTCCACCGAAGCAGTCTTCACATACTGGGTGAGCAAAGCCCTGGTTCACCAGGGGTCGATGACGACGACCCGATGGCTACCCTCACAAGGTTTAGCCAACCTGTCAAAGCAGTTGCCCAGGGTGTGGCCGCTGCTGCATGCTAGCAGCTACTGGGAGCCACAAGTGAGAGCTGGGTGTCAGAGGCTGGAGATCTGCCCTAGGAGGGCACAACAAGCCATCCATACCAGAGATACTACCCCTCCCTGAGCACCCCATACACCATACAACAGAAATACATATAATACATATATAGATATGTATATATATAATTCAACAACTATAGAATACATGGAAGGCACACTAACAAAATAATTTACCCAAGAAAAGAAAAAAAAAACTAGAAAAAGAAAGATGTCTAAGAATTAAAACAACAATAGTAACAATAATATCAACAATAATGAGGAACCATTGATATTTTCCTTTCTAAAAGTATACAAAGAGCCAAGTATAAAAGTAGAATTTGAATGGAAAAACCAGATATGGAGAAAAAGACCCTGAGGTGCCACGAACTAAATCCTTATCTACAGGAGAATCAGTGGGTTTTGTGTGTGTGTGTGTGTATGTGTGTGTGTGTGTGTGTGTGTGAAACTAAACTGCAGGGTAGAATAGTACAGAAAAGGAAACAGGGGAAAAAAGAAGGTAAAGGATAATGTGTGAGGTACTCTAAACAAATTAATGGTACACAATGAAAGAAAAATAATTTAGGAATATCAGGAAGAAAAGGTCCTACAGAAGAATAAATGATTTGCCAAAGGGAGGAATTGAAACAAGGCGAAAGAAAGGGGAAATCTTGATTCAGTTGTAGGAGAGAGCTCCACTGTGAAGACCACTCCCATGAGAGAAAGACCTTATAATGGGAGAGTATACTGTTTTAAAGTAGATCAAGTCTCTAGCAAAGACTAGATAACCACTTGTTAGTTTGTTGTTGTTTTTTTTTGCCATTTTTGGGGGGTAGAAGAAATTGTTTTCTAGGCAATGTTGGACTAGAGATGCATCTTTATTCTAATTTTATAACTTAAAAAGGCTAATTGATTGAAGCATACTTTCATATGTATGGCAGGTAATTTCACATAAGAAGACAAGAAATCTTAAACTCAGAGAACAGCTTCAATAAAAGAATATTTCTAAATGAGAGTCTACATTGATTCAATTGGCAGCAGATTCAGTGATGAAATAATGAAAATGACAAGACAATCACCAATAACCTGGGAAGACTTATATGAAGTGATGCAAAGCGAAGTGAGTAAAACAACAATAACAAAAAAATGTTGTACCCAGTAAACAACAATAATGTAAATAACAACTATTATCAGCAATGCAAAGACTCAAGTCAAATCCAAGGGATCCTTGAAAAAGGTCATCCAACACCAAAGAAAGAACTGATCAGAGTCTGAATGCAGATCAAAACTTAAGATTCTTCACTTTATTTCCTTCATTTTTTTTCTCTAGTACAGGCGATATGTGTTATCTTTCTCAACAGGATAAACATGGAAATATGTATTGTGTGACAGCATATATACAACCATATTATCTGCTCTATGGGGAGAAGGACAGGGTGAAATGAAGAAAACATGGATCAAAAATGTCAGAAAATGATTTTTTAAAGTGTATCTATATGTAATCTGGAAAAAAAATAAAAACTTTAAATAATCCAAATAGAGTTGCAGAGAAGAAAAAAAAAAACCTAGTTCAGTTCTCCATATGAGAAAATTGAAGGCAAGAAGTATAATAATTTGTTTAATGTCACATAGGTATTTAGTAGTGAAGCTAGTTAATATCTGTGACTTTGGAAAAAAGACAAAGTCTCTGGACCACAAGTTGTCTCATCTATAAAAAAGGGATTTGGAACAGGTGACTTCTCAGTTCTCTTTCAGCTCTCAATTGTATGGACAGATCTAATTTTTGTTAATAAACTACAAGAAAGAATGCCTAGGAGATTTCTTTTCTCATTTAGAGCATATTGGCTTTTAACAGATGCCTTGTGGAGAAAGTGTAAGTGAGCCTGTAGATGGGACCTTCTAGTCTTCCTCTTCTGCAACCTTCCACTATCTTGACCTGCATACATTGGAAATTTGGCTCCACATGATTGTACTCCAGGAGTTCCAAACAGACGTATGTATTTAGCGATAAATGTTCACTTTATAGCTTCTTATATGTGTAGGTTTCTTATATTTAAAACCATACGTTGAAAATTCAAGGGCTGAATGCATTTTTTTTTAAACCACAAAATTGTCAAAAGACAAAGTCATCTTTGTTTTTGTTTTTGTTTGGGATTTGTTTAGTTTTGATTTTGGTGGGGTTTTTTTCATCCAATCAGTGCAATATCTCAGGAACTTCTTGAACACCCTGAAAAGCAATGGATTATCGGAAGGTAAACATGAAACATAAGGATTACATTTTCCTTTAAGTGCCCCAGGGAACATTTTCCATAAAACCAAGATAAAAAGGGTCTGTCACAATGCATTTAGGCTTTTTTGAATTTTGAACATAACGAAGCACTCTAACCATTTATAAAGCCAAATGTAATGAGTTCTCTCTTGCCATAAACTTCTTAACTTATTTTAAGTCCAGCGCAGTTCTGGCAAAGTTATGTAAAAAACTGAGACAGTTGGAGAAATGCAGATGATTCTGACAAAAAGATAATGACAACCAAAGTACTGCCTCAAAGAGTGATTCTTTAAAAACTCTTTCAATTTCATTTGTGGAGGGAACTTTTAATGTGGAACTCTTCTGCCCATAGTGACTAGAGCACTCAAAGGCTACAGGCAACCTGTAGTTCACATAGTAGATACAAGATTGGACCTGGGGTCAAAAACCCTTAACTTCAAATCAAATCTCAGATACTTGCTAACTGTGTGACCCTGGGCAATTCACTAAAACTCTTCCAAATTTTGTTTCCTCCACTAAGAAATATATGAGGATAATAATAGTACTTTTTGAACTGGGTTATGTAAGAATTAAATGGGGGGAAGGAATAAGCATTTATTAAGTCCCTATTGTGTATCAGGCACTGATATTACAAATATTTTCTAATTTGGTCCTCATAGTAACCCTGTGAGGTCTGTGATTCCATTTTACAATTGAGGAAACTGAGGCAGAAAGTTTAAATGACTAATCCAGGGTTAGCCAATAAGAACTGAAGTTGGATTTGAACTAAGTTCTTGTGGACCCTTTTGCCCATGGCTCTATCCAGTGTGCCACCTACCAGTCTCTAGGATAAATGAGATATTTGTACAGTGACCTGCAAACTGTAAAGCACTATATAAACCTTAGCTACTATCATTAATCAATTTGCTCAGAATTATGCAGTCATTACATATCAGACAGGACCCAAATCATCTACCTGACTCAAAGTTCAGATCTCTCTATCCACCATTCAAGCTTCTTACCCACAAAAAGTAATAGATTCAATACTAATTTTCATGAAATCATGGAAGAGGTCTCTGAACTTTCTGACAATAGTGCACCAAGATTCCATGATCTCCTCCTAAATTAGGAACAGGGAGTAGTTGCTTCTCCCTCTCTGTTTTTGAGACTTCTTACCCCTTCATTCCATATAGTGAGCTACATTGCATCATAGATAGAGCACTGGATGTCAAGAAAACCTGAGTTTAAATCCAATCCCAGAAACTTGCTAGCTATGTGACTGTGGACAAGTCACTTAAACACTGTTTGCCTCAGTTTCTCTAACTGTAAAATGAGGATAATAAAAGCAGCTACCTCACAGAGTTGTTGTGATGATCTAATTAATGAAATAATAATTGTGAGATACTTAGAATGATGCCCATAAGTGATAAATTAAAATGTATTCCCTTCTTTTTTTCATTTTCTCTTTGGAAATGTTTTTTTTTTTATTTGCCTTTCTTATCTCAGGTGGTCAATATAGGATTTGAAGCAGAGGGCAGATGTCTATCTGTTGAATATGTTGTAGAAAATAATTCTAATTCAGGAATGAAATAGACCAGATGGCAGCCTCCAAGGTTCTGCCATATTGTGATACTGTCAATTCAGCATGCTAGTAACAAACTTCCTTAAAAAAGCATGTAACTCCATGAAATGGTCTCAAATACAGTGACAGAACATAGAAATTCTTCCCTCTTCTTCTCCCTCTACCTCTCTCTGGGGCAGGCACTTTTGACAACTTCTCTCTGTCTCTCTTTTTCCCAACTCTCACATGGAAAGACTAAATCTCGTGACTATCAACTACCCTAGACAAATCATGAGTGCTTTATCATTAATAACAAATGGTTCTCCTAACTGCACCCCTCACTCAGGGCAATTACATAAAATTAAGACATTATTGCAATTGCTAAAATTTAATGCTAAATTAATTGAAAATAAGATTGACTACATACTCTTCAATGGTATTCAATAAATTTATAAGCCCATTTTGTTTCAAATGCTTGACTGACCATTATTTTCACATAAAGCTTTTATCTTCATAATTTCTAGCCACATAATGAACTTAATTGAAATGCATAAAATGCCTACTTGAAAGTTTCATCAGTTGTCATTTTCTTCAAGAGAGTGGACAGACACATTATTTGGACATGTTGAAGAATCATAGAATGTTTGACCTAGAAAGAATCTCAAGGATCATCTTGTCCAATTCCTTATTATCTCAGAGATTAAAGAGATTTTACCCAAGATCACCTAGAGAGCTAATGGCAGATCTGGATATTTATGACTGCAACATGGATCTTAACTCCCAGTTGTAGGTTATTTTCATGATGCCATGTTGTCTCTCTTTGAGAAACTTCTTAGTTACATATAGATGTTCTTCAAAATCAGTCATAATCCTCAGAAGTTTTTGTCCAAAACAATATGCCAATTGGTTAAGATAAAATAGATACCCCATGTTGACTACTCAGTCCAAACACAAACATGATATTCAGGGATGTGATGATTGGTTTCTGAGAGGGAAGAGGAGGAAATGCCACATTTTTTTAAAGTTTACTATGCATTATTAACCTTTTATCCATTACTTTAAGTACAGACAATCAAAAAAGTCAATGAATCATGCCCTGGCTTGTGGCATTGCTAATTCGTGAGAGGTGAATGCTCACATTGAATATTTAACAATCTATGAGCTGGTGCTTGCACTTTTCTGACATTCAGGATCTCTTCATGGTATTCAGTTTGAAGATTCAAATGTCAAGAGCTTTATCAACCATTCATCAAGACTGAATCTATAGTGAAGTATTGTGGAAGAATCAACACTGTAAATTTTTTTAATCTAGGTTTAAACCTTGGCTTATTATTCTCAATTACTATTTTTGTAAATGTGGACAAATCACTTGTGTCAGTTTTCTAACCTGCAAAATCTATGAGCTCCTGCTACTATTTTAATATATTTCCTAGTGACAATAAATGTATAAATTTGGGACATCTAGAAATTTTGTCATAGGGAGAGCTGAAAGAGAGAAATACATTGATATTCTATATCTAAAAATCAAACACATCTATATTAATATTTATAATCTTTAGCTGTTTTAAAGAACAAAGCAAATATTTTAGATAAGCTTTTTTTAAAAGTCTAAATAAAATTCAGCCCCTTTCTTATGAATCCCTAACTCCTACCAAAAATTGCTTAAAATAACCCTGGTCTTTTCTCCAGAAAATAATTAGAATGTCCCTTTGAAGTTCACCTTGAATTTTATTTTAAAGTCAAAACCTAACTGTCGTCATTCAAAGATTTAGAAATATAGGCCAATTCTGTATCAAAACCACTTTCACACAATTGCAGTTTTGGGTAATGTACTCTAAGAAACCATTTCTGTGACTTTATTTTTCTTCCAAACTGCCACTGAGGAAATTCCTCACAGGCTTCAGATAAATCAGAGCAACAGAACCCTGAGGGGTAGGAATCTGTTAACCAGTAAAACTCAAAGTCCGCCCAATCTTGAAAGATGTTTGAAGAGATCTCAGAAGCAAGATAATACAAAATCCCTACTCTAGAGTTCATAATCAAATAAGGTATATGTATATATATATATATATATGTATATACATGTGTATATAATAAGGTATATATATACACATACATATATGTGAATTGAATAAATATGTAAATATAACAAAATGTATGTATTAGACATGATCATGTATTAGACATGATCTGTACCACTCTTTCCTTTTTAAAAGGAAAGTTTCATTTTGAATTTGAAAATTCATTTCAATTTCACTCCCTCCCTGTTATTGGATTAAAAACAAAACTGGAGGCTTATCAGGATAAGGGGGATGGACACCAGCATTCCCTAGGAGGATGGCAGAAGTTTTGTGGCTCTCTGGCATCCAGAAGATTCTTGTCTCTTGCCTCACGTGACTCATGGCACCCAGAAATTCAACCTCTGATCCAGACAGAAGATATCTTTTGAATGAGAGAGACCCAGAAAAAGTGATGTCATGGGAGTATAAATTATGGAACAAGGAGCCTCACATGGTCTGTTTTGGTCAAGCAGCAGGACTGAACAGCACACTGAGCATCAATCTTGGGTTAGCTAGGCAAAAGGTGTGTGATCAGTCAATTGGCTATGTGCCTTCTCTTTCTCCATGTCTTTTCACTTTGTGCTATTTTTTCACTAATTAGTGATTTTTTCTATTAATTGTAATTATAAATTAATATACAGTGTTCAAAGAATTTTAATATCTCCAACACATCTCAGCAGCAAGAATCAGAAAGAGAAATTCCATTTTAAATCACCATAGACAATATAGAATACTTGGGAATTTATTTGCCAAGACAAACACTAGAATTATATGAACACAACTATAAAACACTTTCCACACAATTAAAACTAGATCTAAACAATTGGAAAAACATTAACTTCATGGGTAGGATGAACTAACATAATAAAATGACCATCCTACCCAAACATATTTACTTATTTAGTGTCATACCCATCGAACTACCAAAAAAATTTTTTACTGAATTAGAAAAAAACATAAAAAAGTCCATTTGGAAGAACAAAAGATGAAGGATATCCAGGGAAATAATGAAAAAAAAATGAGAAGGAAGAGGGCCTTGCAGTACCAGATCTCAAACTATACTATAAAGCAGTGGTCATCAAAACAATATGGTGCTGGCTAGGAGACAGAAAGGGGGATCAGTGGAATAAACTTGGGGTAAGTGACCTTAGCAAGACAGTCTATGATGAACCCCAAAATCCCAGCTTCTGGTACCCAAATCCACTATTTGATAAAAACTGCTTGGAAAATTGGAAGGCAATATTTGTTGGATTAACATCTCATACCCTACACCAAGATAAACTCAGAATGGGTGAATGACTTGAATATAAAGAAGGAAACTATAAATAAATTAGGTTCACACAGAATAGTATACATGTCAGATTTTTGATAAAGGAAAGATTTTAAGACCAAGCAAGGGTTATAAAAAATCACAAAATATAAAATAAATAATTTTGATTACATTAAATTAAAAAGGGTTTGTACAGACAAAACCAATGCAACCAAAATTAGAAGGGAAGCAAAAAAATGAGAAACAATATTCATAACAAAAACCTCTAACAAACGTCTAATTTCTCAAATTTATTAAGAGCTAAATTTTTGTACAAAAAATCAAGTCATTTTACAATTGATAATGGGCAAGGGACATGAATAGGCAATTTTCAGTTAAAGAAATCAAAATTATTAAGAAGTAAATGAGAGAGTATTCTAAATCTCTTATAATCAGAGGGATGCTAATTAAAACAACTCTGAGGTATCACCTCATACCTAGCAGATTGGCTAACATGACAGCAAAGGAAAGTAATGAATGCTGGAGGGGATGTGCCAAGTTGGGACATTAATGCACTGCTGGTGGAGTTGTGAATTCATCTAACCATTCGGGAGGGCAATTTGGAACTATGCCTAAAGGGCACTAAAAGACTGTCTGGCCTTTGATCCAGCCATAGCACTGCTGGGTTTGTACCCCAAAGAGATAATAAGGGGAAAAACTTGTACAAGAATATTCATAGCTGAGCTCTTCATGGTGGCCAAAAATTGGAAAATGAGGGGATGCCCTTCAATTGGGGAATGGCTGAACAAATTGTGGTATCTATTGGTGATAGAATACTATTGTACTCAAAGGAATAATAAACTGAAGGAATTCCATTTAAACTGGAACAACCTCCAGGAATTGATGCAGAGTGAAAGGAGCAGAACCAGGAGAACATTATACACAGAGACTGATACACTGTGGTACAATCAAATGTAATGGACTTCTCAATTAGTGTCAATGCAATGATCTTGAACTACTCTGAGGGATTGACAAGAAAGAACACTATCCACACTCAGAGGAAAAACTGTGGGAGTAGAAACACCAAAGAAAAACAACTGCTTGATTACATGGGTTGAAGGCGATATGAATGGGGATGTAGACTCTAAATGATCATCTTATTGAAAACATCAACAACATGGAAATAAGTTCTGATGAAGGACACATGTAATACCCAGTGAAATTATGCATTGGTTATGAAAATTGTGGGTGGATTGGAGGGAGGGAAAGAATATGATTCTTAAAACCAAATAATAATATTCTAAATTCATGAAATAAAATTAAAAGAAAAAAAAAGAAAAAAAAACCCAGACCAGATGGACCACATATGATTTCTCTCAATAATTCAAAGAACAACTAATCCCAATATTATACAAACTATTTGACATGTAGCAGTCAGATTGCCTTAAAAGAGAACATGCTCAGTCTTGAGCATGCGCAGTATTGCTCATGGCTGGGAAGGCCTCTGACCCTTGACCCCAGCTTCTCCCAGGTTAGGCGGGAAAACAAGTTTCTTTGTTCTCACTTGGTTAAGAGAAACCACACCTATGCCTTGTCATTGACCAATGAGGGTCATCCCTATGTACTACGTAGCAAAGGGTATTTATGGCCCAGCAAGCTCCGCCTCGCCCTCTCTCTCTCTCTCCTTCTTTCAGGCTAGCTGATGGCTGTCCTTGCAGGAGCTTGGCCTCTGGCCAAGCTCCATCTTTAATCTTTCTCTATTCATCTCTCTGACCTGTATTGTACTGGTAAAAGCCTTTGGAATGGTCCTTTGATCAGAGCTTGGCTGTGGCTCATTGATAATTAATAAAGACTCATTCTGACCACCTCATATCTCTAATTTGACTCCGTCATCCCCCTCGTGGTATCTAAACTTCTATCCTGTCTCTATCTTCCTACCTTGTGGCTTCTCTCCCCTCAGAGAGAGACCACATTGACAGAACACTATTCATATTCAGAGGAAAACCTGTGGGAGTAGAAACCAAGAAGAAAAACAACTGCTTGATTACATGGTTCAAGGGGGATATGATTGGGGATGTAGACCCTAAATGAACATCCTAGTGCAAAGCATCAACAACATAGAAAGAGCTTTTGGCCAAAGACACATGTAAAACCCAGTGTAATTTTGAGTTGGCTATGGGAAGGGGTGGTAGGAAGGAAGGGAAAGCATATGATTCTTGGAACCAAGGAATAAAGTTCTAAATTGACTAATTAACTAAAATTTTCAAAAAAAAAAAAAAGAAATGCCCTGTGTAGCTCCATTTTGACTTGAAACGTTTACCAATTCCCTGACATTAACTGATATAAAATATGTGTATCTACATACATGCTAGATAAACATATAATGCATATGTGTATATGCATTTATGTTTTTTGTTGGTTTATATTGTTTCTCTGGACTCAGGTTATAAATTCAGGATAGAAACTTTTCAAGAAGACATATAAACAAGTGTTCTTTGTCCCTTATGACTACCTCCAGCTATTTCAGCTACTTTTATCACAGCAAGTTGTCTTATGAAGAACAGAGATAACTGAGTAACAACAAGGCATTTAGACTCTGAAATCATTTTGCAATGAATACTCCATCCTTTAAAATACCTATGACTTACCTTGTCTGTGTTGAAAAGAGTGAATGAAAATCCTAGCTTCGTTTCTGAAGCTATATCTAGTTCAGACAGTAGAATGTGGTCAACATTTGACATATATTTCAAATGGCAAAGGAGGATTTGTGATTCAAAATGCCAGTTTGATTTATTACAAGAGGTTTGAATTTGTCAGGATGTGTGAGACTTGAATTCAGTTGCTTTATTCATTATTAATCAAGGTCATCTAGTCTTTACCCTCTTTCTATTCATAACCCTTCTTTCTCAAAAGAAGTCCATTGGGCAGCTGTTTTGAACAGCATTCCCTATGACAGTTGCTGACATTTCAGACAACATTCTTTACATGGAACCCCTAAATTATTCATGCCAATGTCATTGATCATCTATTGTAAACAGGTTTAGGGGGAATTATTTCACTTGGATAGAGAAGTACACAAAGAAGGAATAAGACCCTGGATAAGGTCTAAGTGACCACAAAAATACATCAAAGCACTGAGACAGTGATGACAAGTCAGATTTCTGGGAGTTTTACATTGCCACATATTTTATAGAAAAGAAAAGAGACTAACATATGGTTTGGGAAATTTCTCAACATCCAAGTCTGGCCGTGAACACAGAAATCACTCTGTCTTAAGGAGGTCTTATTAAAGTTTCAAAGGAGCAATACAAGTGATTCACACATACATATACATACCCAAATATTCTGGATAATAGAAAAAAGCCAGTGAAACAATAAGATTGATAGCACTTAACCATACCTAACCAAATAATATTAGATTTATAAGTCCATAATGGGGTGGAGGAGCCAATAACATCTCCTAGAATAGCATTCTTGGTAAGTTATTTTGACTAAAAATTAAAGGAAAATATTATTAAAGTCAGAATTTAAGACTTACAGGGTTTGAGCAAGATGAAAACGGGAAGGGGGGGGGAGGGTCACTGATGTGAACTCTCCCAACATTGTCCTCCAGATAACTTTAAGTTCTCTAATTGAATTCTGCAGGGACACAGACAACAAAGGGTCACAGTGAGACATTCTTCCTCCTCCATACATATTAGGAGATCAGAAAAATAGATCTGGGATACAGGAGTGGAGACTCAACCAAAACCCACATGCATGACAGAAACAGCAGCTTGAGAATCTCTCAAAGCAGAGACAGTAAGAGAACCTAAAAATTCGTTAGAGAGATTATAGGGGATCCCCGTACTAGTATTAATAGTAGGAACAGATGTTGTTTGTCATATTCATTGCATATACCCATTTTGGGTCATAGTTCAAGGGCAGAGAGTAGCACTTTCAGTCAAGAGGGAACAGAAGTAATGAGTGGCAATATTACTTTTATATTTGGTTACAAGGAATAAGAGACTGAAAGAACTAGCCAATGAAAAAAGCTTGAAAAAATGCCTCTGATCCCTTAAAATCAGGAAAAGAGTCACATATTAACATAAGTTGAAAATCATAAAAAAATTTAAAAAAATTAAAAAAGCTAGAAAACCAAGAAACAGATTGGGAAAATGAGCAAACTATAGCAAAAGAAATTAACCATTAAATTCTGTGTTGAGAGAGAAAATCAAGCTACAAACTCAGCTGAAATAATGAAATAAAACAAGCAATAATCCAAGCCTCAAAGGGAAAAAAATGAATTGGACACAAGTCAGTGAGAATTATTGAAAAAGCTAAAAACAATATTTTCAAAATAAAATGCGAGGCAAAGGAAAAATTAAGAGAAGTCATGAGAATAAAGGAAATAAAGTCATGAAAAAACAGAAGAGTAAAAGATGTACACATGTACAAACATATACAAACAAAGCTGAAGAAAATAATTGCTAAAAAGAGACAGGATTGGCCATATGGGGGAAAAAAAGTGAAAAATACTCACTTAAGGGAAAAAAAAATCCTGAAAAATCAGAATTGGAAAAGTAGAAGCTACCCACTCCTTGAAAAATAAAGAAAACATTAAATCAAAGGAATGCAGAAGTAGAAGAAAATGAAAAGTATATTTTTTGGGGGGAAAGACCTAGGAAATAGGTGAAGGAGAAATAATTTAGAATTATTGGACTACTTAAAAGCTATAATCAATAATTTCAAGAAATTATCAAAAAATATTTACTGCATCCTTTTCAGGCTATAATACAATAAAAATCACATTCAAAAAAAGTGCAATTAAAACATAGATTAAAATAAATTGGGAATTAAACAATCTAATTATAATGGATGAGTGAGTCAAAGAATGAATCATAGAAACAATTATTTCATTAAAGAGAATTACAACAGTGATATGACATTTCAAAATTTGTGGGATGCAGTCAAAGAAGCATTTGGGGGGAAGTGATATCTAAATAATTGTATCAATAAATGAGACAAAGGTATACATTGATATACCCTTTGTCTCATTTATTGAATCATTATATATATATATATATATATATATATATATATAAATGGTCATTGTAACAGAAGAGAAAAGAGAATGTTTAATATTGAGTAATAATCACAATATATAAAGCTGAATATTGTCTCAGACAATATTTTAAGAGAGTCATGGGTATGATTTTTGACTGAGATTTTGAAGTGTCAGATTATATGTACAAATCTTTTAAGGATAGTGAGGGCTTGAATTTTTGGAAGTCAGTTAACTGACTTATTTGTCATAAGTTTCAAATCACATTAACTATTTGTTTTCTTTTCTTATCATTTTGATGATAATTCTCTTTGGCATAGAAAACAGGAGTTAACCAAAGAGAGAGAGAGAGAGAGAGAGAGAGAGAGAGAGAGAGAGAGAGAGAGAGAGAGAGAGAGAGAGAAAGAGAAGGAGAGGGAGGGAGAGAGAGAGAGAGAGGAACTGAGGGAGGGAGGGAGGGAGGGAGGGAGAGAGAGAGACATTAATCATTATCTTTTCTCCAGCTTATTTGGTCAGCATCAATTCCACTCCAATGAGGAATAGTTCTCCCTTCAGTAACCCCTCCTTTATAGCATATATATTGAGTTCAAGTAGACATTTCTACTAACCAACAACATCTTTCTACACCCTTTTCCATGACACCTTAAAATAATGTTTCAGATCACATTCAATGCTATAATATTAATCAATATTAAATTCTATTATTTGGGGAGTAGGGAGAGGAGTAGCCTCAAACAATAGTTGTATCAATCTGCTAAGTCTAAGAGCCAAGAAATGCCAAAGGGGTTGCTGTATAATTATGTCTTTGCAAAACTTTTTGGAATATATTTATGTTATGCATTTCTAAACCAAATGGAAATTTCACCACTTCATAGTGGAAACCAATACTTAATTTAATAAGTTTCACTGTTAGAAATGTGTATTACTTCATGAGGTACCTATAGTTTTCTTCGCTTAATTTAATTCTTTAACTTTTAATTATATCCCCTCTAGGCTAGGCTAGTTATTCCTACTCTTTTCTTTGTGCTTAGATTTTTTTTAAATCTTGCAAAACTTCTTTTTAATCGTTGCCATGGGACTCAAAATTGGAAAATTATATACAGAACAACATTAAGTACAGAAATGTCAAAACAAAATTTTGCTATGACTAAAGATGTTATGTAATTTCTCTCATATGTTGCTCATTTAACTATGTATATAAATACTTTTCTGTAAATACATTCATCTTTTCCATATAATTATTTTAAATGCTTTATTGATACCTTTTGTTTTTCCATTGTAATCATTTCCTGATAGTACTTTTCCCCATTCCATTCACTGAATTTAATTGATTATTTTGTTAATTGTTCTTTAATTTATGTTTATATATATACATATATATATATATATATATATATTTAAGAAAGGGAAAAAGAATAAAATGGCCAACAAAATAACTACATATTACAATACCAATATTGTTTTACCTGTTACATGGAATTAAAGATTTTGATTTTAAAGGGATTTCAGAGACCAATTTCTTCAAGTTCATTAACCTCCTTTTGTTTCACAAGAAGAAGAAATTATGTTTTACTATCAGAAATATGAGATAAAAACTAGACCTTGGAATTAAACTAAGTTAAACTACATTTTAATGTGATTTGTAATTATATAATTGTGCTTATGTTTCTTCAGTTTCTCTTTCTTTGAAAAACATCATTTGACAACATTTTTCCTATGTTTCTCACATACCATTTTTGTGAGAGTATTAATTCCATTTCACTGATATAACCACATTTTTTCATCCATTTTCCAATCAAAGGATACCCATTTGTTATAATTTATTTGTTTAGCTTTGTTTTGATTTGGCTACTGTTACAAGGGAATCACTTTAAAAGACTGATATATATTAATTTAAGGTCGCCAAGGAATCAGCTATGTAATTCCTAAATGAAAACTTAAGTCAGCCGTCAATCTTTTATGGAGTTTAATTACAATAGGAGGAAGTAATTAGAGATAGAGAGAGAGAAAAGGGAGAGAAGGAAATAGGGCTTAAATACCCCTTCTGTTTAGGCTGGGCCAAAAGGCCCAAGCCCTTAGATAGCTGGGGCAAAGAAAAGAGATCAGTCCCTATTACTCATGTGACCAAAATGGAGAAACAGTCTCAGAGGCCCCCACCTTCAGCTTCCTTCAGCACAAGCTTCTCAGAGCCCACACAAACCACACCAATCAACTCCTCACCCTCTCCTCCAGTCTTCAGACCCCCTATCTTTCAGGAAACCATCCAAGTTCCTCCCCTCAGTTCTCCCATCTACCAATCACTGTTCATCAATTTCCCTGTGCCAATGGAGGCTCTAGCTTAACCCAGGACCGCCCAGAGGTTTCTCGCTTTTGCACATGTCTGTTGAAGGTCATATTTTCAAATGATTAAATCTTTGCTCCTTTGCTACAGCCCTTTCTAAATCCTGTTAACATGAGTAGGGTAGAGATTGAAATAATTAAATTTTGATCTAGGCTGCAGCCCTTACTCAATCCTGTTAGGACTGAATAGGGTGGAGATTTATTCCAAGTATCTCCATTGTATCAATTCTAAAATTAATCATGATTCAAAAAAATTCCTGTTCTATGCTTAAGCATAGGTCAAAGTCCTTTCCATTGTTCAGCAAAAGGTTTCTGTCCTAGAGTAATCTTAAGAAGGGAAGAGAAGGAACCTCCCATGCCAATGGGGTTCCCATTCCAATAGACTATCAGTAAGAAATTTTCCAAGTATGAAATATCCCAATGGTGAAATTTCCAACATTTATAAGTCTAAGGAATTTTGAGGTTTACACTACTAAAAAAAGATTATCTTTATAGATCTTTTGGCATATGTGTATTATTTTAATCTATTTGGCTTCCTTAGATTATATACCCAGAATTTGGGTCACTGAGTCAAAGAACATAAAAAATTGAATAATTTTTCTCACATAATTTAAACTGTTTTCTAATATAGTTGAACTAATTCACTGTTCCACCCATATTTTATTAGTATACACATACTTTATTGACCCTCCAACCATGATTTAAGTCTATGAAAATATATGCATAAACATATATTTGCATATATTTTAGATAGAATTATCAACATATTAAAAACAACAACAATTGAACAACAAAAGCAAATTCATGGACCTCATGTTAAGAACATGTGGCTTAGAGTGACTGTTAAAGGTAAATGAATCTGGAGTTTATTGACTTTATTGACTAGAAGAATTATTTTTTCACATCTTTACTTTAGGAAAATCACTTTAGACACTATTTTTATGATGGACTAGACAAGAGAAATGTTTATAGAAAGGATACCAGGTAAAAGGCCACCCTAAGGTGAAGAAAAAGTAGAAGGCCAAACTAAGGTGAAGGTCCAGTGGGTAAAGAGGAGACCAATGTAAAAATTATTGTGAAAGTAGAAAGTAGAAATTAACAATATTTATTAACTGTTTGGATATATGGGGTGATGGAGAGTAAGTAGTCAGGAATACAACTGAGGCTATAGACATAAATGACTCTGAGAGTGATGATTTCCACAAAAATAGAAAGCTAAGAAAGGGGGCACAGTTTTTTGGGAGGGAAGTAATGAATTCAATTAATTTATGGGCTTGTTTCATTTGAGATGTCTAATTTTTAATATTCAAAAAAGCAATTGAGGTGGTTTCTGATGGTGATGGAATACCATTGTGCTTGAAAGAAATAATGAACTGGAGGAATTCCATGTGAACTGGAAAGATGCAGAGTGAGAGGAGTAGAACCAGAAGAACATTGTACACAGAGACGGATACACTGTGGCACAATCAAATGTAATAGATTTCTATTAGCAGCAATGCAATGATCCAAGATAATTCTGAGGGACTTATGAGAAAGAATGCTATCCAACTTCAGAGGAACAATTGTGGGAATAGAAATGCAGAAGAAAAACATTATTGATCACATGATTTGATGGGGATATGATTAGGGATGTTGACTTTAAATGATCACTCTTGAAAATATTAATAATATGGAAATAGGTTTGGAACAATGATACATGTAAACCCAATGGGATTGCTCATTGGCTTTGGGAGGGGGGAGGGAGGAGGAGATGGAAAAAACATGAATTATATAACTATGGAAACATATTCTAAATTAATTAAATAAATAAAAAATGAAAAAAATATTAAAAATACAAAAAAGCAATTGGAGACATATGAGTAGAAATTGTGAGTGAGATAAGGTCTTATTAAGATTAAAATTCTTTGGGGATTATATCTTAATTTATAATTATTCATTAAATAAATTTCCATTATCTTACTTTTCTGGGTGTTTCTGTTAAATAACAAAACAAAATGGTAAAGAAATTAAGACTATGTGCTTAATTGCTGAAAGATCCAGCTGCCTTCACAATGAACAACTTCTGAAGATAAAATGAAATTATCATCAATATTGATAATGAGAATAACAAATTATAACTATATCTGGTAAACTCTAGATCATTATCCTCTACTATATGTCCTCACTGAGTTAAACTACACAGAGTCATTTAAAGAATCCCTAGGAGGGAGTGACTCTCAAAGTTGGATTTAATTGCTTCCCTATTCTCCTGGGAAGAACAGCTAACCTGATGCTGATGAAGACTGTTTTGTTTTTGTGTTTGTTTTGTTTAGATTTTTAATGTTTATTCAGGTCTCTTAAAGAGCTATATTCCTTTACTTTGATTGTATGGAGTTGGTGGAGATAAATAGGGGAGTGTTCCTTTTTAGAAAAGGATGGTGTAGACAACTAGGATTTAATATATCAAATGTAAATATTAGCCCTCTTTCCTTCATAGGAAGTTCTAATTATCAATAATTAACATTTTTACTATATGATATTTATATAGAAATCTCCAACATCATTTTCTTTTCACAATTATTATATTACTATGAAGATGATTGTATAACCATAATAAATTAAAATAATTTTAAGAAGTTGTGGCTATCCTGAATATTAAATTTGGACTATCCTGAAACCATTCAGATAAGATTATCTAATTCTTTATAATTGTAGGAAATATTTATTGTTTTATTATTTTGCTATATTTCTTTATACAATATTATAGTTTTCTTTTAAGTCACACTTAATGTATGTTATCTCATTTGATAAAATTAAACTAAAGAATAGAGAAATAGTATAGGTATTATTTTTCCCATTTTTCAAATGAGAAAAGTTAATACCCAAAGAATTTGAAAGATTTTTCACTATTCAGTCAAATAATAAAAGGTAGGGTTAGGATTAATATCCAGAAAATGAGGATCCAAAAGCTCTTTTTCAATTTTTCCAGTTTCTGAATACTTTACATTCACCTTGAAAGCAACAACAATTTGTTCCTTTATTTTTTATTCAAAGATAAATTTTTTCCCAATTACATGTAATGATTTTCAAAATATGTTTTCTGAAATTATAAGATCCAAATGATCTCTCTCCCTCCTTCCCTCTCCCCTTTCAGAGATGGTAAGCAATTTGATCTCGGTTAAATATTTATTATCATGTGAAACATACTTCCATAGCCATCATTGTTGTAAGAGAATTCTCATATAAAACCAAAATAAAACTGTATATAAATTAATGTGAAAGATAGTATGCTTTGATCTTCATCTGACTCCAACAGTTTTTCCTCTGGTGATAGATAACATTCTTTGTCATAAGTCTTTCTGAATTATCCCAGATCATTGTATTGCTGATAGTAGCTAAGTCTTTCACAATTGATCATTATGTAATATTCTTGTTACCATTTATAACGTTCCCCTGGTCCTGTTTATTTTGCTTTGCATCAGTTCATGTAGCTCTTTCCAGCTTTTTCTAACATCATTCAGCTTATTTTTTCTTATGGTCCAGCAGTTTCATATCACCAACATATACCACAGTTTGTTCATCCATTCACCAATTGATGGATCTCCCCTCAATTTCCAGTTCTTTGCTTCCACAAAAAATCAGCTATAAATATTTTTCTACAACCAGGTCCTGTTACTTTTTTTATGATTTCCTTGGAATACAGCCCTAGTAGTGGGATTACAGGGTATTCACAGTTTTATAGTCTTTTGGGTATAGCTCTAAATTGCCCTCCAGAATGGTTATATCAGTTAACAATTCTACCAATAATGCATTACAACTTATCATTTTGAAAAGACATTCACACAGCTAGAAATTGTCAGTGATGAAATTCAGAAAGCAGTTTCCAAATGGAAATAGGCATAAAGAAACTAAAACATTTGATCATTTGATAAAAAACAAACAAACAAACAAAACTTCTTACCCTGTTATCTTTACCCTAACAACTGTTCAATGCATGTTTATCTAAGTGTCATTCCTTTGGCACCTGTTTCTAAAGATTCCTTTGTAATTAAATCTGGCAATTACAATATCAGTATGTATACAGGGAAATAATCTTAAGCAATGTATAAAAGGCAAAGGGAAGGGGGACATTGAAGAAAGCATGAGGAAAAATAAAATATTCTTTCCTTTAATTATCTAGATGAGCTCTATCTCAATTGAATGATCTGGATGCAGACCTTCATTTTACTTTGCTGTCAAAAAACTAATTTTATAATTTTTTAAATAAATGGAAAGGAATTCAATTACCCTGGCAACTTGGAATCAGGGTGGACAATGACTTACCCTTTTTGTCATCTTCTTTCTAAAATAAGTGCTAGGATATTTTACCCTATGTTAATATGATCCCCTCATTCATTTGAATCCCATACACTCATCTTATAGTACAATGGAAGTGATTTTCAAACTTTACAAATGAAAATGCAATCTTGCACTTTTCAAATAACACAGATACAATCTTCTTTTTGGGAAAAAAATCAAATTCTGTTGTGTTGGAACTCCATGTCCCTTACATTCATATTGCTTCCTTTTTCCCATTACAATACATCCTCCCAGAATTATGATAAGATGTTTAATTTTCCAAATTAGTTTGCTTTGAGTTCTTCCTTTCATGTTTCTATGCCTCATAAACAAATTGCTTAAGATCCCCACTAAAGAATACTGATATTCAGCTTGGGTTATTTTTTCCTTAAATGAACTGCATCCCCTAGCAGAATGCAAAAATAATACATTTCTGAGGAACTATTGCATAATGAGTTGAGAGGCAGCATTAGAAGCAGAATGATGTCGGTTAAAGTCTTGCCCCTGACATACATCATATTGAGAATTACCATTCTCAATCCCTCAGCAATATAAATTGTATAAGAGTTGCAATGTGGTTTGGTAGAGGAAATATATTGGGAGTTCCTGACATCATCGCCATTATCCTCAACAGCATCATTATTATAACGTTTCTATAGTACTTTAAGATTAACAAAGTGATTTATAAATTTTATTTCATCCATATTCTAATGAAGACAAGAAAATATAAGTTGTTGAGCATAAAGAGAATAAATAAAAATTAGTTATATGCAGCATAATTTCAGAGAAAGGATGTTAGCAGTTGAGGGGATCAGTAAAGGTTTTGTGTAGAAGGTGGTACTTGGGCTATATCTTAAAGGGAAACTGAAGGAAAGCAACTCTGATACTGAGGAGGAGGTGGAATTAATTCCAAGAATGAGGAAGTCCATGCAAATGCATTGGGATAGTAAATGGAAGGTGGTGTGTGAGGAACAATAAGAAGCCTAGGTCAACTGGATCACTTAGTGCAAGAGAGGGAGTGATGGATAATGAGCCTGGAGAAAAAGTTAGGGGCAAGGTGGGGAGAGAGGAAAATCATTCTGGAAGGATTTGGCATGAGGTCAAAGTAAGCAATATAATACTAAAAGCATTTGTACACAGAACTGGATAAATAAATATCACCTACTATATTTCTACCAGTTTGTTATAGTGAAAATTGTGAAATACTCACATTTGGTCCTATGTTACTTAAAAAGATGGAGTTGAGTGATTAACTCTAGGAAATTATATGCAGGAGATTATACTTTTTAAAATGCCTCCAGGGATCAGTTTTTAAGATATTTCTTTGTTTTTGTTAAAAAATTATGATTAGTATAAATATGTATAATTCTCCTTGACTAGGAGAAAAAAAGGAAGAATTGGATTGACTTTTACCAATTATTTACAAGGTAGTTTAAAAAAAGCTAGGTGTAGAGTCAAGTATGATCTAAGTCCAAATCCCGTCTATGCCAATTTTTGATTATATTGAAGTCATATAAGTCCTTTCAACTTTAATTTCTTTATCTAAAAGTAAATGTATAGTACTTGTGTACTTGACACTGTAGAAACATTGCAGTAAATTTTTGCTATTATGAACTCTACCAATGCATTTTGTTAAATGTGACTAAATTTGAGGAAGAGACTTTGTTAGCTATGGCCATATAATTAATAAGTTGTCATAGGCAAGATTTGAACTTGACTATGTTCTTTCTAGACAAAAAATTTAAAAACCCTTTTTTAACATCAAACATAAATGGTTTAGCATATCACTTTACATTTATTGTACCATTTTATCTTTATAACAATCTCATTTTATTATTATCACTATCTTAAAGATGAAGAAGGTATGATTGAAACATAAATTATTTTCCCAGGGTTACGTACCTACTAAATATTAGTGGTGGAATTGGGAGTCTGTTCTCTCCTGACTTGAAAGAGAACATTCTTATTATATCACTACCACATGTCTTGACTCTAATTCCTGGCATTTCTGTTGGATTTCAAGGTCTTAAAAGGATATTTTCTGTTTGATATTTGTTTTCATTCCAATCTTTTCCCAGGATGCTATATGGTTATGAATTATTGAACATCCTGATGTCAAAAGACTCAAAATTTAACTACAAGAGGTAATGGAATGGCTCATCATTGGGGTAAGTAAGTTGCTACATATTACCAGTAGTTATTACCATGTGAGAAGTGGTATGAAAAGCATCATAATGGACATTATATATGACCTGAAAGGAGACAGAATAATCATATAATGAGATTTAAGGGCAACAGAGAGCCAAAGGGATTAATGACCACTTTTCAGAGATGGCATCCAATGTAATATTAGTTACCCATAAGAAATTTACAGAAAGACAAAGAAAAAAATCACACAAATGAGAAAGCCTGGAAGAGTCACTATTTATACCCTCAGAGAGATTATGCAGATATTTCAATGATGTCATAGGTCACTGAATGATCCAAGTATTATAATATACCAGAACTCCCAAATGGCTTAATGGAAAGTGACATTTTTTAATATTGTATTTAGTAATTCTTTTTTTTCACTTTTATTTTATTTCTCCCAATTACATATAAAATCAGTTCCCAACATTTTAAACAGAATTATTTTGAGTCTCAAATTCTCTCCCTCCTTAGTCCATCACACACATGGTGAGGAATATAGCATAGATGTTTCATGTACAACCATGTAAAAAAAACCTTTCTGTATTAATCCTTTTATTGGAGGAAATTTGAACAAAAAAAATGAAGAAAAAAGTGTGCTTTGGCTAGAATTGATACTAAAGGGTGGAAGTGTCAGCTACCACAGCAGTAGAGGTTGGCTCAGGGTCAGTCACAGCATCAACAGTGGCAAATTAAGTCAAGATTTAGAATTAAGTAATATTTAAAACCTGCCAAACACCCTCCAAATGACCATAGCATAAAATACCTCAAAACAAATACTAGAGTAGCAAAACAACAAAAGAAGGGGTGAAGCAGTTCTTCATGAACAATGTCAAGAGAAAGTACGGAGCATTCTTCTCACTGGCATATGAGGAGGAAGCAACAAATAAGCCTCAGTGGGATTCTGACCCAAAATAGTACAAGCAGCAAGAGAAATAGAATAGCCTTCTTGGTCCAACCTCAGCAAGGTAAGAGTGGAAACAAATTCAATATAGAACAAGCAACAGTGGTAGGAAAGTGACCCTACATAACCAAGCAAAAATAGAGGCTAGGCATGAACCAACACAGGAAGAAATGGGAGGAACTCAACTCAACAAAGTCCAAGTGGAATTGGGTAGAACCCAAATCCAATCAGAATAACTGAAAAGCTTCAGACCTCCACATAGCAGTCCAACCAGGCTATCTCTGAAGTGTGATCAGTGGGATACTGAGACAGCTGAGTTGACCCCAGGAATAGTACAAGTATGGGATAATAGTCTCTCCACCCTAGGAAGGTAGGTAAACCCCAGCATAAAGATATAATCAAGGGAAAAAATAACTCCACAGTGAGCAAATCTCAGAGGTAAAGCCTGATAGTAGAAAAGAATATCTCAACAATGGAGATGACAAAGTACCAGTTCAGAAGAGGATAACAATACACAAATGGAAATGTGTGAAGCTTAAAAAGAAAATGTGAAAAGATGTCAAGTCCAAAATGAAAACCTGGGAGAGGTAAAAAAAGATATAAAGAGAAATTATGAGAAACTTAGAAGAAAAATTAGAAAATAAAATAATAGAAAAATCAAGTTTAGAAAAAAAAACTTATTGTAGAAAACAATTTCCTAGAAAAAGAAATACAATACCTCAAACAGGAAAAATAACTCCTCTCCAAAAGAAAATACAAAACATCAAAGAATTGGGTAAATGGAAACTAATAGCTTCATGAGACAGCAGGAAAAATAACACAGATTTCAAAGAATGAAAAAATAGAAGAAAATGTGAATTCTCTTACTAGAAAAACAACTGACCTAGAAAAAAGATCCAGGAGAGATCATCTTAGAAATACTGGATGACCAGAAAGCCATGATCAAAAAAAAAGAAGAAGAAGAAGAAGAAGAAGAAGCTGGACCTCATATTGGAAAAAATAATTATCAGGGATAATTACTCTGATGTTCTTGAACAAAAGGAGAAAATAGAAATTAAAATAATGTATTGAACGCCTGTTGAAAAAATCTCAAATTTAAAAATCCCAGGTCTATTAGGGTCAAATTTCCTAAATCCCAAGTCAAGGAGAATATACTACTAGCAGTCAGACAAATAAAATTCAAATAATGTGGAACCACAATCAGGATTACACAGGACCTAACAACTTCAGCTTTTTAAAGGATTTTTAAAAATCAGAAGGCATGGAATAAGGTGT
Organism: Monodelphis domestica; assembly: GCF_027887165.1. NCBI lineage: Eukaryota > Metazoa > Chordata > Mammalia > Didelphimorphia > Didelphidae > Monodelphis > Monodelphis domestica. Next base: position 54,420,204 of record NC_077234.1, read on the forward strand.
TCTGTAAAGCAAATAATTTAGGCCTAGAACCAGAAATCACCTACTCAGCAAAAATAAGCATCATATTCCATGTGTGTGTGTGTGTGTGTGGGTAAGTAATGGACATTTAGTGAAGAATAAGAATTCCAGACATTTATGATGGAAGAGTTAGAGCTAAAAAGAAAATCCAGTGATCAAATTAGAAACTCAAAAGAAATATAAAGAAGTAAAAATCTAAAAAACCAAAAATCTCAAGTCAATTAGTGGTATTAAACTAATGATATTCCTGCAGGGGAAAGTAATAACTAGAACACTTATAATTTTTATATTACAAGAGATACCTAAAGAACTTAATATACCTAATGTAATCAAGAGAAACAATGGCATTAAATTGATTGCACTCCTTCCATAAGAAAGTGATAATTAGAATACTTCAGACACTTATAACACAAAAATTGTTTAATAAACTTAAGATGTTTAAGGTAATACAGGGAAACAATGGGATCAAACTAATTACATTATTAGCAAGAAGTGATGGTTAAGATTTTTAAGATATTTTTGACACTCGATATACCTAAGATACCTAAATTACTTAGGATGATTAAAGCACTGAAGACATGTAAGAGTTTTATTACTATTAGGGTAATAAATAGGAACATATATAGGTAGAAAGCAGAGAATAAGTTGAATATAATTAATATAATATAATATAATATATGTCAGAATTATATAATATAATGATATAATATAAAATCACATATAACATAATATGATATATTTAGAAATTAAGTGAGAAAGTTATACACTAGGAAAAGAGAAAAGTAGAGAAAGTTTGGGGTAAATTATCTCATATGAGGAAGCATGAAAGAATCAGTGCTGTGGAGGGGAAGATGAGGGGGTCACAGGAAATGCTTGAACTTTACTCTCATCAGAATTGTCACAAAGTGGGAATAACATCTACATTCAATTAGGTATAAAAATCTATCTTGCCTTAGAAGAAAGGAGGGGAGGGGCAACAAACCAAAAAGGAAGTCAGACAGACAAAAGGAAGAGGGAACAGTTAAGCAGAAGCAAAAATGCATATAAACAGTGAAAGCCTGAAAGGTAAGAAAAACAATAAACAAGGGGAAAAAGAAAATGGAGAGATTAGAGATGGGGGAAAGGACCAACTTGTACAAAAATACTTTCAGCAGTTTTTTTGTGCTAGTACAAAATTGGAAACTAAAGGGGTGTCTATCAATTTGGGAAAGGTTGAACAAGGTATGATATATGGTTGTAAATCAAAACTATTACATCATAAGAAATGAACAGGATTAGTTCAAAAAAATAGAAAGATTTGTATTAATTGATGCAAAGAGAAGTGAGCAAACCCAGAAGTGCATATAGTAATAGAAAAATATTGTATGATGATCAACTTTGAAAAAGTAAACTTTATGACCAAAACATATTTCCAAAATAACCCTAAGTGACTCATGATTTTTAAAAAAATGCCATCCACAGGAAAAAAAAATAGGAATGGTTGGAATTTGGTTGATCTCTAACTTTCACTTTATTTCCTTTGTGAATTTTTTATTGTATATGTGATAGGTATTTTCAGTGTCATCATGAGGAATACGAAAGTATTTTGCAAGAAAGCAATGCTATAACCTTTATCAGACTACTTACTGCCTCTGGAAGGGAGTGAAGGGAAGGAGGGAAAGAATTGTGAAATGCCAGGAAACAATTGTCAAAAATTATTTCTATATATAACTAGAAAAAAATAAAATTCAATTTTAAAAAGTATGTGTTGGTTGGGATTAAGGCTTTATTCTTTCTCTAGAAACAGATGGCATTTTTTTTATCATGAGTCTCTTGGAATTATTTTCAATCATTGTATTGCTGAGAATAGCTAAGTTATTCACAGTTGTTCATAATACAGTATGACTAGCACTATGTATAGGGTTCTCCTGCTTCTGCTTCTTTTACTCTGCTTCATTCATGTTACTCTTTCCAGGTTTTTCTGAACTCCTCCTAATGATAATTTCTTACAATAGTATTTCATTAAAATCATATACCAAATCTTAGTTATTCACCAGTTTATAGATGCTCTCAAATTTCCAGTTCTTTGCCCCAACAAAAAGATCTGTTCTATAAATTGTATATATAATCCCTTCTTCTTTTTGCTTTTTATCTCTTTGAGATACAAACCTATCAAAAGTATTGCTGGGTCAAAGGATATATATTGTTTCATAGTCTTTTGGGCATAGGTCCAAATTGCTCTCCAGAATGGTTGGAATAGTTCACAACTCCCCCAACAGCATATTAGTCTCTCAATTTTCCTGCACATCCAAGTTTTGTCATCTTCCTTCTCTGTCATAATCAATCTGAAAAGTGTGACATGGTACCTGAGAACTGTTTTAATTTATGTTTCTCTACTTAGTAGTTATTTAAAGAATTTTTCTTCATATCTATAGAGAGCTTTAATTATTTTATCTGAGAACTGCCTGTTCATATCTTTGGACCAATTATCAGTTGGGGATTGACTTGTATTCTTATTCATTCCATTTTTTTCTCTATGTATCTGAGAAATGATGCATAATAGAGAGGCTTATAAAATTTTTCACTAATAATTACTATTCATTACTTTCCATAATATCTCCCCCTTTTAATTAATTTCTCAGTTCATTCATTCTTTCTATCCTCAAAAATATTTAGCTTCTGACCACCACATCCCTCCGTTTTCCATATTTTTTATCAGCCTTTCCCTTCTTATCACCTTTCTCTGCTACTTTGGAAATTGATTATTTGTGCCAGCTTTTAAAATTGTTTTGAGCTGAAAAAATTATTTCACCCCATCTTTTGTGGATTATGCTACTTTAAAATTTCTTTTGAACTGATATGGTTTTTTGGAGGGTATTTTGGTAGAGATCATAGTTTGGTTTGTTTACCTTCTCTGCCATCAATGTTCCATTCCCTTCTGGGTAATTCTTTAAAAAAACAAACACCTAAATTTTCAATCAGGAATCTTTACAGTATATCTTATAGGAACTATGTAGTTGAGAGGGGGTATGTGATTTTAAATGTAACTGCTGCCAATTACTAAAAAAAAAATCTACAAATAAATCCTCAGAATCAAATTGCACCATATAGTTTGAATTGAAACAGCCTGGAAGACATCCAGTATCAACTCCACATTTTTTGATGAGGAAGCTAAGGTACAGGGATGCTAATTGTTTTGTTTAAAATACAAGTGGAGGATGTATGATTGGACAAAAGTCATCTGACTTCAAATCTGTTCTATTTTCCACTTCAACATGACAATGTTTTTTTCTTTCCTGTTATCATTTGAAATCTTCATTCATAATCCATAGGTAAAGATAATTTTTGTCTAAAAAAATAGGGGCAGGCTTTTCATGTAGGCACTTATCAGGCAAACCATTTAAATAGAGAGCCATATGACAGCATCTTTATTAGACACTGAGAAAGAACTCATGAAATTGGAGGATATAAGTTCTTTGTTCATATTTGCTACAGGAGGAAGACAATTCTTCCATTTCAATTCAGCCTCTCTTTTTGAGACAATAAATAAAAAATTTGGCCAGGATGGCATTGCCTGGTATATTCACACATAGAGAAATATCTGTTTATATCTATTTTTGCATGTATACATGTAAATATAATGTAATATATTTATGTTATTATTATATAATATATATCATATATTGGTTATATGATATATTAATGTAATATAATATTTATTTTGCATGTATATATGCATATATAATGTATGTATATATTTATGTATAAGTATATATGAGAAATTAAATCATGATGCTATTTTCTGGTTATAAGATACACACACTCACAATATCAGGGGATGGCACCATGGCTAAATTTCTTCCCCATATATATGAACACATCTAAATAAGTATACATATGTGAGTATGAGAGATAATAGAGATAGTCCTCTCTACTCTCAGAAGGGTAATTTTTCAACAGTTTCACATATTAAAGGGAAAACAGAGTTAAATGAGACCTCTACCTTTTTAGCCTATTTTGAGGAGAACAAATTCAAAATTTGCAGAGCCCTTATATAGGTTCTTAAAAAGTAATGTAGTATAAAATGTGTAGTATCATTATCTTTCATCCTAATCATTTCATAAGATGTGAGGAAATAGTCTTTATTTTGCTAGCGGAAAATTGTCTGTTATTATTACTGTATACTTAAGGTAATTTGGATGTTGCAAACCTGAAATAATAGGACTTTAGAAAACCAGTTCCCTGGTGAGAAAAAGGCACTCAATTTGAGGGCTGAATCATGTGCGCGTCTAGGGGAATATGCCAGAGGCTGGGAATATGGGCCAGGGAAAAGTATTAACATTTGTCGAATTGAGACATGCCAGCCTTTGAGCTAAGATTTGCAGATCCAGAGTGGCACATTGAATTATACATCTAGTGTTGTAGGGAACTTCACAATCTATGAAGTCTGATCCCATCATTTCACAGGTGAAGAAGCTGAAGTCTAGAGATCTGGTGACTTGTCCAGGGTCACAAACGAGGTAACTAACAGAGGCAAGACATAAAATCAGATCTTCTGACTCCAAGGCCAATTTTTTTTGAGTATACAGAGCAAAATTGAGTTGAAGGTCTCATAGAAGATATAAACTTTAAAACAGTAAATAAAACTAACCTAGACATTCTATGTGCCAAAAATATCCCTGATTTATGGAGGGGAAAAAATCAGAAAGTAATCTTCTCTGCTTTCCAGGCATAAGTTCTCTATGGAATAAATATTACACTAGTACAAGAAGCAGGATTCTCATTCTTGACCAAAATGGCAAAGACTGTTAGGATAGAATGACAGTCAGCGAATAGGATTGAGAACAGTAAATAAAGCATTATGACTTAAAAGCTCACGGACCATCACATGCTCCAGGAATGTGAACAAAGCCATTTGGAAAATCAAGGACTGAGGGCTAGAGAAAGAATCCTTAGAGTATCTCACTCAGGAAGGGTTCTCTTGTTCCAGGAAAGTAATCAAATGTCTTCAGTCCTTTTCTGAGCCATCAAGAATATTCAGAACATATTTTTTTAATCTTTCCTAAAAGACAAAAAAGTTTCCAGGGTTTTCAGATGGAGAAATAGTACCCAAAGGCCATAATAGAAATGAATTTGAGAAGGATGTTCTAGAACAGAGAAGAAGTCTAGTAATCTTTAAAAAACTGCAATTATCTTAGGCAAAGTGCCTAAACATTCATTTCAGACAGTATTAGGTTAAGATGATACAGAACAAATGTCAAGAATGAAAGTTATCAGATAAAAGCAGGGAGCTAAGACAAATCTAGAGATAAAACTCTATATCTGCATGAAATACGAGTTAGGTTTTTTAGATTACTAATCATAGTATTCTCAGAAGAGAGATTCAGAACTGGAAGGGAACTCTAAGGTAAACTTGTCCAATTCCCACCCTCACACCCTTTTATAGATGAGGAAACTGAGACCCAGGGAGATAACTAACTTACCAAGAATATTCAAGGTAATGAATGGATATTTTAACCAAGTCTTTCAATGCCTTCCATATATTTATATTAAGGAATTCTTATTATAGGAAGCTAGAAGAAAAACCTCTAAAAGAGGATAATGCGCCCATTGTAGAAATGGCAGAGGAGTCAGTAAGCTGAAAAAAGATATCAAGCATTTATTCAGAATTTATAACACGGTAGGCATTTTGCTAACACAAATTACTTAACAATTCTACATTTCATAAAAAATGATGAAAAACACTAAATGAATCTGCCAGAAATTAGACTTAGATCAGAATGTTGGACTGTATTTCACAGTAAGTGCTAAATAGACATATGGCCTTAATAATAAAGGTTATACTAATAAAAACAAAAATTAGAGGAGCAGATCAAATAACCCTCATACCTATGGGTCAGAAATGTATTCTTAACCAGACAAGGATAGAAATACTTACCAGATTTTTAAAAAGTGATAATTTTAATTGTAAGAAAATGAAAATCTTCTGCTTCTTATTTATGTATATAAACAAAATTAGTGCACATAGGTCAAAAATAAAATCTTGGTGATGGGGAAAATATCTTTGCATCAACTGTGCCTATTAAGGATATAGAATTCACATACATTTATAATGTATACATATGTATATGCATATATGTCTATTCACATATATATGAATGTATCTTTTTCTACTGGTGCTCCAACATTGATTATTCCTCTTTTGTCATTTTTGACAATTTATAAGGTAGAAGATAAAACTGAATTTGCATGTATACATATGTATGACCATATGCTTGTGTTTATGTATGTGTTTGTGTCATCAAAAGTTATTCCCCAAAAGGAAAATAATAAACAAAGTTTTAAAAAGTGCACAATTATTAACAACTATATGGAGGAATGCTCAAAATCACCAATAGTAAAATACATGCAAATCAGGACAACTGAGGTTATAATTCACATCCTGAAAATTGGCAAAGGGAGGAAAAAATAGGAATAGTCAATGCAGTGAAGAGAAACACTTCTGTATATTGGCGGAGCAGTGAAGCAACATAACCATTTTGGAGAGCAATTTGAAACTATGCAAAAAAAAAATAATAGGAACTATAATGTCCATACTCTTTAACTCAGAGCTTCCATGATTAGGCTTATGCCCTTAGGAGGGCACTGATGAGGAGAAAGTAAGGCTCTATATACATCAACATAATAACACCAGTGAGCAAAGAATTGGTAACAAAGTAGATCTCTGTGGATTGGAGAATGGTTAAACAAAGTCTGATACATGAATGTAATGGAATATTAATCTGATGTAAGAAATAATGAATATGAGTAATAAAGAGAAACATGGAAAGATCTATAGAATCTTTGTGAAGAAAGCTGAACCAAGAAAACAGTGTGTGCAATGACTGCAACAGTTCAAATGGGAAGAATAATTCTAAAAATATATAAAAAGAAATTAATATGGATAAATAATAAAGAACAAGAATTATCTAAAGGAAGAGATATACCAAAAATCCCCTGCCACATTGCTGAGGTGGGAGATTCATAAGTGTTGGACATTGTACATATTTTCAGACTTTTTTCAATGTATTGATGAATTATGCTAAATTTTTGTTCCTTTTTATCTTCTTTCTATTTGTTTCAAAAATATTATTTGTTATATGAAATGGTTATTGTTTAAGGAAGAGAAAAAAGATAAGAGGGAAAATCTGTGTTGATATAAAATAATTCTAAAACACATCAATAAATGTTTATATAAAAATCCATTACTCAATTTTACATAGAACATTAGAAGATACAATATCTTTGATCTTTGACAAACCATTTATCCTGTTGGAATCTTTAGAAGAAAGGGAGGAAGGAAGGAAGCAATGAAGGGAG